>NC_138130.1:48040491-48377374 GCF_964188305.1 Podarcis bocagei
ACTCATTACTAGTTTCCTCACTTGAAGATGATGACACAGTTACTGCTGTTTGCTTCATAAATATCTCCTTGTGTTTAAACTCTCTCTGTTTTTCATTGTTTTCTTTACCTTGCACATATATTTTGCCATATTTATCAGATTTCACTACTTTAGCTTCTGCTTTATTTTCCTGGCGATCCACATAGTGTTTTTCTATCATACCATCACTAGCATGGCTGAATGGCAGCTCCTGAGGGGTTGAATTTACTTGGTCCAATTTCCCCTTTTTTGCTACTTTAAATTCTTTTTTAATAGTCTGGTCAGTGTCAGGCTTCAGTGCCCTATCAGTAATGGCCTGTGCAGACTTACTTTTTGAGTACTTTTTACCAGCCTTAATTTTCCTCACAAAAGCATCGTAAAAACTTTTTTCTAAATTGGGATCCTTTCCTAGACACTCTGAATGTGTAGGTTCCACCTGAGAAGATGCGCCACCCAATTCCAGAACCTTCTGAACTCTAGGAGGAACAGACTCTTTCATCCCACCCTTACCATGAATATCCAGTTTCCCATTTTTATTTTTCTTCTACTCCGCATGGGAAGCAAGAAAGAAAAGGGGGAACAAAAGAAAGAAGAGTGTTACAAATAAAATGAGAGGAAGACAAAAGGCAAATAAATCAGAACATGAAAAGGGAACATAAGCAGCTTGACAGGATGGAAGAGGATCATAAATGAAGGTAACATAAAAGATGAAGAAGAAAATGGGCAAGATTCAGAGAAGCATAAGCACAATTCCACTTGCACAGCAGGATTCTTCTGCCCGCTTTCCCATTGCAAGCCCCTGATGAAAAAGTATACTGCTCAAAATAATTTTAAAAATAACAACAATGTATATAAACCTTTCGCTAGTAATAAGCAGAAAAGCAACCTGGTGTGGGGAAAGATTTGCCCTTATCCTAAATACGTTCCCGGAAACAAAAGATGCATTAAATTATTTTGTGTGACAACTCTTATTTAAGGTGTATTTAAAATTTACCTGTTTTGGTGTTTTTTAAAACTAGAATCAGTAGAGTTACTGTAGTTAATGTTTTATAGCAACAGGAAAGATAACCACATTTTAGATAAAATATTTTTTTTAAAAAATAAACAAATAAATAAAAAGATAAAATACATATATAAATTGACAGTACCTTCTGTTTTTGTACTGGTGCTAACTCTAATGAATGGTCAACGGGATTCACTCTCATCACGTGGGTCTGGAAAGTATTTTAATGAGAGTAGTAAATAACAGCAACTAGCTAACAAAATAGCATTAGATACACATTCATGAACTCTGCTTTTTAACCAGAAGATCTCAACATACCTTCCAGACTAACAGCCTGATGCCCAAAGTACCAGAATTATAGCAATGTAAGAATCTGTCTTCTGCCTGGTAGAACAAGTTGCCTATCTAGCCCATTACTGTCTACTGTGAGGGGTAGCAGCTCTCCAAGATCTCAGGCAGAGGTCTTTTCCATCCCCTCCTACCTGATCCTTTTAACTAACATTAATGCAAAACATTTACCCAGAACTATGCAAATTTTCTTGCTACCTAAATACTACACTACAGAGGTCCCCAGTAAAACCAAAGTGGACTTGGGCTTGTGCACCACACCCTCCCTCTCCAGCAGTTGCAAGGAGACTGGAAGTTCTTGTTTCAGTTTTTAAGAAACCACAGTTTAGTGTTAAGTTTCCAAGCTAAACTGTGGCTAGACTTAACTTCTGTTTACTAAAACAGGTCTACTTTGTAACAGTTTTCATGAAGTTGAGTCGTTTTAATAAACCATAGTGAAAATTAATCAGTTTATATATAGGCTGGTCATAGTGTTAAACTGTGATTAACTGAAAACAGATGTGAATGTTTTTGATCCCCTCATGTTCATACTGGAGGAGAGGAGGAAGGTGTTGCACAAGCCCATGGCCCATTCCTGAAACACTAAACCATAGTTGAGCATTATGTCCATATTAAACCATTTTCTCTCTATGTTGTAACTGTGGAGTGTGGAAGTGGCCCAGGAAAGATTCCTGTGCTCTTCCTGCCGTTGCTACTGCCACCAGACACTCCACAGGAAAACAGTTATACCTCAGCCACAAACCAAAGTATAAATACAATCACTAGTAGTAGATGTGTTTGTGGGAGGGGGTTGTTGGTTTGTGGGATGTTTTGTCCGTGTTTTTATCATGTATTTTGTGCTTTTATGTTGTATTTTTATGTTGTGAGCCCCCTGAGATCTGTGGAGACAAAATAAATAAATAAATATTACCATATTCAAGACATCTGTGGTGCTCCCAAGGGTTCTACCCTCATTTTCATCTGAATCATCTTCTGTTGAGCTCTCTTCTGCATCATTTTTCTCCTCTTTCTTATCTCCTTTAAAACAAAATACAGGATATACAGTTATTCATGTGTGCACTTATTTGAAGAAAAGGAAGTCTGGATGCTCTTCTAATTACCGAGAAAGAAGTGAAACAGAAGGGTTCCTGGCAGTCCCAACTGGCAGGACGAGTAATCTTGTTTCAGTAAATACAATAAAAGGAAGAATGTGTTTTCTGCCCATAATGATGCCTGCATATTTTGCTTGCCCTATGGGTCAAATGACAGCAAATATGGAGGTGGGGAGGCTTATTTAATTAGAAAAGCAAGCAAAAAAGCACAGAGACCCCATTCACAGATCTCTCATGGCCCAGTTCACGTGTCTGGTTAAACAATAGTTAATGGTTTACCATGAACATGCAGTCTGGGCCACTTTTCTCCTTCCTACTAGCACATGGGAGGAAAAAACCACAGACCATGACTTTATGTTATGTCTGAAGCAGATATAGCAGCTTGTTTTGCTCAAACAAACCACAATCCGTAAGTCAAAAGCAAAACTTAAGTACAGATCTTGGTTTGTATGGAGCAAAGCAAACTACAGTCTCTGGTCCAGACATAATGCTAAGCCTGGGATTGTAGTTTCTTCTGAACACTCAGATTGGCATGCTCACAGTAAACTATAAGCTACGTTTTCAGTGGCAGGCAAATGAGGCCATGGTGCAAAGAAAAAAATTCCAATCACATATCCCTGCCCAGGTTATGTAGATGTATTGCACTTGTCCTGTCTTTATGTTGCTCAGTATTACAAGCTGGATTTCGAAGGGGCAGAGGAACCAGAGACCAAATTGCAAACATGCGCTGGATTATGGAGCAAGCTAGAGAGTTCCAGAAAGACATCTACTTCTGCTTTATCCACTATGCAAAAGCCTTTGCTGGGCTCCATGATCACTGCAGATGGTGACAGCAGTCACGAAATTAAAAGACGCCTGCTCCTTGGGAGAAAGGCGATGGCAAACCTAGACAGCATCTTAAAAAGCAGAGACATCACCTTGCCAACAAAGGTCTGTATAGTTAAAGCCATGGTTTTCCCAATAGTAATGTATGGAAGTGAGAGCTGGACCATAAAGAAGGCTGATCACCGAATAATTGATGCTTTTGAATTATGGTGCTGGAGGAGACTCTTGAGAGTCCCATGGACTGCAAGAAGATCAAACCTATCCATTCTGAAGGAAATTAGCCCTGAATGCTCACTGGAAGGACAGATTTTGACGCTGAGGCTCCAATACTTTGGCCACCTCATGAGAAGAGAAGACTCCCTGGAAAAGACCCTGATGTTGGGAAAGATTGAGGGCACAAGGAGACGGGGACAATAGAGGACAAGATGGTTGGACAGTGTTCTCGAAGCTACAAACATGAGTCTGACCAAACTGCGGGAGGCAGTGGAAGACAGGAGTGCCTGGCGTGCTCTGGTCCATGGGGTCACGAAGAGTCGGACACGACTAAACGACTAAACAACAACAACAACATAGGCGCCGACTCCATGGGGCTTGAGGGGGCCCGAGCCCCCTCAAAAATTCGTTTGGGGGGGCTCAGCCCCCCCAATAATCTCGGGCGGCGGTGGGCGCGTCCGCGGCTTTTATAGGGCGCCCGGCGCGTACCAGCTCGATAACGGGCACCGGCGCGGCGGGGGGCGCCGGGCCGGGGGAGGGGGGCGGCCGGCCTGTGTCCTTGGCAACCCCATTGAGCAGCGCCGGCTCCCCCGGGAGGGCCATCCCCCCGCGCCGCCGATCGCCAACACCGCCGACGCTGTGGCTGCCCGAGCCCGAGCCCGAGCCTGAGCCCGACCCGGAGCCCGAGCCCGAGCCCGAGCCTGAGCCTGAGCCCGAGCCCGTCAGTCAGTCAGTCAGTCAGTCAGGAAGGAAGGAGAAATGGGGAGGGAGACGAGGGAGGAAAATTGCGCGCAGGGTGAAGAAAGGAGAAGGGCGAACGAGACGAGCTTCCAACCCAAAAAAGGGCTGGAAGACTGGGAGGATGAAGGATCGGGAAAGAAAGCGACGCCTTCCCCGCCCGCGACGTCGCCCGCTTGTCATTGGCAGCGCAGCGGGCGCCCAGAGGGGCTGGGCACCGGCGCAGGGCCGCTCCGCAGCCGCGGAGGACAGCTGTGCGGCTAGCAAGGTGCGCCGCGTAGAGCGCGGCCCTTGTGTGGCCCGGTGGCCAGGCAAGCTCGGGTGGGGACCCCCATGCGAATCTAAGACGGGAGAAGAGGGCAGAGCAAAGGGGGTCCCTTCCCCAACCTCCGGCTCTGAGACTTCCCTGCGCCCCAGAAAAGCGAAAGGATTTTCTCTCTCTTTTTTTTTTATAAATATTTTATTAAGGTTTCAAATACAAAGTTAGAAACATACACTGAAGAAAAAAGTAAAAGAACAAGAAAAAGAAAAAAAGAAAAAGAAGAAAAGAAAACCAACCATTCAACACATTTTTTATATAACTAACTGGACTTCCTCGCATCTCCCTTACCCTGCATTCTTTATAATAAAGATATCAGCAAATTATTACCTTGTTTCGTACCTTATTTTGTACTTTTCAAATACTATACCTCTAAATTTAACATACTTTTCATCAGTTACTTATATCTTAAATTAAACATAGTATTACCTTAGATTTTGACCTTTTCTTACTTAAAATATAATTTCCTGTTTCCCAAATCTAATTGCTGAAGCTATAGTTTCCGAATCGTGTAAATTTTTAACATTCATACAACTTATATTGTTTTTGTAAATAGTCCTTAAATTTTTCCCAGTCCTCTTCCGTTGTTTCTTCTCCCAAATCTCGGATTCTGCCAGTCATTTCAGCCAGTTCCATGTAGTCCATCAATTGCGTCTGCCACTCTTCCAGTGTGGGCAAATCTTGTGTCTTCCAATATTTTGCGATAAGTATTCTTGCTGCTGTAGTTGCATACATAAAGAAAGTTCTATCCTTCTTTAACACTTTCTGGCCAACAATGCCCAAGAGGAAGGCCTCTGGTTTCTTGGGAAAGGTATACTTAAATACCTTTTTTAACTCATTATAGATCATTTCCCAGAAGGCCTTCACTTTTGGACAAGTCCACCAGAGGTGAAAGAATGTCCCTTCAGCCTCCTTACATTTCCAACATTTATTATCAGACAGGTGATATATTTTTGCAAGCTTGACTGGGGTCATGTACCACCTATAAATCATTTTCATAATATTTTCCTTCAAGGCATTACATGCCGTGAATTTCATTCCGGTGGTCCATAACCTTTCCCAGTCCTCAAACATGATGTTATATCCAATATCCTGAGCCCATTTTATCATGGCTGATTTGACTGTCTCATCCTGAGTGATTTTCTCTTCAACCTGCGCTCCATCCTCTTGCAGAAAACTCTTTGCCTGCCCTGCCCGTATCTCGTTTTTGCTTTTTAATTCCACACACGCACCCTTCGGACTTCGTGGCAATCGGGCGCGCAGGTGCGTTTCCTAAGAGAGTGAGGACCCCCACCTCCTCCCCACCTGCTCCCTCGCCAGCCAGCCAGCTGCGCGCCCTAGCCAGAGAGCCCCGGCCGTCCCCGTCGCGCAATCGGCTGGATCTCCCTTCAGCAGGCCGTGCTCACAACTCGGCCCAGGGACCCCCCAGCAGCGGATCTCCGGCCCAGCTGAAGAATCCGGCAACAAGCCCGCTCCTCCCCAATCGCTCCGCCGAAATACGCTCCAAAACCCCCCAGATAGGCCGCCGGCCGCCAAGTCTAGTGGCGCCCTGAGCGAGGGTCTCTCCCCAACACCGCCACCTCGAACTGCGTTCTCCCGGCTACCCGAGCGAACCAGCGGCAGGACCCCGGTATGGGCCCCCCCAATATTTTTTATAAGTCGGCGCCCCTGAACAACAACATTACAACTGATTATTTAATCTGCAAGTGAGACTCTAAGTGATAACTGCATTGCAGTTTTAAGGACCCCTGATGCTCAAAACGCCCCACAAATGATTTATAGGAGCATAACAGAAACTGGTGATAAAAAAATTGTTTACCTGTTTCACCATCCAAAGCAGATTGGGTGTCTTGACTTCCATCAGCTGCCTCTGAGTCAAGGTGGTTTGATCTGAGTACACCAAGGGGGAGAGTGTTGCTGATGGCACAGGATGCAAGCTTTGAAGGACCTTCTCCTAGTGGAGGAAGTGTTCGTACCAGCCGGCTAACCTGTTCCGGTGATTTGTCCTTGTGAAAGGGTGAAAAGAAAGCATAGCAGCTTTTGAGTCACTTCAAGGTAACCAATAAAGGACAGTGATACAATGAGGGGTAGATTGAGGGCAGTGTTTGCTTTTCATTTCCTTAGAATGAGCGCTGTGAATCTGCCTACAGTGCAGTAATGCTTGAAGTCAGGAAATCATCTACAATGTGTGCTGGATCTTCCCTGGCCAGATTCAGGACAGATGAAAATACCAAGGCTATAGTAAGTTCAAACTGCATGTATAAGTAAAACTACAATCATGCAAGTTAGAGGCTGCACCTACTGTTCAGTTAAAGAAAGACATAATAAAGGAATTATTACCACAATAAATTACCAGTCAACTATAGCATGGAAGTTTGATGTGCTATTTATTTATTTACTTATAATGCAGATATTTTCATAGCACTCTTCAATTAAAAAAAAAACTTAGGGAGGATTTACCATCTTGGATCTCAGTACTTTATTGTAGAGCTGCCTGGAGATTTTAATATTGAAAGTCAAGCAGTTCTCCTCCAAGTGTTTCCTAGTGAATCTCTTGGCCTTTGGCATATACAGCCTGCACTGCCCCCGATGGTGATTTGTGGCATAGCAACTAGGTGTGATCATGTTGTCTTTTGACGTTTTTTGAAGCTCAGTAGAAACAGTTTAAAATATACCTTTGCTCTCCTCCGCAAGCGTGCCGATAACGTCCGATGGAAGGTATCTATTACTAATGCATCTCCACCCACTTCAGTGACCACAGCAGACAAGTGGTGTTCCTTTTGGTCTGACACATGAGTTTCACCCAGTTCTTTAGGCCTCGGTGTGGCAAAAACTAGCATGTGACAACCACCACAGGAGACCTACAGTACAAAGTCAATGCAGGGATTAATGGAGGCTGTAAACTTTGCAGGTACATAGGAAGGGGAAACCTAAGCAGAAAGTACACTCCTAATGATTTGGTACAATCTTCAGAACTTTCACCATTACGGTCCCTCAACACATGTTATGCATCATTTCCAAATCATAGCATTTTGAGCAAGGTCAACGTGACAAATATGAGACTCTAAATGGAAAGAAATGAGATATTGGTGTGAGGTTACCATTTGGTGGTGCTCTTTTTCTAAGTGATTGTCTCAGGGAGACTTAACTCACTCACTCTCACTCTGTGAAGCAATTGCGGAAGGGATAGAAACAGTATGCCTTTTTGGCAAACTTATTTTGATACCTCGCCCTAATATGATTATTTTGGCAAAATAGTGACAGGCTGGGCGTAGCCTTGATGTGAAAAAATCCATTAAGTAGCAAGGTTTATATCACAACTGCTATACGGAAATCTAAGAATCTGCTGTAGAATCTAAGAAATTTCCTTAAAGATGTTCATTTCTTCAAATAGTTTACAGTGCACACAGTGCAGCACTGGCTTTGATCACAAAGAAACACCTCATACAAATCTATTTTTCTATCTAAACAGAAAAAGTAAACCAATTATTTTAAAAAAAACATACCAAGAAATACAAATGTATCCAGTGCTTATCTACAATTAAAAAATATAGCACGGTATAAACATATGGATGACCTCTAAATATGGTACCTTTAAGTACAACATGAGATATACTGAATTAGTATTTCAGAGCATGAAGAAAAAATGAGGCCTTACCGACTGTATAGCAAACCCCAAAAAATTGGAACACAGCGTAGGAAAAAACTGATTTGTGTAATTTTCTTCCCCAAGCCCTAATTTGCCATGCCGTCCATCTCCAAAGGTGTACATAAGGCCGTTCTCTAAATGTGGAGAAAGAAGCATGTTTACTAACATGTAATGCAGCAGTGTGTAAAAAGCAGTGGGTGAAGCCACAACAACTAATTAGAAAGGAGAATCACTTTCTTTCCAAGAGCAAAAATTCTGAAATAAGTATTTCAACCTGTAACATAGGTTTTACCATTAGAGGAAGGAAAACGACAACAAAAAAGTTAATCTGGCTAATGTAAAACATACAGCTATGAAAATGATGTTCATAATAGTATTACATTTGAATGTTTTGGAATGTTGACATTCTCAAGTTTTCCATGTCAATTGCTTCCTAATGGAACCATTGAACCAGTAAAAATAAGGAGTTAGTGCTCAAAGTATCAAGAGTAGATATTGTATTCTAGCCTTCAGGATTACCCCGCTTCCTCAAGTTTACCTTAAAAACCCGAACATCTATTTACAACGCAGGTATTAACCCTTCAATATTAAATCTTCATCAACCACTAGGACCATTAAGGCCATGAAAAATGGACAGCTACTGAGCCAAATCTATAGGAAGTACATACAAGCTGATTAAACTAGAGAAGGCAAGCTGATCAGAAAATAGATTTGCAGCAGAAAAACCGCTAGCATCATTAGCAGAAGGGTCATGTATCTTCTGAATTACATTAATTATGCTAAAATAAAATTAGCATACGAACAGGAAAACACATCTGGTGAATATATTTATTGCACAGTGTGGAGATTTTTTCAGTGATCTTGATGACTTCATTAAATTACGATGTACAGTGGTGCCTCGCAAGACGAAATTAATTCGTTCCGCAAGTTTTTTCTTCTTGCGAGTTTTTCGTCTTGCGATGCACGGTTTCCCATAGGAATGCATTGAAAATCAATTAATGCGTTCCTAGGGAAACAGCCTTCAGACCAGGTCCGGGGACAGTCTGTCCCCCGACCTCTTCTGAAGGCTGGGGGGGGGGGGACAAGGGCTTTTCTTCCCACTGCCATCCTTCAGAAGGCTGTTCTGAAGGCTGGCGGTGGGAAAAAAAGCCCTTCTTCCCACCTCCCGCCCCGCAAGCTCCGGGGACAGGAGGGCTTTGCTGCCGACCGCCAGCATTTTAAAAGCCCCTGCTGTCCGGGGCGATTTTAAAATGCTGGTGGGCGGGAGCGAAGTCTCTGCTGTCCCGGGGAGATTTTAAAATGCTGGGGGGCAGGAGCGAACGCTTCGCTCCCGCCCGCCAGCATTTTAAGATCGCCCGGGGCAGCAGAGACTTCTCGCCCAAAGCAAGGGGAGCTCTCCGAAGGGCTCCCCGTGCTTCGGGCGACAGGCTGCCGCCCCAAGCCTCGCGCACCCGGCAGGACCTCCTGCTGGGCGCGCGAGGCTTGCAGACACTCGCCCAAAGCAAGGGGAGCCCTCCGAAGGGCTCCCCGTGCTTCGGGCGATAGGCTGCCGCCCCAAGCCTCGCGCACCCGGCGGGACCTCCTGCCGGGCATGCGAGGCTTGCAGACACTCGCCCAAAGCAAGGGGAGCTCTCCGAAGGGCTCCCCGTGCTTCGGGTGACAGGCTGTCGCCCCAAGCCTCGCGCACCCGGCGGGACCTCCTGCCGGGCGCGCGAGGCTTGCAGACACTCGCCCAAAGCAAGGGGAGCCCTTCCGAAGGGCTCCCCATGCTTCGGGTGACAGGCTGCCGCCCCAAGCCTCGCGCACCCGGCGGGACCTCCTGCCGGGCGCGCGAGGCTTGCAGACACTCGCCCAAAGCAAGGGGAGCTCTCCGAAGGGCTCCCCGTGCTTCGGGTGACAGGCTGCCGCCCCAAGCCTCGCGCACCCGGCGGGACCTCCTGCCGGGCACGCGAGGCTTGCAGACACTCGCCCAAAGCAAGGGGAGCTCTCCAAAGGGCTCCCCGTGCTTCGGGTGACAGGCTGTCGCCCCAAGCCTCGCGCACCCGGCAGGACCTCCTGCCGGGCGCGCGAGGCTTGCTGACACTTGCCCAAAGATTTTAAAATGCTGGGGGTCGGGAGCGAAGCGTTCGCTGCCGACCCCCAGCATTTTAAGATCGCCCGGGACAGCAGAGACTTCTCTGCTGTCCCAGGGAGATTTTAAAATGCTGGGGGTCGGCAGCGAACGCTTCGCTCCCGCCCGCCAGCATTTTAAGATCGCCCGGGGCAGCGGAGAAGTCTCCGCTGTCCCGGGAAGGCAGGCGGGTGGGGAGCAAAGACTTTTGCCCCCCGCCGGCCTTCAGAAGAGGTCTTCTGAAGGCCGGCTGTGGGCAAAAGTCTTTGCTCCCGACCGCCAGCAATTTAAAACAGGTCCCCGGAGATTTCCCTATGGGCTTTCGTCTTGCGAAGCAAGCCCATAGGGAAATTCGTCTTGCGAAGCGCCTCCAAAACAGAAAACCCTTTCGTCTTGCGGGTTTTCCGTCTTGCGAGGCATTCGTCTTGCGGGGTACCACTGTATATTCACTATTGGTAACTGAGTACTACAAGCCAGGTTTTGCACTTTTCTGAAAAAAGTGCTTCCCATTAAGCCTGTCTAATCACTTCAGCAGCTGCCACTGATATTCTTGCCTGGTTCGCAATTTCCATTAAAATCATAAGAATGGGTTAAATCACACATATGCATCATGAACCCATGGATTCCCATTCTAATTTGTAGGCATACCACAGTTTGTCCAGTTCAGACTTAATTACCAATTATGGCTTGCCTGCACCAGGGAGTATGTCAGAGCATGTGAAGGAGACATTGTGGAGGAAAGAGCACACAAACCTCAAGCCGGACCCAACGCTCACATGGTTTGGCCACTGAATATGAACTAAACAAATGTCACTGCAATACTCACACCAGAGAGTATACCCCATTGAATTTATTGAGATCCATTTTGAGGAGGCAAGTATAGGACTGTGCTGTACATGTTGCATGGCTTTTTGTTTAATAAACTACATATAGATAAGAATTACTATGAAATACATTTAAGACCACCAGGGTCTTGTCACCTCCATTTATACATATTTAATATTTGGTAACTTTTAAAATCTCATAGTCATATCCTTCCCCCATTCCACCAAAAGGACACTCTTACCACGCTTTCCTGAACCGCAAACAAATACAAACACATATTCTTCCGAGTCCCCCTGTTGCTTAAGGCTCCGTTAAACTCAGAAATGCCCCTTCAGCAGGAACAACTGATTGAAACAATAGAAGAATTCCTTTCTTCAATGGTACTCCCTGGAGTTTCTGTTTATATAACTTGCCCTTAGCCCCAGAGGGTCCCTTTCAGCTGTTCTGAGTCTTAACTTGAAAAAATTTTATTTTAAATGTTTCACAGGAAAAGTTTTACGTATCTCTTTGTGACCTGGCAGATTTAAAAATAGGAAAAATTTGTATTATGCACAAAAATACACCAATAGCATTGCAAATACATTTCATAGCTAACCGCATACATACCTGTTACTAAAGCTGTATGATTTTCACCACTGGCAATGTTACAGATTTTATGCTTTCTCAAACAATCCACTATCTTTGGTTCAGAAATTTCAAAAATAAATGTACCATGTCCAAGCTGCCCATATTGGCCAAGGCCAAATGTGTAGACCTTCCCTTCTGAAAAACATACATGGGATTAATATTCTATCCATAGTCTTCCATCCTCCAAGTTTCCTAGTGCACACTGCTCAAAAGTTCCCATGCTGTTCCTCCCCAATTCCTGGCATGCCAAAGAATGTGACTTGTCATGTCATCTGAACACAGGTATGTCTCTTCCAACCATCAATGAGTAGTTGAGTAGTAACCAAGAATTGCTCTTGATTTTCTGCTTGTGGTTTGGGGAAAACAACATTTCATATGTCTACTGCACAACAGCAGGAGTGAAGGTGGAGCACCACTGGAACCGAGCAGCATGAACCAACATGCAATGTGTTCACACTAAACCACATTTTGTTTTAGCCTATGGTTCAATGTGATGTGTACACCAGGCCTTGTACTTAAAAATAAAAGTAATGAGAGAGAGAGATTTTTTAAAATGAGAATAACCAATATATTTAAACCCAAAATATCATAGTAAGAATATCATATTACATAACCCAAAATATTATACTAAATAAAATATTAAAGCTCCCTCTGCTGGAAGATACAGAAGCAAAAAAAACAAGGAAACAAAATAAAACCACACCTCTTTAAAAGCCTCAGTAAGAGGGTTAGATGTTATTTAGAACAGTAAACACTTTTACCCCTATTCGCTTATGAAGGGTCTAGTCTCACTAACATCTCAGCCTAGTTGTCAGTAATAGGAATCAACCAGAACACATAGGATTCAGCCTAAGTAGTAGCATGCCAAAGACCTGAGTGTTGTTGGCTTTTCACTGTCTCTGCTTTGGTTATGTAAAATCACCACCAGACTGACAGCTAAATCAGTTACTAGTTCTAGTTCTGTGCATACATGCAAATGGTGTAAACCGAGCACTAAAACTCTACATCATATAAGAGGACCACTGATCATACGCAGATCCACACCATACATTTAAATCACATAATATGTACATTTAATGCCCATGACTTCCCCCAAAGAATCCTGGGAACTATACTTTGTTAAGGATGCTGGGAACTTCTGTGTGGGGAAAACCACAGTTCCCAAGAACCTTTGGGGGAAACTCATGTGCTTTAAATATGTGTTGAAAGTGCATTAAATGTATGGTGTGGACCTGCCTCTAGACAGATGCTTCACATTGTCCCTTTTCTTAGCCAATTCTGCCCCTTCTTCCATCACTTTTAAATAACTTTTCTTTACTTAGTTTTGCTCTACAATTTCCATCACTACATCCATTTGCCACTGACACCTTGTGAATTAATTTTGCTAAATTATTTCCACAGAAACTAAGCAGCTATTTTATAATCGTCTCCACCATCTTTGACATACAGCATCCAATATGCTAAGTCATATGTAGGTGGACCATTTAAATGTGTGGATTCAGTAGTTTAGGATTGTGGGGATTGAAACACGAGCCCGCAATTTGAGGAGCAAGAAGCTAGTATACCTGCAAGCACTACTGTGTGTCCTCCTCCACAGGCAACCTTATTGGCCCTACCAGAAATTCCAGAAACAAGTTGTGGGACCTTGTAGTTTTTCAGTTGCTCTTTTGAAAGACCCAGTTTTCCATTCTCAGGCTCCCCAAAAGTATAAAGTTCTCCATCTCCTGTAAGAAAGCAACATAGCAGCAAGACTGAGACTAAGGCTAGGACAAAAGAGGCATTTATTTGCGTATCTCCTTTATGACAAATGCGTGCTCTGGTCCATGGGGTCATGAAGAGTCGGACACGACTAAACGACTAAACAACAACAACATAAGACAGGGTTGTATTTAAACTTAAACACACCACCACTTTATTTTTAGTTTACAGGTCCATCACTAGATTAGTTTATTCATCATCATCATCATCAAACTATATTGCAACAACTCTGCACAAATTGCAGAAAGATCAGATTACAGAAATAAATTCATTACCAGCTTTATATGACTACTGATCTTATTCCAACAGTCAATAAATTCCATTTCCATTTCCCCACTACAGTAGTTAATGCTCAAAATCCATACCTTCTATGTACAGAATCTGTCAGTTTATTTATCTCAGCTATCTGTATGTTAAGGATTATGTTTTCCCCAAATAATAAGCCCAAACCACTTTTGCAGAGATTAATAGGTTCATGATCAATACTTTATAAGAGTCTGACCACCACCAAATTAGTAGCATATATCCAAGCAAAAACAGAATCCCAACTCTTAACCAAGTAATGACAGGTAATCTAATCCCAAACTACTATAAGGGGCATAATCGGATTTAATGATTGAAAGTACACCATACCTCTGCATCTCTCCAGATTTCCACACTTACGTGTTATTAAGGCGGAGTGGTAGTATCCACAACAGATCCAGGAAACGGGTTTACCAACATCCACTTGATGAGGAACATATGCATTAGCTTCATCAGCCAAACCAATCTGTCCTTCGGAATTGTCCCCCCACATAAAAAGCTGTCCATCCTCTTAAAAGAAAAGAGAGTTTTGTAAGTGTATTATTTACTTATTTAAATAAGTTGGCTTTACAAAACCCAGGATCCATGATCTAGTGGCCACGCAAGTCCTATTCAGGGCTTACGTGGCCACTGCATCATGGCTGCTGTGCTTTGCAAAACTCCTTTCCCTCCACATGTTTGAGGGCAACTGTATGAAGCACAGAGCCTACTTCTACCCATGTGGGCTCCCCATGTAGTTTAGAATCCTGATTTCCAGCATTCTACATCATGCAGAAGTCTCCATGAGACACTCACCACTGAAATTGTGAGGGCGACTGGAATGAGGTTGTGGAGCTAGCACACCCCACACATGGTATTTCCAATTTACAGCAACACCTCAATATTGTGATTCCTGAAATGCAGTCCTTGCAATACAACATAGGGTGTTTTAAACCCTAGGAATTTGGTGGAGGGGATTTTAAAAGCATCTTGTAATATAGTATATGAAATGATAGAGAGCTGAATTTCAAAAATCACAGTAAAAACTTCACTGGAACCACGATCCCCCTCCCATAAGAAACAGCATGTTGTATCTGGAAACAGATTGCTAAATGCTATGCCCTCCTATCTAAACTTATTTGTCTCTTAAATCAAGACAGCAATGAAATTAAATTACACAGAAAATGGCTACATTTAGGAGCAGTTCAATGTGAAAGCTAGGAGACTGTGGTAGTCAAACTGTCAAGCTACAAAGGACCTACGAAGACACCCTTGAATATAAATATATGCTATTATACACCTAAATAGGTTCATAATATTTGGATACTCACAAAAATTTTCCCTAAAATTATAGGAAAACCCAATAAATAACTGTAGGGCAGGATACTTTCCAAAGAGTTAAGCAAAGCATTTGCTGTTCAGTGATGTACCTCAGTCAAGAACTAGGAACCAAGTAAGGATGTTTCTGGAAACTTGTATCAAAATCTCCAACATTTTCACCTAGTATTTGCAACAATACATTTGTCCTTCGATATATGCAAAGTGAATTTTTTATCAGGCTTCCACAAATGTCAACTGGAAAATATAAAAGGCCTCAAATAACACACACACACACACACACATTTGTGTTAGCTGTTGGGCTCACCAGTTAGTGCTGCTGACGTGTAGGATCCAGCTGCCAGTTGTTTGATCTTGTGCTGGTTACTAAAAAAACTAATTAGATGAAATGTGCTTCTTTCCTCTGTGTCACCTAATCCCAACTGCCCTTCACTGTTACCTCCAGCAGCATATACATTTCCTTGTTCTGCACACAGAAAAGCACATGTAGAATAAGCACACTCTCATCTGAAGCAACAGCAAAACCTAAAAAAATCAGACCAGCTCATGTTTATTTTCACCCATGTACAAAAGGTCAATCCCTGGTGCCATCAAATGCTCAAAGTCTGCCTGTAGAAATTCCTATTTAAGTTCTTAAGAATCATTGCTCTGCAGCAGGATTCTACATTCCAAAAATATACTACTGGAATATGCATAACATAGTAAAAGTAGTTTCTGCTCATGGCTGGAAATCAATATTTACAATTAGGAATGACTTGTTTTGTTCCTTCCCTTCTAAACAGAAGGAAAAGAACCTCGGAGATAGACAATTTGCAATGGGGCTGAGGAAGCTGTAGTTCAGCAACATCAGAAGATTCACAATTTAGCCCCCCTGCGCTCCAGGTAAAGGCTCAGCTAGCAATGAGAATCAATTAGCATGTGTACTCAGGCCAAAGTTAATTAAATGCAATCTTGCTCGAACAAACAAACTACAAATGTTAATGACGGGCATTAAATTAATTAACCACAACATGTGCCTTTCTCATGTTTAACCTGACACCTTTGGTCCTGATTAAAATGCATTCATGTTTAATGACAAATGTACATCATTTACAAGGGAAGACATAAGAATGGCAATCGGATCCAAATATTTTCAAAATTATTCATTTCACAACATTACTGAAGACTTTAAATTCTACCGTGATAAGGAAAGGAGAATTTCCTATAGATGATAAATGTCTTGCAGGAATTTATCGACAGGATGTTTACCTTGCATGTTTCCATCTCAGTAGGATGGCAGCATCAGATTTACTACCTGAATTCACAATAAGAAAACAGCTGACTTCCTTGCTATTACCATCTCCACAGAAAGATCTATGTAACCAGAGGTTTATTTGGGTTAACCACACTGAACAGGTTAGCTACTGCTAAGCAAATCTTATCCAAGATATTGTTTTTAAAAAATCAGCTCTATTAAGGATAGTTGAAAATTATTCAGTGAGGATTAGGGAGGGTCACAACTTAGATGTAGATCACATACTATGATTGCATACAGATGACATGTAGTCACAGAATTTTCTAGTTAATGAATTTCAGATGACAAGGCTGTCTCGGGCCTTAGGAAAGGTGCAGCCAGTCAAATCTGGCCATTTTACAGCAGATGGACCAAGTGTCTTTTTGAATATAAAAGGTGCACATAATGGTTTTTTTTTAAGGTTCTGACTATTTCTTATAATGTGCACAGAAAGCGGTCATAAGATATTTGATGTGCAAATATAGATGACGTACCTGTATAAATCAAGGTGTGGTTTCTCCCGCAAGCAGCTAGTTTTACTTTTTCTGGTTTTAAAGCTGAGGATTAAATAGACAGTGGTTACCATTTTTAAAAAAAATATTGTTGAATGTATTAAGCTCCAACTTTACATACCTCCAATCAGTGGTAAGTGGGAAAATGGCAAAAAGCTAGACCTTCCATACTCCAGTCTAGAAGTTACCAGCATGGAACCCACAGGTGCGCATTAGCCACTGAAATTAGGTTTGAACTCATTCTAGAGCAACCAACACAATAGTTTGCAATGTATTATTGGCTGCGGTTTTTCCATTTTGCAAATTTGCCCATAGAACCTGTTCTAATTCAATGACATTTTTATAATAATAATGGATCATTAAGGCTGCAGTCCTATACACACTTAACCTGGGAGTAAATCAAGGCTGATACTCTTTGCTTACGCGTTTCTGGCCTGAAACGAACCAAAACATTGATTTTTCACTCCTCATCATCTTAGTTTAAACCACAGGAAACAGCACATGTCCTGTTATTTAGGATGGCCTTGTAACATAAAAGAAGGAATATTTTCAAATAGATTTATTTCCATACTTCAGGAGAAAACGTTGGATTGTCAAATACCTTAAATCTTCAAATGATGGGAGAAATAAAAATGCTATGCATTTTGTCAAGAGTTAGAGCTATATTAGTTTTTTCTTTGCCTTAAATAAAAAATGTATATGAAAATAATTTATCAGTGTCTACAAAAGAAACCCCCCTCGCTTTGTAAAGTTTATTTGTTGCTAAAAAAAACTTGCATGTATCTTCTTCTTCTTTAGCTTTTTCTACTATTTCATAAATCGTAGTTGAAAGGCTTTGTCTGTGGTTATATTCTAACTGTGGTTATTTCAATTCTCAAAAGCCTTTTGTTTTCCTTTCTCTCTCTCTCTCTCTCTCTCTCTTTTAAATAAAGTAGAGCAATAGCTGTTAAAAGTTCTCATATGAAAGTTGTGCCTATATCCCAAATGTAGTGAGAGCTATTATAGTAGTGGTGTTAGGAATCACATAAGTATTAGTGACTGAGTTCATTCTTCCGCTCATTTTCAATTACGGCATCTGTTATAAAACCACATATGTGAGACTAACCTTTCACGCAAGTTGGTTTGTTGACAGTATTCCTTGTTCCAAATCCTAGTTGACCCCAGTTATTGCTTCCAAACATGTAAAGTTTACCATTTTCTACAGAATATATTTAAAAAAAAAAAAAGAGTGATCACCAATGAGTTTGCTTTAAGGTTCTCTAAAAATGTGAAATAACTTTGGTTGGCCTTTTGCCATTGATCCTCCCCTGCTCAAATAATAATCATGTACACTTTGTATACTGCAAATTATTACAAAAACACACAGAATCATATTGTAGAGCTGGAAGCAGGGGTGCCATCTCACCCTCAGGATTGTGGGTCTCCGCTGAGCAAAGCAGATGTGCAAAGTCACAGACACTATGTGCAGGCATGTGTGTGTGACGTTGCACGTCTGCATTGTGGAGGGGAGCGCTGGTGGCTCCTCCTCTCTGCAGCCAGTTAGGCACTCTTTTCCATGGTGAGGGTCTCAGACTCAGACACGCCCCCCCCCCGAAATGGTGCCTCGCTTGCTGGCTGCAGAGGGCAGAGCTGAACTGCTTTTCTCTTGGAGGCAGGGCCACTACCGCCTGGCTTTTCTCATTGACTTTTTGGGTGCCCAGCCCCCACAATTATATTATTGAGGGTGTCCAAGCACCCACAGCCCCGTGGAGCTGGCTTCAATGGTTCAAAGGGACCCTCATGATCATCTGGGCCAACCCCCTGCAATGAAGGAATATGCAGCTGTCCCATATGGAGATCGAACTTGCAACCTTGGCATTATCAGAACCATGCTCTAACTGAGCTATCCAGGCTGACAATAATTATAAAGTCACCCCACTCTAAATAAGGTTACCAGACGTCCCCATTTCCCGGGGACAGTCCCTGGATTTACAAAGCAGTCCTCTGACAAAATCCATTTGTTTAGTGGGAAGCTGAAAAGTGTCCCCGGATTCATTGAAAAAAATCTGGTAACCTTACTCTAACAGCCAGTGGATCCAGGTTAAGGATTGTACTGTAAGTATTTTTCAAAATTGATACCAGTGGACTGGTCTCCCAAAGAGATTGTTCAGATGATCTTTGAACATCAGCACTTGCTTTTAAGTCTTTGATCATCATATTTCAGCCAGTTCTAGTCCTGGATTAATGATGACTTGTAAACTGCATGGCTCCAGTTGCTGCTGAATTTTGGTATTATCACCAAGTATACAATTTCAAGGATCTTGTGAAATTTACTTTAGGAGTAACAATTATTGCTTTATTGCTTATTGTTCTTTGAGATTGCAAGCTGCTCTCAGAAGCTTCCCTTCTCTTGATGACAGAAAATATTGGATAAATATGTATAAAGTAAATCACCGAGAGACTGAATTTTGAATTAATCAAGAAACAGCTTTTTATGATACATTTTCAAGTTTTTAGACCAGGGAGATGCAAACAAAGCTCATGGCACATATCTCAACATGAAACCTAAATTTCCATTTCACATTTATGTAAGTATTAGGATAGTAACACTATATAAATTTAAATAAGAATGTATGGGAGTATCTTATATTGAGTTGTTTTTTTGTCTGTGTGTGTATATCTATATATCTTTTATATATATCTTTGTTCTTTTTCTCCCCCTCACTTTTCCTTCTTTTTCTGTATTAGTTTATTTCTTTTAATTGAAACTACTTCAATAAAATATAAATAAATAAAACTTCCATTTCACAAACACAGGAAGGTCATGTTACCATCTTGCAAACATCATTACTTCTGTATAAACATCCAAGTCTACCTCAGGACTGGCCCTACATAGTGAAATTCAATGCATGCTTTCTTTGACGTATATCCTACTGGATACAATAGGTCTTACTCTCAAGTAAGTGGGTTCAAACTGCTACCACAGTGTGATTAGGACAGGAACCTTCACAATAAATATTTTGAATTTGTGAAAATACTAGTACAATGCTAACTTGTTTTTCCTGAAATGCTGCTACAGAAAGTAATTTAAAAAAAACCTTAAACACTAACCTGTTACAACAGAAGTATGTTCATCTCCGCATGATATGTGAAAAGGCTTGTCATTTTTAAACCAAAACTTGCTAGGCACATTATCAGCAAATTTGCTTTTTCCAAATGTGAATACAGCACCTGATTCTAAAAAAGAAAAAAATTGCCTAAATATTTCATACTAAATATTTCTATTTCATACTTTACTCCTAACAGCATTCTTTCTGAGAGAATGGCATCTGTAAGAAATATTGTAAAATTAATGAGTGCTAAAATGTTATGGTTATAAAAAGTAAGTGGATTACAGCTGTAAAGATTAAGTAAAAGGGAAGAAAAGGAAATAATTAGACAACTAGATAAAATTAAGGGGGAGGATTTGCTGAAACAAATTTAGGAATTGGAACGCAGAAAGGGGAGGTATGGGGAGGTCGGTGAAATAAGATTTAAGAAAAAAAGGATATGAAAGTATACATGTTTGTTTTTGTGTATGTATGTTTGTATTGTGTATTGTTTGTGTTTATATAAATTGTGAAAAACCAATAAAAATTTTTATATATATAAAAAAAGAGAATGGCATCTGGAAGAAACCTCAAAAGTAATCTAGTTCAGCTTGGTCCTGATGCAGGAAATTCACTGCTATGGCACACTCACCTTCTGCTTAGAAATCTCTAAAAAAGGAGAGTGTATCACCTTTAGAAGCAGTATGCTCCACTGCTGAACAGCTCATGCTGTTAGGAAGTTCTTATGCTTAATCTAAAATGTTCTTGTAATTTGAACCAATTGGTTGCAACCTACAAGCTGAAACAGGGGAAAACACGCAACTACGTAACAGCCCTTCAGGTATTTTAAGATTCCAAAATCCTTGGGTCTATTTTTCTGCCCTTGGTGTCCAAAGTTCTGCTAATATAGAGACAAATATTTTATTAAATTGTCCAAATACTTTATCAGATATGACAAGCAGTGCTGTTAGGTACAGGTGAGATTCCTTATTTCAAACTGGAAACACAAGTAGCAAGAAAACAAACAAAGGCTGCAATCCTAAACAGTTATCTCAGAGCAAACCCTACTGAACTTTTATGAGATTTACTTCTGGGTGCGCATTAATAGTATCGCTCTGTAGTGGCGTAGCGTGGGTTGTCAGCACCCGGGGCAAGGCAAGTAATTTGCGCCCCCTAACCCGTGGATTTGCGCCCCCTAACCCTAACCCCCAGATGTTGCGCCCGGTGCGGCCGGCCCCCCGTACATCCCCCACGCTACGCCACTGTTGCTCTGTTAAAAAGTTCTCCTGGGAGCAGGTGAGGCCAAAATAAAAAAAGTGGGAACCAGTTACTTTTAACACTTTAATTCAACGAGTCTTTGCAAATAAGAACATTTTAAGAGCTTGATGGATCAGGCCAATGGTCCATCTAATCCAGCGTCCTGTTCTCACCATGGCCAGCCTGTGGGAAGCTGGCAGGCAGGACCCAGGCAGAAGAGCACTCTCCCCTTCTGCAGTTTCCAGTAACTGGTATTCAGATGCATATTGCCTCCAACCATGGAAACAGAGCCTAGTCATTCTGGCTAGTAGCCATGAATAGACATATCCTCCTTGAATGTGTCCAATTCTTTCTTTTTTAAAAAGCCTTCCAAGTCACACTGCCTGCTGTGGGAGCGAGTTCCGAGTTTGAGTATACAATGGTACCTCAGGTTAAGTACATAACCTGAAACTGTTCTTAACCTAAGGCACCACTTTAGCTAATGGGGCCTCCTGCTGCCGCCAGAGCACGATTTCTGTTCTTATCCTGAAGTAAAGTTCTTAACCTGAAGCACTATTTCTGGGTTAGTGGAGTCTGTAACCTGAAGCATATGTAACCTGAGGCATATGTAACCCAAGGTACCAGTGTACACTACATGAAGAAGTGTGTGACAGGCCCTATATCTGACCTTTTAACCATTTTCCTTACTCATCTGGAATGAAACATGTGGCCTAAAAATAACGCCCTGAAATACAATGTGCCACTCTGCATAATGGGGCTGAAAACATTGAGGGCGTTTTACTTACTTGCAAATAAGTCCCTGAAGTAAATGGGACTTACTTCTGAGCAAGCACGGGCTAGGAAATGGTTCAAACTCTCCTGAGTCTGAAGCAAATTCCCTACTTCTCCCTGCCTCTACCATGCAATACGGAGGAAATAAGGAGCAAAGTGGGGGGAGAGTAGAGAAAAACAACAAGAGGCGGCGGGGAAGCTGGCGCGCGCTCGCCTCGCGGGGCCCGCCGATGACGACAGAAGCAGGCGAGGGGCGCCGGCACCAACCAACTAGCTTCCCGAGACGAGGGGGGGACGGGACTGGGACTCACCGGGCACCTGCTCCTCGGCCTCCCCCATGACAGGCTCGAGGGGGAGGCGCCTAGGAGACAGAAGGAAGCGCGAGCAGCCTGGATCCCGGAAGTAAACAAACCGCCTGCCACTAGCAACGGAGGCCGCTAGAGCAGCGGCCATAGAGAGTCGCCGCAAGCCGGGGTAGAGCGTCATCTCCAAGTACCATAGAGGTTTTCTTTTTAAAAAACAAAGGAACAAAAAACCCTCCTCAAAATATTGCTTTTACGAAAGTTACCGCCTGAATAGTTCAATAGCAATTAGCAAGACTCCTCCATGTGCATTGCAAAATGGTGGGCACCGAGAACAGGGGGCATTCCCACTTGGAAACTTTCCAAGGGCATTTCATTTATTACACGTTTCTACCTCCCGTATAGTAAAAGGTCCGTATAGTTAAAGCTATGGTTTTCCCAGTAGTGATGTATGGAAGTGAGAGCTGGACCATAAAGAAGGCTGATCGCCGAAGAATTGATGCCTTTGAATTATGGTGCTGGAGGAGACTCTTGAGAGTCCCATGGACTGCAAGAAGATCAAACCTCTCCATTCTGAAGGAAATCAGCCCTGAGTGCTCACTGGAAGGACAGATCCTGAAGCTGAGACTCCAACACTTTGGCCACCTCATGAGAAGAGAAGACTCCCTGGAAAAGACCCTGATGTTGGGAAAGATGGAGGGCACAAGGAGAAGGGGACGACAGAGGACGAGATGGTTGGACAGTGTTCTCAAAGCTTCCAGCATGAGTTTGACCAAACTGCGGGAGGCAGTGAAAGACAGGAGTGCCTGGCGTGCTCTGGTCCATGGGGTCACGAAGAGTCGGACACGACTAAACGACTAAACAACAACAACACCTCCCGTTAGATCATTGTTCGCTGTGCCAATGTTATCCTCACAACCAGCGCTTTTTTTCCCTAGAAAAAGAGGTGCAGGAACTCCCAGGAGTGAATGGCCCAGAGTCACCCGGCGAGTTTCAAGGGTTAGCAGGAATTGGGCAAAGTCTCCTTAGTCCGAAGCACTGTGTAACATTGACTTTCTTTGGCCAACTGTTGGAAATCGAGGACTCACAGATTCATAGAGTTGGAAGGGATCCCCAGGGTCCTCTAGTCCTACCCCCAGGCTAAATATATCTATCTTTAACTATGAAAGAAGCTGCACCTATTGAATGTCAGCCTTTTAGAAACATGGAATAGTTCCTCAATTTGCTTTCTTTTTGATGTATATTTTTTCCATATAAATAAAAATCTAAAAAATAAATAAATGCCTAATTCATATAATAGTTATCCCCCATAAATAGGAGAGAGGAAAGAAGACTGCATGAATTGGGTTTCTGTAAGGCTATGAGTCTGTGTGGAGCAAGTCCATCACACCTGTAAGACTTGGTGTCTGTACTGAATACCTGGCATCACATGTAGGTCTCTCTGTGGTGGAGAGGAGGGAGTGGCCCATGAGAAGACCTTTGGCAGCCTAGTAAATGCCTCGACTGGGCTGTAGATTTTGCTGTGTGTTTAAGGACAAAACCCATGGGTTTCGCAACTCTCCTAATGACACTTATCCATAGTATTTGCATAAGATTACATACCGTGAATTCCTGAGCAGATCTCACAACTGCTAGAGATAGCACTGTCTCGTGATAGTTTTACCTTTGCTGTTTCACTGAATGCATTCACTATTTCACCTAAGTTTAACAAGGTGACTATAACTATATCTTAGCATTTGGTAAATATGCTGTTTAATGTTCGGTCCCTGTTCAATGTTGGGAATGCAAGCAAGATCAGCAAGCATCTGGTGCAATGTATTCGGTAAGTGTTTAAATGCCACACAACAACAGAGCTGGTGGAACATCCTGGGCTGTCTACTCCAGTTTTTAGCAACTACAAGACTGCTGATATAGGCAAATCATAATCTGTCTCTGTTGCTTAGCAGCATTCATTCATAAACCAAGAAACTAAAGCAAAGAAATTATATAGGAAAATTGATTATGTCAGAGCAATTACCATCACTGTTTTTTGTTTGCAGATGTTGTCTGACAATTTCATATACTTGAAATAAATTTGCATGCTTATTTCAAACCCAATAGAATTGTATTCTATTATTTATCAGTAGCTCTGACTCTCTCTGGAATAGCTGTGATCATGTGAAGGCTTCTTTTCGTTGGGGTGGGAGTGAGCACCCTTAGAAATATCTGTTGCACATCCTGCTGAGTGGGGCTCTGGACTTCTGTTTCAAAGTCCTGCCCTGATGGCACCATAACTTTATAAAGAATAAACTGGAATCATTTATTATTTTGTTAAATGTTTTTTGTTGTTTTCACTTGTTTTGTTAAATACTGACAGAATACTAGGAACTAGGAAGGCTCCTGATATGACCACAGTATCTGAATGGCATTGTTCAAATCCCTAGCTATTGCAGATATGGAAAAACTAATGGATATTGTGTGACTACTGGGGTGTGTGGATGTGGATGTATGAAAGCAAATGTTGTGAGCATACTGATCTTTTTTTGTTTATTATTGGAATGTGCATTGTAGAACACCGGGAAATTGTTATTATTATTTTGGTAATTTTAATGGAAGCATATAAATAAAGGGAACAATAATTTTCAAATGACTTACAGTCCCATTATTAATATATAAACACAACACCATTTGTTCTGATAAGGGGAGTGGGGGTGTAGGGATAGTGATGGTAATAATAATAATAATAATAATAATAATAATAATTGTCAGGGGTTTAGGAGCAGAGGCACGGGCAAGGGAGGAGACAGAGAGCGAAGGGGAGGAGGCAGAAGAAAAGATGAGTGATGACGACGACCCGAGATCTCCCAGTCTTTCCAGTGAATCAGAGGATTCACAGAAAGGAGCACCAGTGGCCAGGGCAAGGGGGGAGTCTAGGGGGGCACCCCAGGAAGGTAGAGCCAGAGGGGACTCAGGGGGGAGCAGCTGGAAATCGGGACCAGCGTCACCGCCAGGGAGCAGGGAAGAGAAAGGGAGCCAGGAGGGAAGCGCTAGCAGCTCACCACAGGAGGGAGGGCATGAGTCAGGAGTGGCCACGCCTCCATCGGGGAGCGAAGAAACGGTTAAGAGGAAAGTGGAAGGTTGGGCGCGCGCGCCAAGTTCAAATGCAGAGGAAAGCGGCGCAGTAAGCAGCCCCGAAAGGGAACCAGGTCCTAAAGCCCGGCGCAAGGAGGCAGGAGGGTCCGGGTCAGCGTCAGAAGAATCCCGGAAGGAAGAAGCCCCGGGGGGTAGAGGGACCCAGAGGAGGACAGTCAGGCGGAAAAGGTGGAGCAAGGCTAGGATATTAAGTTGGTGCACACGGGGCGGAGACTCAGACGGAGCTTCGCCGATCTAGCTACTAGACGTAGAGTTTGCGCGCAGCAGCGTGAGAATGGAAACTGTAATTCAATAAAGACTTTTACTTAATGATCGCTGGCTAGCGTGATCCTCTGTGAGCTAGGATCTTCAAGCAGCTCTGACAGTAAGCTCCGTCTCATCATTGTGGGCATCTACAGCCTCGAGGAGGGGAGAGAAACAGGTGCCTACTAGCGAGCTCACGAACGGCAGACGACATGACGGCTGAGCAGCAGATAGAGGACCTCAGAAAAGCAGTGGCACAATTGAACGCCGAGGTTCTCGCATCCAGGAAGAGAGAGGAGGAGGCAGCTGCCGCCTGCAGGGATCTCCAGGTCAGGTTAGACGTGCTGACAAAGCAGACACCCCGGCAGGAGGGAATTGGGTTGGCGAGACGGACAGGCGGGCTAGTCTCTCACTTCGATGGGAACCTGCAACAGTATCCCAACTTTAGAGCCGACGTACTGTGCGCACTGCAACTGCTGCATAAAGACTTTAGAGATGAACAAGAGAGAGTGGGGTTCATCATGTCCCATCTGCATGGGGATGCGAAAGCATGGCTACGCAATTTATGGAGAGATAAGGATCCGGCGCTCCAGAATGCGGATGCCTTTATTAAAGCGATGGATGGGTGCTTTTTATCAAGTATTGACGTGGATCTTGCACGGAAGGAGGTGCATGGGCTGAGACAAGGGAGGGCCAGCGTCAGGCAGTATCATGCCCGCTTTTTCGCCTTGGTCAGTGCCCTGGAATGGGACAGAGATTCGGCTCCGGTAAGAGACCTCTTTTGGGAAGGGCTGCACAACTCGATTAAAGATGAGATCGCGAGGGGGGAGAGACCCCGAACCACCCAGGAGGTCGTTCAGAGGGCACTGGCAGTGGGGGTGAGGCTGGAAGGACGTCCGTGGAGCAGGGAAGAAGGGCGTGGAGGGCGCGAACCAGCCGGGGGCCCCTCCTTCCTTCACAGAGAAGCAGCGCGGGCGCAATCCACGCCTCCGCCAGGAGGAGGAGCCGAACCTATGGAGGTTGGAGGTGCAAGGGCTCAGTCAGCAACCAGAGCCCTAGCACCGGCAGCAGTGAAAGCGAAGCCTCCTAGAGGGAACAGGAAGTGTTACGTCTGTGAGGAACCAGGGCATATGGCAAAAGAGTGTCCCCAGAGGCCCCACAAGCTCACTGCAGCCTCGGCAATGGTGACTGCAGCAACGCAGCAAGCAGGACCACAGCAGGGAAACGACGATGTCTGGCTGGAGGAAGAGGCACTGGGGCCCAGCCAGACGTGTTAGTGACGCAGTCCCCAGAGATTTTACAGCCCGTGAACCCCCTCCCGCCCAAACCAGTAGTGAGGCTCACAGCATCTCTCCAGCTGCCCAATGGAATCACCATAGATGTGCCAATCACCATCGACTCAGGCAGCAATGCGGACTTTATAGGACAGGACTTTGTCGACAGGCACGCTGTGCAGTTGCTGCCGGCCACACTGCCCCTGCAGGTTGTCACGGTGGATGGCAGGGAGCTGCTCGGGGGGCAAGTGGTGAAGCAGACGCCACCAATGGTGATGCGACTTGGGAATCACAGAGAAATCATCAGCTTCAACGTTACTCAACTATCTGACACGCCCGTTGTATTGGGCATGAGTTGGCTGGACAAGCACAGCCCAACGATGGCTTGGTACCTGAGGCAGCTGACCTTCGGCTCTTCCTTTTGTGCTGAACACTGCATAGTGCCCAGGCAGGAAGGAGAGGAAGAGGAGTCACAGCTGCTGCTAGGCACGCTGCAAGCGATTCCCCACAAGTACGCAGAATTTTTGGAAGTTTTCTGCGAGAAGGAGGCAGACAGGCTACCCCCTCACAGACCATATGACTGCAAAATTGACCTGCTGCCGGGGGCGGCGCTGCCTAAAGGGAAACTGTATTCCATGTCAGAGGACGAACTGCAAGAACTCAAGGAGTTCATTGATCATAATTTGCAGCGCGGCTTCATCCGGGAGTCCAAGGCAGTGGGGGGCAGTCCCGTATTCTTTGTTAAGAAGCGGGACACGCCCCAAAAGAGACTCGTAGTGGATTACAGGATTTTGAACAGTGTGACTAGGCCATCGGACTTCCCCATGCCCCGAATTGACGACCTCCTCGCGAAGGTACGGAAGGGCAGAGTGTTCACCAAGTTGGACCTGCGGGGGGCGTACAACCTCATTCGCATGCGGGAGGGTGATGAGTGGAAGACAGCCATGTTCACGCCCCTGGGGACCTACGAATATAGAGTTATGCCTTTTGGATTGCAAAACGGCTCCCACGTTTTTCAAGCATTTATGCATCACGTGTTGGCGGGACTGCTCTACAAGACGTGCGTCTGTTTCTTAGATGACATCCTGATCTTTTCGGAGTCGCAGCAGGAGCATGACAAGCACGTCAAGGAAGTGCTGAGCAGGCTAAAGCAACATAGGCTCTACGCCAAGCTGGAGAAGTGCCAATTTGACGTGACGGAGGTGGATTTTCTGGGCTACAAGCTGTCTGACAAGGGGCTCGCCATGGACAGCGCCAAGGTTCGAGCGGTGTTGGATTGGAAGAGCCCGCGCAACCGGAAGGAGGTCCAACGGTTTGTCGGCTTTGCGAACTTCTATCGCAAGTTTATCAAGGGCTTCGCGATGCAGACGGCGGCCATCACTGACACGCTTAGCTCCAAGAAAAAGAAGTTCATTTGGACAGAGCAGGCGGAGCAGTCCTTTCAGGCACTCAAGCGTCTCTTCGCGTCGGAAGAGCAGCTGCTTCATGTCAACCCCAGCAAGCCGATGAGGGTGGAGACAGACGCTTCGGACAGAGCCGTGGGGGCGGTCCTGCTGCAGAAAGACCCGCAGGGGGTGTGGCGACCGGGAGCGTTTTACTCCAGGAAGCTCAGCAAGTCCGAGCAGAACTACACCATATGGGACAGGGAGTTGCTGGCAATTCATGCAGCGTTCAAGGCGTGGAGGCACTTTCTGATCGGCGCCAAGCACACGGTGCAGGTTTGCACGGACCACAAGAATCTAGAGCACTGGCGCACGGCACAGTTCCTGAACCAGAGGCAGATACGTTGGGCTGAGTTCTTTGCGAACTTCGACTTCCGAATAGAGTATGTCCCGGGGGACACCAACATCATGGCAGACGCTCTCTCCCGTAAGCCACAGTATCTGGAGGACGCAACACCAGCGGCCGCCATGCACATCTTCGCACCGACAGTGTGGGCGTGCGCCGCGGCGACCGTGGACCTAGAGGCGGTACGGCGAGCGTTGCAGGGGGACTCCT
Organism: Podarcis bocagei; assembly: GCF_964188305.1. Taxonomy (NCBI): domain Eukaryota; kingdom Metazoa; phylum Chordata; class Lepidosauria; order Squamata; family Lacertidae; genus Podarcis; species Podarcis bocagei. The sequence goes on from NC_138130.1 coordinate 48,069,466, forward strand.
TCGCACAAGCCAAGATGACAGAGGTGCAAAGGGGCAAGGCAGCGGCCGACGGTTTCCAGCTAAGAGATGGATTGCTCATCCGTAAAGGGGCCATCTACGTGCCGGGAGACGAACTTCGAGCCAAGGTGCTGCAGCAGCTGCACGACGCGCCCACGGCCGGGCACTTTGGCAAGGAGAAGACGGTGGAATTAGTAGCCAGGGATTTCTGGTGGCCTGGAATGAGAGGGGAGGTCGCAGACTACGTGGCGAGGTGTGACACCTGCCAGAGGGCCAAACCAGTGCACAAACCGCCGGCCGGACTGTTGGAGCCGCTGCAAACTCCGGTAGAACCTTGGGAAAGGGTGGCCCTGGACTTTGTCACGGATCTGCCCAGCTCAAGGGGCAAGACGGCAGTGCTGGTGGTGGTGGACCTGTTTTCCAAGATGGCGCATTTCATTCCGTGTGCTAAGGTGGCCACGGCGGAGCAAACCGCCAAACTGTTCATAGACCACGTGTTCAAGGTTCACGGTCTGCCACGGTCTATTCTGTCCGACCGCGGGCGGCAGTTCATCTCGAACTTCTGGCAGAAGCTGATGGGCTTCCTGAACGTCAAGATCAACCTGGCGTCGGCGAGACACCCGCAGACCAACGGGCAAGCGGAGCGGGTCAATGCCATCATGCAGCAGTACCTGAGATGTTATGCAAATCAACAGCCTGCGACGTGGGTGGATTACCTGCCGCTTGCAGAGTTCGCCTACAACAACACGAAGCACGTATCCACGGGGGTCACGCCGTTCTTCGCCAACAACGGGAGGCACCCCAGAACCTTCCCGGGACTGGAAAGAATGGGGGAGGGGGAGCCGCAGACAGCAGATGCGTTCGCGTCGGAGCTGCAGGAAGTCCACGATCAGCTGAGGCGCCACCTGGAGCTGGCCAAGCACGCATACAAGGTACAAGCAGACAAGCACAGAAGGGTTGGAGAAGAGCTCCACGTGGGAGACTGGGTTTGGTTAGCGGCCCACGCAGTGCCGGCCAGGTCGTTGGCCAAGAAGAAACTAGGGCATAAACAACTGGGGCCCTACCAAGTCGAAGAGCAGGTCAACCCGGTAGCTTTCAGACTGGCACTTCCGGAGGGTTCCAGAATGCATCCGGTATTCCACAGATCGGTGCTCACTCCCTACAAGGCACCGCACAGGTTCCAGGAACCCGGAACGGCGCCGAGTCCGGCCAGAGACAGAACAGGACACGCGGGAGCGGCACAGAAGGAACGCATCAACGAAGTCACGGAGATTTTGGACTCCAGATGGGGGGAAGAGGGGGTAGAATACTTTCTCGCCAAGGAGGGCACCCCGGCCAGTGCGAACAGCTGGGTGCCGGGATACGCCTTAGACGAACCTCTGCTCAAAGACGAGTTTCATGCCCTCTTCCCACATAGACCTATGCCAGCAGACTTTTTCGACGACTGGCTTTTCACACCCACGCTTTCGGCCAGCACGTTCCGGGGGTTCGACTCGGACGAGGAACCAACGCGAGACGTCCGTTCCCCGGAGGGGTCACCCTCGGGATCTGTCTCAGAACCCTCGTATTGGTGGGACGATAGGCCAGAGGAGCAGTTCCGCAGAAAGTGGCTGGACTGCTCAGGACGAGCAACGCCGCCAGGAGGAAGTGAGGGAGAGACGGACATGGACATTTTCGGGGACGACCCTGGTTTCGAGCACGGCGGCACAGAGATGGAAGCGGAGGTGACCGTCGTCGACGAGAGCAGGGAGGAAGTCCCGGAAGAGTTCAGATGGAGGCCCGCCACGGGAAGCGACCGATATCCGACGTTCGTCCCTTTGCAACAGCAGCCCCCAGCTCCAGCACCGGAAGGAGGGGAGGGGGGACTGGGGGGCTTCGAGGGGGGGATGGATGTCAGGGGTTTAGGAGCAGAGGCACGGGCAAGGGAGGAGACAGAGAGCGAAGGGGAGGAGGCAGAAGAAAAGATGAGTGATGACGACGACCCGAGATCTCCCAGTCTTTCCAGTGAATCAGAGGATTCACAGAAAGGAGCACCAGTGGCCAGGGCAAGGGGGGAGTCTAGGGGGGCACCCCAGGAAGGTAGAGCCAGAGGGGACTCAGGGGGGAGCAGCTGGAAATCGGGACCAGCGTCACCGCCAGGGAGCAGGGAAGAGAAAGGGAGCCAGGAGGGAAGCGCTAGCAGCTCACCACAGGAGGGAGGGCATGAGTCAGGAGTGGCCACGCCTCCATCGGGGAGCGAAGAAACGGTTAAGAGGAAAGTGGAAGGTTGGGCGCGCGCGCCAAGTTCAAATGCAGAGGAAAGCGGCGCAGTAAGCAGCCCCGAAAGGGAACCAGGTCCTAAAGCCCGGCGCAAGGAGGCAGGAGGGTCCGGGTCAGCGTCAGAAGAATCCCGGAAGGAAGAAGCCCCGGGGGGTAGAGGGACCCAGAGGAGGACAGTCAGGCGGAAAAGGTGGAGCAAGGCTAGGATATTAAGTTGGTGCACACGGGGCGGAGACTCAGACGGAGCTTCGCCGATCTAGCTACTAGACGTAGAGTTTGCGCGCAGCAGCGTGAGAATGGAAACTGTAATTCAATAAAGACTTTTACTTAATGATCGCTGGCTAGCGTGATCCTCTGTGAGCTAGGATCTTCAAGCAGCTCTGACAATAATAATAATAATAATGATGATGATGATGATAATGATGATAATAATAATAATTTATTTATTCCCCGCCCATCTGGCTGAGTTTCCCCAGCCACTCATGGTAAAAGTAGTGACAGTGCCACATAGTGCAAACAGAGGCAGAATCTCCCCCTACCCCATGCACACATCAGCAGTGGTTTTCCCAAGTGTAATTCTTCAAACGTTTCCATAGTAGCAATATGCATATATATAATACTGAAGAACAACAAATTATTTTATTTTTCTTGATTATTTATTCAACTGTTCACTTGTATCCTGGTGCCATGCATTTGTAGAGCATTGTGCCTTTGAGCCAATAATCTGGGACCACAACTTGACAGTGGTTATTTCAGAATACAAAATTCTGAATTATGAGGTAGTTGAACTTCTTTTGTCATTTCCCTTGGAGATACAGGCATGGGCCACAACCTACTAAAACTCCCACCCAGTTGAAAGGCCAGGACCTTCTGACACTGCAAAATTATTCAGCTGAAGACATCAAATATTTGTTGTGGGTGGCAGCAGATCTGAAGGAAAGAATCAAATGTAAAGGAGAGGTATGTAACATTTGCAGTATGAATTCTCTTACCCCCATGTCTTTTTAGTTGTACACATTACCTTAGCCACAATCCATAGCTATCATGTATCTGCCTTCTGGTTTCTTAGGAAATACTGTGTTTTTATGTGTTTTCCCTGAATTCAGCTTCAATCCGGATTTATAAAAAGAACCACCTAGCTGTGTTTTAAAACACAAATGTGGGTGCTGCCTAGTTTGGGATTTGAATCCTTGATGGTGGGAAGGAGAGGACAAGAAAAGTCAGGGGTCAGCAAACTTTTTCAGCAGGGGGCCGGTCCACTGTCCCTCAGACCTTGTGGGGGGCCGGAGTATGTTTTATTTGGGGGGGGGATGAACGAATTCCTATGCCCCACAAATAACCCAGAGATGCATTTTAAATAAAAGCACACATTCTACTCATGTAAAAACACGCTGATTCCTGGTCCATCCGCGGGCCGGATATAGAAGGCGATTGGGCAGGATCAGGTCCCCGGGCCTTAGTTTGCCTACCCATGGGAAAAGTAGACAATGTGATCTTCAAAGTGAAATGAAGATTCCTACCCTCCACCTGCAAGGTTTAGAAGGGTTGTGTTTGAGAAATTGTTTGGGCTTTCAATGTTAAAAAGAAAGAAAAAGAAAGCTTACCATATTCTAGAAATATAAATCTAACCAGAACTGAAATGATGACGGAAAAAATCTTTGGCATATTCTCCTACCTCACAATTATCTGGGGTAGGGGAATCACATTTATATCCCCCTCCCCCGTCACACACACACACACACACACGCGCACACACACACACACACACACACACACACACAGCAGCATTCCCAGTTGGGGGAGGCGCAATTGAGTCTGTGTCGTGTGTGAATGTGAATGCACATATGCAGTTTACATGCCAGGTCAGCTCTCAGCATATTGGCGGAGACAGGGCGTGTAAAGCATCAGTGGAATTCTACATGCAGAGCAGCACTAGAGGGAGTAAAGAAACTAGTAACTAGGTCACCTCCAAGGCACAGAAGTCCTCAATGTGACAAATTGACAGGATAATTGCCTTAGACTGAAACAAGTATTAAGATTTCAGTTTTCTAATGGAGTAAGATACAAAAGTGAAATATTAAATACTTTCAAAATTCAAACCTGCATTCTTAGGTTTTATCAGATTTTGAATAGTTACACATGTTTTTATTTCAACTTGGCAAGAACTTCTAGGATTTGGCCAGCTCCTCCAACTGTGTTGTAATTAAGCCACTCTAAGCCACATTAACCATTAGGAAGAAGCCGTTCCCAGGACCTAAAGTGCAACTCTATTCAGAAGCCCTACTGAATTAAACTGGACTTACTCTCAGGCAAATAGGGTTAGGACTGTAGACAAAGCAAACAACTGAGATGGAGCCTAATTCTGTCCTGTATATACTAAAAGGACTTCACACCCATCTGCAAGTGGTATAGTGTTTGAAATTACTTTCAAGTGTAAAGCAGAAAGTTCAAAAATATTTATTGTTCTTACCAGTGTGTCACAAGTTCTTTTCCTTCTGTTTTTCAGTATTTGCCTTTGCTGCAAGGAAAATCATTAGCTATGATTTTTGAGAAAAGAAGTACAAGGACTAGATTATCTACAGAGACAGGTGAAAACAAGCCAAGAATTTGACAGTAAATACAGCCTTCTGTATTAACTGTATATTATTTACCTGCATATGATGAAATAACATTATTCAAAGTAAGAAGACATCACAAAAGAAAAATGAAATTGAACTTTGAAAATTCCTTAAAAGTTGTTACTTAGCCATTAGTAGTTGAGCCATCTAGTTGACCATTAAAATCAAGTCAAAATGGAATTTATAACAGAAAATAATGGGCACAACACAACCAGCATTATGCCAACAAGACTTAGCATTGCATTTTTGTCAGGAACTGTTTGGGTATGCACACTGCTTTTTTCTAAAATAATGTTTAGGGGGTACTCTCATTTTGACTCAAGAAAACCACCATTTTATAGTTCAAATCGGGGAAGATCAATATAGGAAATGGACAAAAAAGTACAAAGATTCACAAAATGTTTAGGGGTATACGTACCCCTGTGTACCCCCAGAAAAAAAGCTCTGGGTATACAGAATGTTATCTCTTTGGGGGCTTTAATAAACATTTCATTCTGCAAAACATTCAGCTTAGGACAGGCATGTCCAAAGTCCAGCCCGGGGGCCACTTGCGGGCCCCGGGCTGCTTTCAAACAGTCTGCCAGGCAATTTTGAAAAAGCAATCAATTGTGGCCCCCGAGCACTTGGCCACCAAAGCCATTTCCTTTTTGCGGGCTCATCACAAGCTCTCCCCTCTGCAAGCCCCCGTGCCATTAGGGAGTCCCCAGCTGTGTCACTCCTTGGGTCGACCAATCTGGTTGGCCCGGGAGTGTGTGTGTGGCTAAATAAATAAATAAATAATACTACAGTACATGTTAGGGACGTTGATGCTGCAGCGATGGCGGTGGCAGAGGGGTGGCTGCCACCTTGACCCAGTGCCGGATTTATGTATAGGCTAAGTAGGCTGAAGCCTAGGGCCTCTAAATCTAGGGGGCTTTGCCAGCCCTCCCACTCCCCAGTGGGCAGTCTCACCTCTCCCAAAATTGCAAACCCAAGACTTCATGCGAGGGCAGGGCAGCTCAGACCCAGCAACTATGAGACTCAGGGCTAGCCTTGGGGCCCAATTTGAAGCTGTGGGGCGCAACTTGAATTTATTTTTTTTGTAGGACCCCAGTTCACAGCCAAAGTCTGCAAAATCTTACATATATAAATAAAGTCCATCTATATTGCCCTGGTGTGTGGGGGGGCCCTTAGGAGCGGTCCACGGGGCCCAACTTAGCCCAATTGCTCCAACTGCCTTAAGGTCAGCCCTGATGAGACTGTGCAGGAGTTGGACTGACAAGCCTTGCACCTTCTAGGTCCCTGGTGTCACCATTCAGAGTACAGACTCAAGGACTTATTATGGAAATACAGGGGGGCACTTATTGGAAATCAGTTTTGTCACCTCTTCCCCCCAAACCCCGAGACAATGAGCCCAGCCACCTTTTATTCACAGTTGCATAAGCACTAAACTACAGCATGGCCATAAACCTATACATTCAACCGCTGAAATATACACCCAATATGTAGCAATGGAGATTTATGTTACTGCTTTATGAATGAACACTGTGTTTTATGAATGGACTCTGTATTTTGTGAATTACCTAAGAGCCACCAATAGGGAGCTCTAGAATCTGACAGCTAACCAATCGGGTACTACCAAACAGCGACCCCTATTGCTGAAAGCAGGTAACCAGCAGGGAATGCTTCAGCTCAGCCTTTGCACTGTTGATTGAACACCCCCTGCTGTGCAGATAATGGAGAAAGCTCATAAATTGTATCCCTTCTGGCATCCTGGCCAACTCTATTATGCACCAGGAGCCCAGAATAGCAGCAAATAAAATCCACTCATATGTCAGCAACTGTCTTGTCAACCAGTTCTTCCAAAGTCTTCCTAAATTATAAAACTCCAAAATACAGGCCAAAAGAGAGCAGGTCTGGGAAGAATGAGGCATACAATGGGCACCACCAGTGAAAAGGCCCTGCTCCGTGTAGCTCCTGCCCTGTCATTTGATAGGGTGCCCACTTGCCCTCCTTCTTGACATGGAATGCTCTCTATTGGAGTCCCCAGGTCCAGTACAAAGACCATAAGAAGGGAGAGCAGGGACCTTGAAGTTCCCAATGGCTGTTAAGCAAGCAAGCACATAGGTCACGTTTGTCAGTCAGGATGCCTATTGGGCATGCGCCCAATCTTGTTTTTGTACAATCTTGTTTGCCCTCAGTAACCAAAATTATATTATCAACATATAAAAGCAGAAAAGTTGTTTTTCTTCATTTGCAAGGATTCGTAGAAAACAAAGTGGCACTAATAAAGAAAAGTTCCAGGGTGGCAACAGAAAGCAAACTAGGAAAACTGGTGCTATTAACGGTAATCCTTCTAGTTGGTTAATTGGTTCGGCAACTTCCATGAACATGATGTGTGATGCTAATTATTTCCCCCAAGAGTTAAATGATAACTAATCAGAGGCAGCTACAGTTGCAAATGGCAACAAAATATCTGTGAAAGGAAAAGGAGCAGGTTTGCTCAAGTGTGTTGTAGGTAGAAATACTGTTTGTAATGAAGTGAGAGAGTTTACTTGCTCGAATTAACAAATAAGAAAGTTTTGAGAATTTAAATTCTAGTTTAAAATTGATTACTTAATTTTGAGAAGGGGATTGTAACAAAAACACTGGGGCCTAATTTGAATAGTAGAGAGCCTGGTATCTGGTGGGCAGTTCAAAGCACTTGTCAGGAGAGCTATGAGATTCAGGTGAGGGTCAGATGCCTTGTAAATCCCAGGAGGTATATAACAGGAAGACCTGGCCTGCCCAGAGGCCACCATTCTCCTAAAGAGGAGAAGCCTAGCATGGAAGACCTGTGTATAGTACGCAGATCTGAAAGAGCCACAAAGGGTAAACCACCCAAAAGGTATGCTGAAGAGTTTGCTAAAATAGTCAAAGCAAATATAGCTGTTGTTAGTAACTCAGAGAAGGTTAGGGAACCTTCACGCTTCCAAGAGGTCCAAAGTTTAACCTCAGAGGATGCTGAGCCATGGTTAAATGCCATGAAGGCTGAACTTCTGTCTCCTCAACACCTAAGTGAAAATATAAGTTAAACCCAACAATTTCTGTGGTGAGCAGTGTTCACTTCATCAAATCTGGACCTCTTTGAAAAAAGTTTGGACACCACTGGCTTAGGACAATGGTTGTGGTGCCATCTGCTGGTAAGGATTCAAATTTTCCTAGTATACGACCCCAAGACAGGTTTAAAAGCTGGCAAGATTACACTTTTGTACCTTTCTTATGACTAAAAATAATGCTTCATCCCAGAAAATATTATGAGCATGTTCCCAGAAGATATGTTGACAGATGTGTGGTGGTGTTGTAAGATTTTCTAAATATAATTTTGTTTTTTTTAGTTTTCAAAATATATCTGCTTTTTTGTGTTTTTAACTGTTTTTGATGTTTTGATTGTACATTGCCTTGGGATGCTTGTGTAGAAGATGATCAGTAAAAAATAACAACAGGTTTGGTTATTACAAACAGCATCAATAGAGAAAAGATTGTGCATATCTCTCTGTGAGATCTTCAACACATGTAACTTGTACATTGTTCTGGCATGTACAGAGGTTATAGAAAGAGGCAGTCCTTGACCACAAGTTTACAGTCTCTATAAGACCTGACACAAAAGGAAAAACAGAGGGAGCAGAGGAAGGAAAACAAACTTGGGTACTAATTCTTAAAGTTATATAATTGCTTTTGTTACGACCACCTTGATTGGAAACAGTGGAGGAGGCAAATGGTAGCTAGTCTTTTAGCCAGGCTAGTGGAGCAGGCCCTGCTAAAAGCTGATAGTTCAGAGCTAAGATTATTCAAATGCATCCATAAGAACATGGCATTCAGGTCTTTGACAACATGATAACATTTTAAAAGACTCATAAAAATTATATAAACTTCTCTTTTAAAAATAAAAACTTGAAATATTCTTTGGTACTAATGAAATTCTGAATGCCATTTTCTCCTGTATTTGGTTCACACATAGATTTGCCATTGGGATAGGGGAGGGCTCTTGCAGCTTTATGACTGTGGGAAAAGACATAGTCAAATTATCCCCATGTCTGCAGTTCTAAGGGAGAAGACATGTAGTATGACTTGCCATAATACTTTGAAATGACAAAGGTAAAAGTCTTAATCATTGTATTTATTTTAGGATTTGCTGTCCTTGGTGGACATCCCTGTTTCCTCACAACACAAGATATTCACCTGGGCATTAATGAAAGTATCACTGACACAGCACGGTTTGTACGACACCTTGTGTGACTGTTATTTCCTTTCTATATTTAGATGATGAAAACTAGGGTTGCCATATTTCATACTGTTTTTAGGAATGTCCAAAATTGTTGAGCTTTTTTTGGGGGGGGGGGAGTTGTTTAGCCAAAAAAAATGATGGGCTTGATCCAGGACAAAGTGTCACCTTTCGGAAGTTCCCCCTGGACATCAATTTTGCCTTTGAAATCCCGGTAATGTCCGGGATTGCAGCCTTACAAAAGCACTAAAATTGCTTGAATTCAGCAACTTTCAAAACTTAGGATGCATGAAGATTTTACTATGCATCCTATGTATTTACACCCTGCTCTTCAGCCAGAGAGGTTCCCAGAGTGGCTTTTAGATCAATAAAAGCAACACAACCTTTTGCCCTCAGGTTTAGGTCTAAAAAGATAAAGACACAAAGGGAAGAGGGAGGAGAAAACAGGCAAACTCAGGCACCAAATTATTGATGTTGTATTCTTATAAAGGCCTTTTCAGATGGAAACAGAATCCTTGCAATTCAAAAACAGGCCTTCCTAGAAAGAGGTATAAGAAGTTGTTGAAGTTGCAGGATGGGGTCTTGGCCTTGCCGGGCTAGCTGGAATTCACCATTTTCTTGTCATTTGTACTGTGGCATGCAGGCTTACTGGGGCCCCTCACCCTCAGAACAGACAATCCTGGTAAACACAGTTTGGGTTGTGAGTCTATGGTGAAAGTACTCACCGTGTTTTGTTTGTACACAGAATCTTCTCAGAAGATTCCTCAGAATGAAATCAGGAGAAAAACTAGTTCTGTAGTTTATAGCATAAACTGCCCATGCCCAAGTATTGCTTGGCTGGAAACAAGAAAATCACAAACTTTATTTACATTAAACAGTTCATTGATATTTCTGTCTTCTAAGTCTCTCTCTCTCTCTCTCTCTCTCTCTCTCTCTCTCTCTCTCTCTTTTCACTGCCTTATTTTAAAAAAAAATATTTTCAGTGGTTAGCAGTCTACATTTTAAACCATCTGTATTTAACCATGTTGTGCAAGCACTTAAAATTATTCAGGCAGATTAACCATTATTAAAGTACTAATTTTCTATGAAAAATTGAGTGGGCTTTACATTTATTTTGCTTTCTGAAGGGTGTTGTCAACCATGACAGACGCAATCCTGGCACGAGTGTATAAACACATTGATCTGGAGGTGCTGGCACAACAGGCCACAATCCCAGTGATAAACGGACTGTCTGATTCTGACCATCCCCTCCAGATTTTAGCTGATTACCTCACACTCCAGGTAATACTCTCCTGTTCCCTGCTTAACTGCAAAGCTTTTAGCCAACTCAGCTTCTCTAAAAGTTCAGACCTAAATCCTAAATAGTTGAGATGTGGAAGGCTGCAAAAATATAAAGGTCTGGCACTGTGAGTGTGAGTTGTGAGCTGTTCAATTATTTCTTCATTGGATGGACTTGGGCAGGCTGCTGTTTCCAGGCTCAATCACCCCCAACTGTAGTATGGGGTTATTAATACTGAGCCACCTTACATGACTGTGGTGAGGAATATTTATCCTGCTTTTAAATGCACTGCATAAATTATATTAAATTATTTTCCTTAGGACCTTGTTAGTGTCTGTCCACTCATCCAGCTGTTTAGAAATCAGGCATCCTGGTCCCTATCCGATGCCCCTCTACCTCTAATATTGTCTGTGTGTCAAGACAAGGATTAAGGAAATGCCAAGGGTTTGGGTGGTAAAACCAGTTCAAGTAGCAACTTGCATTACATCTTCAAGCCATCTGTCATTTGGCCCACAGTTTCTGCACTTCATGAAATTCCTGCATCAGTGTTCCTGGTGCAACTCCAGGGGAGCAACACAGTCGTCCATGACATGGTTCAGATCCAGTTTGAGGGAGCTAGTTATTAAATCTTTTATGACAGTGGTCTTTGAAAATTCTCTCTGAAGTGATACATCAGGGGTGGGGGAAAGCTCTGACCCCCTAGAGGTTATTGGACCACGACTCCCATGACCCCAGAGAAATGGCCATGCTGGCTGGGGCTGATGGGAGTTGGAGTCTGACAACATCTGGAAGGCCACAGGTTTCCCCAGTCGTGGTTTACTTGGGCCTGAACTTCTAAATTGCAGTAATTCTGTAAAGCACCTAACTAAATGTGCTCAGATTTCCAGGGCATCTTTCCTTCACACTGATGTTCGCATAAATAGTGACATTTTAACCTCACCAATTCAACCTTTTGGACTGTGAACAACTCTGCATCTTAGGTGGCAATTTGTGTTTGATATTGGTACCTCCCTCACTTTGGTGTTTTGTGTACAATTGTGTAAAGTGTAAATGACACATAAGCAGCCTTCCATTAAGCCTGGTGTGGGCAACATGGTGTCCTCCTCATGTTATTGGACTGCAGTTCCATCAACCCTGAGCAGGGCCATGCTGGCTGAGGTTGATGGGAGTTTGATGTAGTATGTTGGCTACTCTTGTTGCAAAGATTCATTCATGTACATGTACCTGGGTATCCAGGACACAGGTGTTTAAGGATACAACCTGTCTTTGCTGTGGGAAACACCAGCATACTTACGGCAAAAAGATTAGCTGTACAAAGTGTGGCATCTCTTCTTTTGGCTAGATGAATCACACAAGTTAAGCTCTGAGTGGGTGTTCTTTGATTGCACATGGAGGAATCTGAAAAGTATTCATGCAGGAGGCTTAAAATGCTGTGGGAACCGTGCTGGGTGCAAAAATGGCTCTTTCCATAAATACACATTTGGTGATGGCTTGTTTCTATTAAAAGGATCATTCAAGGTGGGAAGAATTACCCAGTTATAGAAGAGCAGGGCCTCTGGATACTCCATGAAGGTGGCATCCATTCAGGCTTTGTGAGCTGCTGTAGAAAGTTGCAACACCCCAGATCAGGTCCTAACAAAAAGAGAAATGTTGGCTGCATTAGAATGCAGGGTGAATAAATCATTTCCAGCTGTTCGTTTTGTCTGATAACCTTTGGAAGGCATTTCATCACCAAGAATTGACAGCTTTTCAGTAATTGCAAGTGACTCATGGTTCTTATGTAATAGTTCGCTGCCTGCTAGCTGTACTAGCTGTTAGCATCCTGCCAGTTCCCTTCTAGGCTACCTGTTTAGAGAGAACAGTGTTATTATCCATATTTCTCTCTGTGTGTCTTGGCTTTTGTGGTTCAGGACATCGAGCATGACAGATGGTTCTAATACTTGACTCTTGTCATCTGATGAACTATGCCGGCTATCTCCACAGAGATTAGAGATATTAATAAAGAATAAATATCTGATTGTTTGGATAACAAGTTATTATTGGCTTTGGTTAGGGCTATTCTACCCCATGTTTCATCATCATAAGTAACAATGACATTCAAATCTGTGCCAAGAAAAGTCATATTATGCAAATTAAAACAAATATTCATGAATTTATTTATTTTGCATAGTCTTTCCTGCTTCCTGCTTCATAAGCAGGGACAAGGAATTATTAGCAGCATGGAAGACCAACCCTTAATTGTTGGAAGTCTGCTCAGGCTTCATTGGTTTTTTTGAGGTATCACTTTCAAAGTATTATTTTCACGTTATCTACATGTTTATAAGAAGAAAGCAGGATGCATGCATTCTAAAATAATGAATGAATGAAAGTTACCCACATTGTGGCAAATTCTCCATCTAATATAAATGCAGTGCTAGAGTTCTGTGATCACAGGCATGTGAAATACACAGATATATTTCCCTGTCATTCATACTTATGTGCTAGAGAAGCATATGCTCTTGTATGGAACAAGTATAATGAATGGCTCCAGCTCATAGAAAATAAGGCAGGATATTGTCCATTAGTGTATAGGCACTTAAGCAATTTGCTTAACCTTGGCTGGGATAATAATAGTGTATTGATTGACAGAATAATGTTAATATCCTGTAATGTTTATGACAAAGAAAGAATATGGGCAATGGCAATTTGTTCAAAGGCAACATCCTTGTTGCCAGATCCCAGACTACATGGTATGATAAAAGTTGCACTTCAAAACTGACAAGCACTGTAAATAACTGTGGCTTTGTTTTGTTTTGTTTTTGGTAGGAACACTATGGATCTTTGAATGGATTGACCCTAAGTTGGATAGGTGATGGAAATAATGTCCTAAACTCCATTATGCTTAGTGCTGCTAGATTTGGGATGAATCTGCATGTTGCTACTCCAAAGGTAAGAAAATCTTAGTTGGGGAGAGAGGAAGTCAAATGTTCTAAGGCAAAGAACATGGACTGCACCTCCCATCATTCCTGACCATTGCCCATGCTGGTTGGGGCTGATGGGAATTGGAGTCCAACCACATTTGTGACCCTCCAAGTTTAGCGATCGCTGCTCTAAAGCTGAAATACTGTTTTTCCATAGTTTTCACATTTTGTTTAAAGCAGCATGGTTTCAGGGTAGCGTGTGGCTCTGAACAGGGCCAGTAAAGTTGGTTGTCAGCTTTGAAAAAGAAAAGCATTTGTGATTTTATTAGAGGGTTTAGCCTCACAAAATCTATATACAAGAGTGCAAAGGCAAATTGACTTTGCTTTGGAAGCTGATTTTAAAAAATCTAAATACAAGTCCATTGATAATGAGTGCACTTTATCCGGAGTTTAATGGTATAAAACTATTAACAAAACTAGCCCATTATCACTCTGAAGGAAAATGCTTAGCTACAAGGAAATGGCCTCAAGATTCAGAGTTCAGGAATGAGAGGGTTAAAGATTAGACTGAAGACAGAAGTTGAAGTCGCCATTTCACTAGAAGAACAATCAGCTAGTCCCCATAAACTAGATTCAGAAGATCCAGCCCCAGAAGAGACAGAGTTTAATCTCACAAACAGTCCCTGAACTTTTTAAAAAAATATGTGCTAGTGTAATAGGTTGCTTTACTAAGATCAGGACAAAATTGAGTAATTCGGACTGCTAGCTGGGCACAGTAGATTAAGTAATTTGGGTGGTTAGGAGATCTGACACATTCTCGCTCTTCTTGAAGAGCCTCTGTGCTGGCTGACATTTACCATGAGCTTCCCCACATTAGTACTCTCCAGATGTTGGAATCCATCAACTCCAGCAGCATGGCCAATGGTCAGAGATGGTAGGAGTTATAGTCCATCAACAAATGACGGATGCTGTCAGGGACCGGGCAGAGGAGGAATGGTGGAGACTGCCTCCCCATCCTGACCCTTCCAGGGAGGAGGAAGCGGAAGATAGTATGGATTTACAACAGTGGTTTGAGGGAGGTCACAGCTCAGAGGTAGATGAGGACAAAAGTTGGGAAATAATGGGAGAGGAGGAGGTAGGACGAAAGCAGCAGCTGATTGACACGTTGTCTTTAGAAAGCATTCCAGAGCCCCCATCTCCAAGAACCCAGTGAGCCTTAAAAGTAGGAGAGCAAAGAGCTCAAAGACGGAGGGCATGTAGCAGCATCCATAGAAGTGACAAACGAGGAAGTGGGAGAGACAGGGGGTGGAGAGACTGGGGACAACACCATTATCCAAGAGGCTGTGTTCTATAGCCTCTCTCTGTAATATTGAAATAAAAAAGGACGGTAAGAAACTTTTCCTTCTCCTTATGCTTTATGTGTGTGTGGTGGAGTGACAGCAAGGTTGGGAGCAGGTAGTGACACTGGTGGGACCTCTGCTGTAATTCAGTTCTCCTGACAGTGCACCCTCCCATCCATCTCGCCCCCATTCCATCCAGGTAAACAGCAGTGATGCTGGTGTTAGGAGGGCAGCTCCACCCTACCATATGTGGTGTTGCTGCTTTATAGGGAATTGGCATCGACCCAATACCCACACACACATTTGCTAGTATCATATCTCATTTTGGCTCCAATGTGGTTCTATTTATGCAATTACCATCTAGATGCTTTTTAAAGTCCAGGGGCCAGTTTTCCATAGCTTGGAAATCTAATCCAGGAACTCTCCAACCAACTCTAGGCACGCTGCCAGTTCAGGTATTGTGAATGATATACGGTAGTTAAGAGTACCCAGGTTACTGTCTATTTCTATAAAAACTGGGAATGTGTTTAATGTTCTCTATTTGTAGCAAGAATGGAATACATTGTAACACTGTAATCTATTTTGACAGGGTTTTGAGCCAGATCCCATGGTCATCAAAATAGCAGAACAGGAGTCCGTAAAGGTACGAGGATGTGACAGTAAAATGTTTTTTTTCTACTGTGCTCCATGTGAACTTAGTGCATTTCCTCTGATTTATTCATGTTAGCACCACACCAAGTTGTTTCTCAGCAGTGTCCCCACTGAAGCTGCCAAAGGAGCCAACGTTTTGATCACAGACACATGGATAAGCATGGGGCAAGAGGCAGAAAAAGAAGAGAGACTGAGGGCTTTCCAGGGTTATCAGATCACAATGAAGGTAAAATGCAAAGATTTCCCACCAGATTTCTAAGGTTTTGTAGATTCCAGAAGAAAACTTTAAAAACATTTTAGGCCTCATATATGCTTGCATTACCTAACACTGGAGATTTGTGGTACATGTTTGTTGAAATATCTACAGAGTACATATTTTAGATTATTATAACAATGACTACAGCTACTCTGAAGCAACTGCTAACCTTAATAGAGTGCCACAAAAATATCAGGCTGAACACTGCATAAGGAACTTCCCGACCTTCCTGAAATAGTGACCTGAGAGATGAAGTAAACATAACCAGTGTGTTTGTGTGTGTGTATTTATATATAAATATTAGAACCAAAAACAGGAGGCCCTGATCCTAGTTAAGACCACAACATGTGGGGAAGGGGGCCTTGACTCTTCTGCTCTCTACTATGACCATGAAAAAAATATCACACAACCCTTTGTGGCAAATAGCAACAGTCTACAAAAAGCAAAAAAGCACCTTCCCATTAGCCAATAGTTTTTATTCTACTGTTGGTACTTACTGCAAGGGGGTTCAACTTTTTCAGGGTTGCAGCATGAAATACAAGGGTGAAGTCTCCCCTCCCCAAATCGCACACCTTCTGGTTCAAGTAATACTAATGTGTGGTTAGGCCCTGGGAAAGGTAGAAGTCACATCTCTGTATCTGGATGCTATAGTGCAGGGGTAGGCAACCTAAGGCCCATGGGCCGGATGCGGCCCAATCTCCTTCTCAATCCGGCCCTTGGATAGTCCGGGAATCAGCGTGTTTTTACATGAGTAGAATGTGTGCTTTTATTTAATATGAAGAAGAAGAAGAAGAGTTTGGATTTGATAGAAGAGTTTGGATTTGATATCCCGCCTTTCACTCCCCTTCAGGAGTCTCAAAGCGGCTAACAATCTCCTTTCCCTTCCTCCCCCACAACAAACACTCTGTGAGGTGAGTGGGGCTGAGAGACTTCAAAGAAGTGTGACTGGCCCAAGGTCACCCAGCAGCTGCATGTGGAGGAGCGGAGACACGAACCCGGTTACCCAGAAAATGCATCTCTGGGTTATTTATTCGACATAGGAATTCATTCATTCCCCCCCCCCATATAGTCCAGCCCACCACATGGTCTGAGGGATGGTGGACTGGCCCATGGCTGAAAAAGGTTGCTGACCCCTGCTATAGTGCCTGCATGGATGAATGCAGTGGCGTAGCGTGGGTTGTCAGCACCCGGGTCAAGGCAAGTAATTTGCGCCCCCTAACCCGTGGATTTGCGCCCCCTAACCCGTGGATTTGTGCCCCCTAACCCAAACCCCCAGATGTTGCGCCCGGTGCGGCTGGCCCCCCCTGCATCCCCCACGCTACGCCACTGGATGAATGCACATAAATTGCTCACTGGAGATAACAGTGGATGAGCAACAGTCAGGGAACAGAACGGATATATTTCTTCAGGATCAATTCACTCACATACTTAAGCAGTACTCCATAAGCAATTGGTACTCCATATTTATTGTGAGCTATCTATTGCACACACCATTAGTTCAGTGCTACATTGATTATAATGTGCACAGATCAGCTTCTGAGAAGCAGGGGCATTGTTAGGCAGGGGCCTAGGTGTGTGGTTTATTTTATACATATAAATTAGGATGTGGAATTATTTTTATGTGGCTGTGGTCTCATTGCTTTAACTACCCAGCAAGCAGCATCATTGTTCCAGAAGGATGTTTCCTTCTTGAGCCCACTGAATTTCTCTTCTTCCGATATCCTCTATATTAAAAACCGTTTGATTCTGCTGTTCAGGGAAATACACACTTATCAGGAATAAGACCCTATCAGGGGAATTTCTCCATCTCTTTTATCAGAGAGCAATAAATAAATGGATGAATAATGGATGGAATCGTCCAGAGGGAGGCATGGGCTTATACTATGAAAGGGGCAAAAGGAATATGGTGAAGAAAATCCAGCATTTTGAATAGAGGTGGGAGCCACTTAATAATAATACAGTAATAATAATAATAGTCAATATTACTTCTCTCTTACCTCATCCCATTCTACTTTTGATGATGTGTTGGGTTTTTAGTACAGGTTTGGGGTTCTTCGTATTGAGCTGTGATTTGTTATCTTTGGTGATCTGCAGTAATACTGTTTCTCTCTAAAATCCCTTTGTTACTTATAGCTTTTACCTCTTACTAAATATGCTTAAGTAATTTTCTGGCCGTGTTATGCTAATGTTTCTTTAAAAAAAAAAGACCAGGCAACATGGGAGGGTCACATTTATATATAAAAAAATATGAAATACAAAAAGGTATGTGGCTGAAATATTTCTTATATAGCAACTTAAAAATAGAAAATGTAATCTAATAAAATATTTAAAATGGTTACATGAAAAGCCATTCTCTTTATTAATATCTGTACATTAAACTGCCATATTTCAACCCTATTTCCCAGAATGGTAGTGTTCAAAATTGCTCATAGTGCTATGAAGCTTTGTTCAGGTATTAGATTAATATATAATGAGTTATTGATAGAAAGGAATACATTTGGACTTTTAAGGCATGCTTTAGATTGTGGGTTTTTTAAAGGCATGATTTAATAGGCAATTATTACCCTTACAAAAACATTATAGCAGCATGCATAGCAGCAGTGCAGAATGTACCAGTGATCCACTGTAATTTTTTTCCTGAAGCCAAAGATGAACCTCTTGATTACACTGTGATATATTTTGAGCAACTCCAACTGACAAGCCTGCCATTGATTGAATGAGTTATAGGTCCCAGCTGCTGGCTCTTAAGGGAAGTGCTGATCAACCAGTTGCTCAACTGAGAGGTGGCAGAGAGAGGAATAGGCAGCAGAAAGGAAGTGAGGTGAATGGAATGCTAGATGCACATTCAGGGCACCAGAATCAGGACCACTCTGGCAGCTCTGCTGAAAAGAGCCACTTTATTATGGCACACACATTTTGTGTTTAAATCAAAGGCTGATTTTCCATTTCGTAGGTCATCCGTGAGTTTTACGCAACAGCACTGGACTGTTGGAAACAGAATATATTCTTGACGTAGGTTGCCTTTTTAAGCAACATATTTTCTTTTCAGTGCCTGCCACAATTTATCTGAAAATGCACAATGTGGATGGCAGAGAGTAATACAAAATGCATTATGCAACTCAAAGTAGATTGGAAAAAATAGTTATAATTGTGGCAAGATGTATGAAGTGGGTTTCAGTTGCTGGTAAAGGACCTCAGTAAAGTCAAGTTTATATTACTGAAAATTTTAAGGGTAGCTTTGCATGCTTTCACATGTGATTTTCCTAATTGCTCTGCATGTACACAGGTACATGTGTAGGGTACAGGGAGCATGCCAGGTAGTGAAACCCATGGACTTTTACCCAAGCAAATGCATGTATGTTATGATGTCCATGTCCCCAATACATTAAGCAGGTCTGCATGTAATGTTAAACCGTAGCTAAAAATAAATTATGGCTTAGCATGAATTAGCAGTGTGGCAGTGCACACAGCAAATGCAGTGCTTGCTTTGCTACTCTCCTGTTGCTGCTCCTGCTTTTGTTGCTGCTGCAGCACCTGTAGTAAGTGTGGTACAGAAGTCCTGGTTCTGCACGTATTCCTAAGTACCTTAATTCTTAATGAACTTGAAGATGCAACAAATTGCATATGAAAATGCTTGTTGTATAAAGGATTAAGAGAAGAATGACGTGCTCTGTCAATTACCAAGTTACTAGTAAATGTTTCATTTGTTCAGGCTGCAAAGTGATGATCCAGTATTTAGGGTAGTATGCAAATATAATAATATCAGCTCTAAATGCTCACAGAAAATTTAATAACTTACTGTAGAAGCATGGCATATGCCACAAAATATGCTTCAGTATATTGGCTTAATATTGGCTAAGTAATGGATGGCTAGACCATGTGGGACTGCCCTAGTCATGTAATTCCTGTGAAAAATTAGTGCTAGTTAGTGCATAAATGGGTTGTGATCATAGAGCTGAGCCCTAGACTCATTTAGGTCACACCTCCTCTTCTCTGATTAAGGGAGGAAGTGAAGTCGTCTTTTTCTGCTCCCTCTCTCTCCACACTGACCAAGAAAGACGTGCCTAAGCAAACGCCAAGCTTAGAGCATGTATTTGAAGCTATCTTTCTATATTTTCGACCCAAGAGTGTTCTGCCTATATTTTCCTTGCTGCTGCTTGGATAAATGCATGAATCTGAACTTTGGGACACTTTATAAGTATTTTAACTTTACTCAGCAGTGTGTGGTCTGTTCATTGAAAAATGGGTAGAAAGAGAGAAGCACTGTTTGCAAGCAGACTAAACAGGATAAAAAGGTCTAATAACCTATATTCCTAATGTTATGCGGCTGCTTGACTGTTGTGAATTTAAAGTCTACTACTGGGGGCTCTCTCCTGCTGGAGAGTGAGTTTAGCACCACACTTTGAATCTGTACATCCAGCTGATTCTTTTATTATTTACCCCAGACACATGGGTCACAGGGATTCATATTTTCCTCACACAATTCCTTCCAATGCCTGATGGATGGGGGGGGGGGCACGCGTGGGAAGTAATGATGTAATGCTCTGTGATCTGATACATTTATAAGATGGTAGAAAGCTGAACCACGTTTTGTTTGGCTATTTTTTAATAGTGTGTTGCCACAGTAATATATGTATTGGGCCTAGGAAAAAAGAATTACATAAATATATCTGGCTGTTTTCCTAGCCCACCACTAATGATGTACGTCAGTGTGCAGAAATTGCATAAGAAGGTTTATGTATACTCAGTGCTTCTATTATTTTAAATGTTTTGTGTAATTTTTTGGCATTTAAAGAAAATGAAACGTGAGTACACAGAGAAAGCAAAGGGGATAAATACTCCTTGGCACCTAATCAGACTGCAAAGAGGAAAGCACACAGCTTAAAAAGAGGCGGCTCATGGCTGACACAGCAGTGAGCAAGAGAGCAATTACCATAAACCATGGAGAGAGGACAAAGAAACCAGAATTAGAATACTCACGCAATTCTTTCAGCTTGTTAGACCCTAGCATGACCCACACAATGCTGCCAAAATCAGGGCTTTTGAGAAAGAGTAATTTTAAGGGATACATGCATCATTTCAACTTTTCAACTTTGTGTGTGATCATCTGTTAGCATGTTTTGGCGTTCAGTTTCAAATATATATATATATATCTCTCCCTCTCCCTCTCCCTCTCTCCATCCATATCCATCTTTAGACTGCAAAAGTGGCTGCTGCTGATTGGACATTTTTACACTGCTTACCCAGAAAGCCAGAAGAAGTTGATGATGAAGTGTTTTATTCTCCACAGTCGCTGGTTTTCCAAGAGGCTGAAAACAGGAAATGGATAGTTATGGTATATGGGCACTCTGATCCGGATAGGCGTCAAAGATCTCATGGCATAAAGAAGGCATTCTGTGTGCTGCAGGGGAAATAACCCCAATCTGTTATCCACCTGACATTTACAACTGCCCTGACGTCCGCTTGCCCTATATATATGAAATTCTAGGTCTGTGCTGATTTAGCCGACTCGGCAGTACTAACTAAAAGGCTTTTCAGGATGGTATATAAGATCTCCCTAGTCCTGCCGGTTACCATCCCAGTTACACCACTCATATCTGAGCCACTTGCTCAGGTCTTTCACTGGCTTGCTAGTCTTTCACTGACTGGGCTGCATTGGGCAGCGGTGGCTGTTGCAACAGTAGTCTCATCAACATGCTGGTATAATAATGGCAGACAGTGACACTGCACTGCAGTTCTTGCACTCCATCCTATGGCGTTAAGTGCACAGCAGTTCAAAGGACTGGGCCATCCTAAAAGGCAAGCGTAATGCTCATTCGTGTTTAATTTGCCAATTCTAGTAGCGGGTGGGTCAGGCACCTGGCAAGGTCTAGAGACTGTTGAGGGGCCCACTGTTGATCTCAATGGCCTTTGTACCTGTTAGAGGAACACCACCAAAAGCCATTTTATTTTGATCTACACCCATGGTGTAAACCAGGAGTGGGGAACCATCCTGAGACTGCTTGCCAAATGGTGGGTGAGGCCAGAGGCAAATGTGGGAAGAGTAATGGGCGCAACTCTTAGGTTTGGCACATAGGCTACATTCCAGCTACACAGAAGTCAGAGGTTTCTAGACACACCGACCCACATGTACAGATGCATGTATGTTTTCATTCTTCATCAAGACATGCGAGAGGTATTGCCACATTTCATTCCAGCCAGTCCAAAACACTCAGGGAGGGTGCATGGCAGAGTCACTGAGGGGTGTGGTTTGGAGAGGGATATCACAGTGTAGAGTTGTAAGGGAGCTCATTGCCCTACAACGCGGAAATCACAGCTAAAGAATCCTTGACAGATGCAACCTCTGTTTAAAAAACTCCAAACAAAGAGAGTGTACCACCTTACGAGGGAGTCTGTTCCACTGCTGAACAGCTCTTACTGCCAGAAAGTTCTTCCTGATGTTTAGTAGGAATATCCTTTCTTGCAATTTGAATCCATCGGTTTGAATCCTACCCTGTGGAGCAGCAGAAAACAAGTTTGCCCCATCATCCATGTGACAGCCCAGATATTTGAAGATAGCTATCATATAACTCCTTAGTCTTCTGCTGGCTAAACATATTCAACTCCCTCAGCTGTTGGGCCTAGTGGGTGTCCCAAAGGCCCATGGGTGCAGATTCAGGGTCCTGGCCTGAGCTTCACCATCCCTAGTATAAATTAATAAACAGCAAGATCAATGTGACCTTTTTTATTAAAACTTTGCATTTTCCTGCACTGTTGTAAATTAACATTATGTATGCAGCACCATTTCCCAGTGTGGCTGGTTATTTCATATATTTATTAATTCTCTCTTCTAGGCTGTCATGGTGTCCCTGCTGACAGATTACTCACCACAGCTGCTGAAGCCTACATTTTGATCCTTGGATTTCTGCCAAGAGAAAAGATTCCTTACCAGCATTCACCATGCTGGTCCATGAAGTCTCTCTTTCTCTCTAAAAAACAAGATCAAAGCAATGATAATTAATTAACAGAAATGGAAGTTTCAATCATACTTTCATTCTGCATCTGTTCTAGCTCTTAAACACGGCAGCTGCATTTCATTATCTAGCAGCTTTTTTCTTCCCCATCCTACATATTGATTAGCCCCCTAAAATGGTTACATTTTAACAAATGGATGAGTCAGAAAGGCAGGCAATAGTAGAATTGATCTCATAAATGTGTCCTGGAGCTGTGTACTGTGAAAACTGCTGCAGTTTTCTCGAAAGCTGTCATATTTGCCTGCTGATCGGAGGGTGGGTGGGTGTGTTTCTGAATGACACAATTGAAATATACCTTTTAGATTCTGATATTAAGGCTGCAGACCAAAGCCCACTTAGTAGCTCACACTTAAGTTCAGGGGGATTTACTTCTCAGGAATGAACTGCAAATATATTATAACTGACAGTAGTGATGGTGGTATATTAGTTTTTGTGTGATTTTGGATGCAGTTAGTATATTTAGTGTGTTCATAGACATACATTTATTTTATACAGTTTTCTATAGTTTTGCTTTCCTAAAATGTAATCAGAAAGAATGTTCTTTGCTGATATCCTGCACTGCCTCCTTATTAGCAAGGTTCTGCCTCATTACTTTATTAATGTCTCTAGATTTATTGAGACTTTTTATGATATAAAACAATAAATGATAATAAAAATGAAATAGAAAAGGAATAACCAAGTTAATCCAAAAGTTTCAAAGCAAATCTATCTTCTTGCTGGGTGATACAAAGCTTTCAGGAAGTACGGAAGCTTCAAATAATAAATAATGTCCTTCTTGCTACAGTCCTTATGGCTCTGGAATTGCTGAAAAGAGAGTTTGTTTTTCAAGTGGATAAGTAGAAAGATAAAGAACAAGACAGATGAAGATGAAAGGGAAGCAAGAAGAAGGTAGTGGAAGGTCCTTTTTTTCTACATCAATTGAGCAAGGAACCAGAGTACTAAATCACAGCTGCTGTTTGGAGACTACTGTTGTAAAGAAAGCTCTCCAGAAAGGTATCCCACCTGCCATTAAATTTGTGACATATGTCACTTGCTGTCGGGATGCCAGTTCTAGAAGTTCTGTTAATCAGTCATCAACATCAAGTGGAGAAGGGGATTTCCAAGTCCATAAAACCAGTAGCAACTAAGCTTCACAGTTAACTTAAGCTTTGCAGGTTAAACTCATCCTTGCTGTCCTAGTGGAGCATCTCCACTTAACCAATGGCCTTACTTACTTACTTACTTACTTACTTACTTACCTACTTATAGTATCTGCTCACTGCCAAGTCAGTGAGTCACTTACTCAAGTCAAAGCCGCTTCCCCATCAATAAAAAATAGAGATAATTTTTTTTGTCCTCACCTTAGTGAGCCTAATTTGAAGTTAGCAAAGCAATTGGTGAGCCTTGAATGGAAGCTGTGGGAGATGAGCACAGTATTATTGTGCCTTCGAGGCTTGTCATGAATTCATTACATAGAATAAACCAAAGATGAATATAGATGAGCAATGAAGACGCAATAAGATAAAAATAGTAATTTTGATAGAAAAATAATTCCCAGAGGTTAGTGCTCAGAGAAACGAAAATAAAAGTATGGTGGATGTGAAACTTTTAACAATACCCCTCATTATTTTCCTTATGTTTCTTTCAGTGTATCTGTGACGATCCTTTGTTGAGTATTTTTAATTGTAATAGCCGAACCTCTCTTCCTGAATGCTCAAAGCACTTCACATTCGTTTTATCAGTAATTCTCACAGCAGGCCAATATTTTTATCCCCATGTGTGGAGTACTGAAAAAGAGAGCAATTTGTTTAATAAAGAAGGCCCTACAGTCATGTCTGCAAACATGCAGAGATACCTGGTGGCCACCCACCAAGGAGTAATGATGGTGTGAAGAATTTTGCCCTCTATGGAATGCTATACAATGGCAACCTCTCAGGAAAGATAATTGTACCTCCGTCCACCCAGACGGACCACTTAGCTCCTTCCTGTCTCACTGGAAGACAGTGAAAAGTCTTACTGCATTTCGGTATGCCTTTGGGGTCCTGTACATGCTCTAGTCCTGATTCTTTGCTCTTTTTTGCAATGCTGGTTATGCTGTTGTCCTCTGCTACTGATTACTCTTCAATCTCAACTCCTGGCAGGTTCTCTGGACCTGCCTTTGGTTTACCCTCTGATTCCGACTGCTGTTCGAACCTGACTCCTGGATTGTTCTCTGGTCTTGCTTTCTCATTTTATCCTCTGATCTTATCTACTCAGCATTCTGGGCTCCTGGTTCCCATCTCACTTCAGTCCAGACTGCTTACCATGGCCAAACCCAACAGCTATTCAGCAACTCCCAGTATGTCACCTTTCCAAACATGGGAGCTCACTGGGAGGCAGCTGGGACTTCTGGCAAATAAATGGACTGCAGAGAAGAGAGTTGGGTAGGAATGCATCTCTTCCTAAGAATGTCAGTGGATAGAAGCCGACAAGGTTAAGGCACTAGCCCCTTTAATAGCTGTTTAGAGCAGGGAATTTAAGCAGGCGCATGGCCAGAGGAACCCTGTTCTCTTTTGTACTTTATCACTCTAGGAACAAATGTTTGTGCACTAAAGAGTATTTTTCGTTGCTCCTTGTTTTTCCTCTGCATCCTGTTGACAGCATTCTGAATGCAACTCAGCCATCAAGCTTCTAAGGCAGGGAGGCTGAAGTAAATTCATCACTAAAGGCTCATGAGGATAGAAGCAACTTGCTGTTGAAGGTGCATGGGGCAGATCTCCACAAAGTCCAATGCTGCTGCATGTGTATGGTGCATCTGGCCAGTTAGAGGATTTCAGCAGTGGAGGTGACAGGAAGTAAAGCCTAAATTGATCACTGCAGCAGTTCCATTCCTTTTTCCACAGAGGTGCTACATAAATGGCTTTTGGGTGCTTTAAAGTCCACCAAGTATAACTTGCTACTGGTATTATAATTATAAGCAGTTTAAACTGTTGCACTGTCACAAGGATATGAATTGGCTGTTTTGGCAGATATATATATATATATATTAAAATAAAATGCTTCATCTGGTATGAATAGCTCAGGGATAGTCTCTGTCTCCTTATACTTTCATACAGCCCACATATTCTCAAAATGCCTACAGCCAAAACCACAGTAACAAAAACTCCAAGAGGATGCAGAGATATCATTACAGTGGAAACACTGACTTTATTGTGGCATTGTATTTTGCTTTTGAAATGTGGCCTATGAGGCATACTCCCTTGGCAGGTTTAATTTTCTCACAGCCTGCAGCAATCTGTATGTGAAGTTTAACTTGCTTTTTGCCACATGCTGAAAAATGCATAGCACACAGTTCATTTGCTCTTTTGAAAGTAAAGGAGCAACTGACTATCAATAATTTCTGGTGCAGTTTTGGCTCAGGATTATAATTCCTTTATTACCTCTCTAGACTGCTAAACGAAACTTGATAATGTACAACCTCACCTCTGATCACAAGCACCCACAACTTCATATGGAGGATGAGAGTTGTGATGGGTACATATAGACATGTCATGTAGTGTGCAATGAGTGCTGTGTGAACATGTACTTAACCTTCTCAGGATGAGTTATATGACTTTTCTCTGTAGTTTTGCAACTTTGCATAGAAACTGGTTTTTAAAGGTATTTCACCCAGAGTACATTCCAAATGTCAGGTTCCCCACCCACTTTGACTGGAAGTCCCATCCCCTTTTGGAATTGCTTTAGGATCCTCCCCTAAAAGTGTTGTAACAAATGATATGTACTATACTATACTATTCTGCACTACAATGAACATGTCGCATAAAGCAGCCATAGATTATGACGTAGAAACTCCTCTCTCAGATGCCTCTGATTATGCAAAGAGGCTGCAAAACTTACTGAACAACTAAGACTTGAAGACACAGAACAAAACTGATGGACAGTGGATTCAGAGGAGATAAAAACATTCCACAAATCATAATCCACAAATACAGTGGTACCTCAGGTTACATATGCTTCAGGTTACATATGCTTCAGGTTACATACGCTTCAGGTTACAAACTCCGCTAACCCAGAAATAGTGCTTCAGGTTAAGAACTTTGCTTCAGGATGAGAACAGAAATTGTGCTCCAGTGACGCGGCAGCAGCAGGAGGCCCCATTAGCTAAAGTGGTGCTTCAGGTTAAGAACAGTTTCAGGTTAAGTACGGACCTCCAGAACGAATTAAATACTTAACCCGAGGTACCACTGTAGATTCATTGCTAGAAGATGTGGGGCTGGTCAATGGCTTAGGGAGGTTTAAGGCTGTTTAGACAAGTTCATGGGGAGTAGGTCTATCATGGCTATTAAGTATGGTGGCTGAATAGAATCTCCATGTTGACAGGCAGTGTGGCCTTCAAATGCTGTTGGCTAGAGAACAAAAATGGTAGGGGGGATTTGTAGATTTCTTGGAAGCACCTTTCTGGCTGCTGTCAAAAGGAGTCTGATGCAGGAGGCCTTTGGGAATGTTCTCAAAGCAAAGAAACTGGGGAGGTACATGTGGGGGACACACTATTTTGGGATTGTAGATCTTCTTGAGGATATGCAATGTTGTTACATAATAAATATTATAATGGATAAATTTAATTTGCATATTGCTTTTTGTCTCTAATGTAGATGATATAATTCCCTTTGGTAGACTTCTGAACCCTCCGAATTTTACTTCAGGGAAGGGAAAAGGGATGCTTATTTTATCCCTCCTCATTGTATGGTGGTGGATAGTCTGCAGTTCCATGGGACTTAAGATCAGTCAGAAATTATAAAGTCAAACAGTCAGTTTTATTATGCTTTCCTTCCTCAGTGACAGAATTATATCAATATAGCTGAGAAATAAATGTGCTTTTTTGGTAATGGATTATATGCTGCTGCAAGTATAGATTTGAAATCTGCCTTTGATTCAGTCCCAAGGGATAGATTATAGGCTATATTATACATTTATTCTATTGATAAAAGGTTTCTTTATCTTATTATATACCTGTATGAGAAAACTATGAGTCTGGTGAGATGTGGGTTGGAGAGTAATTGAACCAGACCCATGTTCACCAGGGCTGTATACTTGTTTCTACATTATTTAATCTATACCAAAATGATTTGATTGTAGCTTGCTTGTCGCCTGGTTTTTACTCACTCAAATTGTCCAAGTCTAAAAGTCCTTCAATGTATTGTGCAGACAACACTAGTCTTCTGTCTCTAACTAAAGCAGTTCTGCAATTATGACTGTGTGCTTTTATGGCCTATTGTACAGATAACTTGCTCTTAACTTTAGTAAAACGAAGATCATAGACATGTCTCCTTAAATGGGTTATTGGACAGCAGTCTGTATAACAAGTTAGGATGTTTAGATACTTACAATAGCAGATGGTATGGTGCGGCGACAATGTTCATCTCAACTCTGCTCTGTCATGCTGCTGTTTCTTAATGGGAGATAGAGGGGTGAAGAGATGAGCTCAGCGAAGTGTAAAGGCAGCAAAATGCAGATGAAGTGGAGTATGGGTGGGCCTTCTGTCTCCCTTTTCATAGGACTAAACTAGTTTATAGAGTTTAGTCACCAATGCTAGAGCTGCACCCACTTCCTAGATCACATAAAAAAAATCTAATTAAGCAGACAGTCTGTCCCTTAATAGGCTCTTCCCAGCGGAAAGCAGGAGGAATAGCTCTGTTATACTACAAACCGATAAAAAGCAATACCAGAAAGTACTTGAATCATCTGTCTTCTATCTGAAAGGTCATATGATTTAATATTGCATATTATTGTTACTTTACCTGCTTTGAGTCTGTGAGACAAGCAGTTGAAAATATTTTAAACAAATTAAGCCCACTCTTGCAGTTTTTTGTTTGTTTGTTTTTTACTATCAAGGAACTTTTCCTTATGCTGCTTTTAATTGAACAGGGTCTAAGATTTCTAGTTAAGATGGCGTCAGGTCAGAAAGTTGGCTCTGCAGCTCTGCAGATCACACAATTTTAATCAGGTTTTAATTGGTTTTAACTTGTGTCAAACCAATTATTTATCAATTGAACAGAGTCATAAGTTTTTATAATGCATCAGGAGATGTAGGTAGGACTGGCAGTTACTAAATATCACATATCTGTTCTTTGAACAATCAGCACAGGAATCAAAACATGGTGGGGGTTCTCATGTAATGCAGTCCACTTTTTTGGGGGGGGATTCATGTGCATAGCCTATAGTAGAAGCAAAATAGATGCCTTTGCCTAAGATCACAAGATGCAGCTTGAAGAGCTAGGAGTAAAAATCCTTCTGGAAATTAGGAGATATGTCTCTTGCCATGAAAAAAGGTATATTTCCAAGCTGTTCTTCCATTCTGCTCTGTGTCCCGAGACATTAATTGCTTCTGATGGAAGGTGCAAATTAAGACAGAAAAGATTTATTAGATGAGCCACTTGTGGAAATATGTTTGGCTCTTGAGGCCCTTCTATGCAACTGTGGTTAGAATTGGGGTTGCCAACCTGTTTCAACCAGTTGGTGCATTTGGAATTTGAGAAAGTGCTTTGGCCGCCAACCACAAAATGGCGTGTCAAAACACAAAATGGCTGCTGTGTGGGGAAGGCATGACATGACACAAAACAGCTACCACATCTAAAAGAGCAGAAAAATAGCCAAAATCACAAAATGGTGTAGGCTGCCTCCCAATCAGCCACCCATCAATGAAAACAAAGAAGGCACATCAGCCATCACCAAGCTTCCTAATAAACCATTTGCAACTCTCAGTTTAGAATGGAAGGGCGAGTGGATGTCCAGTTCTAACATTCAATGAAATCTAGTGGCAGTCATTACAATATATTATATTGATCTAAAGTGGGCAAGTTTTAAAGTTTCAAAGAATTCTTAATCAGGTAGAAGGGTTTTTTTAATCATATTTGTCAGTTGCCTCATTAAGTCTCTCAGTGATATACAGTCAAACAATTAAAGCACCCAAGTTGGAGGCTTAAATGCTTCTGTTCATTGCCTGGAAATTCCTCATTTGTTTTGCTTCTGTTGGTGGCACTGGCAGTGCCAATCTTTTGTGATTAATGATGGAACACAGGACAGCATAAAAAGGAAAGTCCTCCTCATTGAGCTCTAGCAATTTGATATTTCAGTCTCCTGGTCTCAGTCGGATAGAACTGGGTCCATACACCTCATTGATCATAGTTCCCCATCAATATTTAGAAAAGTGTTCCTTCCAAAAGACACAGTTTTAATTCTAGTCATGTACAATACGGTTCTCCAGAAACTGTGGCTTAGCAACTTCCATTCGTTTCAATGAGACGTGGATAAGATTTCCATTCAGCAGAATCTGCATCTTATAACAATAAGCATGCATTTTCCTTTGGAATCAATAGTCATTGCTCAAGAAACAAAAGCTCTAGTCACAACCCAGCACCAACTGAAATGTGTTAATGTGTCTCTTTTACCTGCGTATTTATCTCAGAGATAGTCGTGCCTGTTTTGGTAACTCCCCAGAATCACATGTGAGAACAAACATGAAGATCTGCATACTCTGATGCTACCACTGGATGCTGCACATATTTGACCCTTCCTGGAATAATTGGGGCCCAGGATGCAAGATACTGGTCACAGTATCTATCTGTAAAATCTTCCCTTGGGATAGGATCTATGTAAGGGTTTAGGTTTCCTCGCAGTCCAGTTAGAAGTGTTCTGAAAGTAGGAGGTGATTGCACTTATGCAGTGATCTAAATTACAAATAAAACACTTCCCTTTTAGGGACTGAAAGGACACTGGCAGGGCATTCAATACTTGCAAGTTGTAAGTGGTGGTGGTGGCCGGGGGAGAAATTCAGTCAGTCTACATAATATGAACCCAATTAATGAAACAATATGTGAACTGAAATGCAGCTATCGTAAGAATTCACATTTCTCTGAACTTTGTAATGCAGTTTTCCAACCAAAAATAAGAGTACAAAATGCATATACTAAGGGGAATACTAATACTAATGCATATGCTACTGAAATGAAAATACAGAAATGCATTATATTAAAGGAAGTGGCTTATAAAACAGGTATGTTAGGCAAGATTGCACACAGAATTGTACAGTAGGAGACATGCACATTAAAATCCTGATGAATTTATAGTGGAAAGCACTGCAATAGAGGGAGAGTCGCTTCCTTATTTTGTAAAGATATCACTTAACTGGTGGCTGCTTCCCACTGAGCTAGCATGCCTCATGAATGGCATAATAAGTATCATCTGACAGCCCCACCAAAATGCTATTTGTAAGTATCTCACAAGTGAAAGGACTTACTTTAGGAATTGCACCATTTGATTGAGGGGGCGATAAACTGGCCGAACTTGAATGGGATACACTTCTTGTGACTCCTTACGGCTGTGAATGAAATTATTCAGATCTACAGTGTAGTGCTGTCCTTTCCAAGTGGTTCTGCAAGGACTAATCATGAGCATTCCTCTGGTGACTGTCTAACCAGAGAGAGAGAAAGGGAAAGAAAATAATCAGAAGAATTATGTAGAATTAGGTAGAAAGGCGTGAGAGTTGAGACATTTTCTAGATCTAGGCCAAATGTGGGGAATCTTTGGCCCTCCAGATGTTCTTGAACTATAGCTCCCATCATTCCTGGCTATTGGCCATGCTTGCTAGGGCTCTTTATCTAGACCACTCCAGATGCTCAGAGAATAAAATTCAATTTCTTTTGAACATCGTGTTCTATTTCACAACTGTTCTTAACTATGACTCTCAGTAACATAACAAAAATGATATATTATTTATAAGCTGCCCACCTGACTGAGTTGTGCCAGCCATTCTGGGCGGCTTCCAATAAATTAAAACATCAAGCACAGTAAAGCATCAAACATTAAAAACCCTCTAGACAGGGCTGCCTTCAGATGTCTTCTAAACGTAGTTGTTTATTTCCTTGACATCTGACGGGAGGGTGGGCACCACTACTGAGAAGCCGCTCTGCCTGGTTCCCTGTAACCTCGCAATGAGGGAACCACCAAAAGGCCCTCGGCACTGGATCTCAGTGTCTGGGGATGGAGATGCTCCTTCAGGTATACAGGACTGAAGCCATTTAGGATTTATTTATTTGTTACAGTAAGATACCATCCCTATAACTGAGTTCTCTGGGAAGTTTGCAGACCATTAAAAATGCAAAATGCAATGCAGAATTTAAATGATAAAATCAAATGAAACAGATTACGAATAAATCAAATCAGCTAAAACCAATGTAAGCACAACAGCTAAAAACAATTTAAAACCAACATAAACCCAGGAAGGGGAATAACTTAGTGCAAAGTTCTAAAAGCACTAAAAGTGATCTACCACTATAATTAAAATTATGAGGCTTTGAAGAACAAAACGGTCTTCACTAAATCCGCCTAAAAAGCAATAGCACGAGCACCAGGTGTGGAATGCATTTTGTTGCAACATCAACACATTCCTTGTTGTCATCTTCTTACCTCTGGCTATTTCTTCCATTCTAAGTCCTGACAGTAAAAAAAACACGCCATATTGTGTGCAGAGGATTCTGCTGGGGATTGTGGCTATTAGGTAGGTGCCATATCTTGCAGTAAGGACCAAATGGATACATTGCCACATCCTGAAATCTGACTTTGCCTTTTGATCCATCCCTATGGAAGGAAAAACGTCGTGTTTTCAGTTTCTTGCTTCTTCTGCTATCCCCCAGAGCAAATGGATTATGTTGAAAGTCGACTGAACAAAGAGACGCTTTGCTCACACCAATAAATTTTGTACATTCCATGAAAAGGAGCTGTGACAGAACAATGTAACATTGGTGTTTTTAGGATAGAAGTGATGGGATACAGTTACTTTTCTACAGCAGGAGAACCTCAGATGTTTGTAGCACCTGATCTTTATGATTTGTGTTTTTGTACTGTAACTTCTCTGTCTTGTCTGAAGATGTTCCAAAGGTTGTTCCACCTTTTGTTAATATTTGGGCAGCTTTGTACATTTTGGTAACATGAATCATGAATTTCTCAGAAGCTGATGGGACACTGTCATCATTCCTAGCCACCTTAGATAATTTCACTTATAACAGCAATCTTGAGCAATTGTACACAGCTCTCTGAGGCTTTGAATTCCTTACCTTTCAAACACTTTGATTTCTGAGCTATGCACATCACAGTAAAGCATCTCCCGGTGCCTCTGAGCTGATTCACATATATTCTCCCACACTTCTCTTTCTGAATGCATGATTTGCCAGTGGAAAGCATAGCGTGTGTGGTGAAGCTGGCACCGATTTCCTTTTTGGCAGAGCCTAAGAAGGAACTGGTCAGAGATCTGTTTCCCATCTTTCCAGTATATAGAAATGAAATCCATACTCATCCTCTGTTGTCTCTTTACCGTCACCTCCACGCTACATGTTTTCCATATGAAGAACAGATTGTTTTAGCAAAAATCATGTGAAAAGATAATTGTTACGAAAGCACAACTGCAAAACATTTCTTTCAGAAGGGGTATATCTGCACAGCAAACATTCACTGGTTTCATACTACTTCATCTGTCATAGATGCCCCCAAAGGGTTGCGGAAATTTTTGTTAGGTCCCTGCCTGTTCTCACAGAATCACTGTTCCTGGAGCTCCTTGGCAAGAGACAAGGCCTATTAAACCAGGTAAGTCTGTAATTTAGCTATGTTCTAAGTGTAGCTTTCAATGAGATGTTTTGATAGCAGCTTCACATCATTTGTACAAGCTTTCCTTTACCAGTACTACTTTCCTTAGCACAAAAACATCTTACGCTAGTTCCTCACAGGTGGAACTGTTGGTTCATTCAATAGCAGTTAAAGGCGTATTCTCAAATCCTTGGCAATCATATACAAGGTGTGCAGATAAATACTGCCTCTTACAGAATGTTATAATCCCTAGGCTGCAGGCCTTGGTTAGCTTTCACACAAATTAAGCTCTTGTTGCAGGTCTTCCTGCCCCTCTGAGATTCATCCTCCTCAGCCTGCACACAACATTGTTTCCACAGTACGTCCCTAGTTTCTCAGACAGAAAACACTGTGGAATTAAGGTTGAAAACTTGTTTTCTGGCATGCTTCCTAGGCTTTTAACAATTGCCTGACCTATAGAAATTTGTTTGTAGAGGAGGGAAAGTTCTGTTGCACAGTTGAAAGTTTTTGCCCTAGTGGAACTACATTGTTGGATCCCACATACATATATACCTGTAACTCAGGATAATATGTCATGTGTCTGAAGTAGACTATACTCCCCCAAGCTTGTTCCATAATACATTTGCTAGTCTTTAAGATGCCACAAGACTCTTTTTGTTGCTTCTGCTGCAAGAGATGGTAGCAGGGTTACTCGGGGGGGGGGGGGGGCATTACATTAATGTTACATTTGCTAGCCTCTGTCAACAGGTCCTACATAGATTTCATGTGTGACGTTGGAATTCATTGAAAATGTGTGGCCCAGTTTCCAGGAAAGGCAATGCTGAAGAAGTTAGCAGCAGCAGGACATTCCTGGACTTCTCAAATGATATTTTGCACTGCAGCAGATACCAAACTACCAGCATATAATGTAAGGAGAGGGTTGGGTGGGCGGGCTAAGGATCACCTCTTCCTATCAAAAGGAATAAGGATGCAAGAATGCCAGCATGATATAATCCTGATATTTCAGGGTTCTTAAATGCATGGATGACCTCATTCAAAAGGCTGACTGCCTGAAACTGTTGCTTTCCAGGTATGTTCATCCTCAATGTGTCCCGTCTCCCCCCCCCCCCAGTGTTTACTTGAACTAACCATGTAACACAAGAAAGCATAGGGCTTTGCTGTGAAGTGGACAGAGAAAAGCAGAGTGGGTATCAGAACAGGGTTCAGAGAATCTTGTGGCGGTGCAGAAGGAAGAGAGCACACTATGGAACACAAGGTGAGAAAAAAAGGGAGTTAATAGAGAGCTGGTTGCAAAGAAAACAGGGAGTTGGAACGGTAAGCAAAAACACTAACTTATTGTTATCAGAACAAGGTAGCTTTCTTGAGCAAATGGGAAAGTGGTGCAATCCTGCTGTCCTTGGGTAAAATGGAGATGAAGAAAATTCTAAGCTCAAGGAAAAGTGATTGGAATACAAACATGATTTACCTAGATAAGAACAATAGAGGTTACACGCTTTTATGCTAAATAATGCATGAGGAAATGTGTTGTGGTTTAATGAGTGAAAAAGGATAGCTTAATAGCCTGAGAGCAGCTAAACTTTACTACAGCTCCAATAAATAATGTTTTATGCATATATTTTTTTAGATTAAGTAAAATGTTTCCAGGAGTGGGGGAATAGTGACAGCCTTAAGTGCAGGAAAGAAAGAAAAAAGTGTAATCTTAATTTCACTTGGATAGTTCTACTTTCAAGCTACTTTTTTTAAAGAAGCTATCACCTGGGATATTTTCCTTCGCCTCCCAGCCTCTCATCTTCAGAGACCAACATTTCCCTGCCTCCCACCCAAGGTCCCTCTATCAACCATCTACTACCCCCAGGAGTCACAATCCTTGGACCCTAATAAAGGCCCGGAGCAGAAATACAAAAGAAGAAAGAAAATAAACAAAAACGGGGTGAGGGATGGGGAGAGAAAAAGAAAGAAGCAAGAAGAAGACAGGAAAAGGAAAAGAAATAAAATAAAAAAGACTTCTGAATTTCTATCTGCCAGTTACATAATTAAAATATATTATTTAAGACATTCACTCCATAACATTCTTCTCTACTTTCTGTTAAACAATATTTCTTTTATATCCAAGTATCTCAAAATCATTCATTTCCTTTTCCCACAAAAATTCCAAGAGGAGATCCCAAATAGTTATTATTAGTAGTAAATGTCAACCTTTTTTTCCTTTTATATCAACTTTGCCTCTAGTAATTCCCACAAACATGTCTTCATATTGAGTAATAGTAAATTCATCCATCCGTATCCATGTTAAAAGTCTCTCCACTGTGATCACATATTGAAATTATATTCCATCATTATTTTCTTGTTATATATCCTTTACTTCACACCCATATCAGTATAATCAAATTCCATTTCCTGTTGTATTTCCATTTCCTGTTGTGTTAACCATAGTTTATTATACATTTTAAATATGAATGTTTATATGTTAATGGGACTGTTTGTTTGTTGTGTGTTATTATTGTGCAGTTCAATTACTGTGTATTTTAATGGTGTTGTAAAATAGTTTTTTATATTTTGTAAATCACTTCAAAGTCTTCACATTAAGTGTTATATAAATTAATAAATAAGAACTAGCACTCCAAGAATTGGGTTGGCTGTTACCAAACACATTGATAATGAATGCCAACTCAAAGTTCTACTTGGAATAATGTCTGATTCTCATTTACTATGAGTTAAAGTGAAATGACTTGGACTCCAGCTCTAGTTTTGATTGACATTTGTGTTGTACCGTAATGACAGCAATGACTGAAATAATTACTTGATCTGTGTGGAGATCAACTAGTTCATTAACTGCAGCTCAATAATGTTGGTTTTAACTTGGTTTCAACTGACCCTGAACAATTTGTAGTAATTCTCAGTCTCCTTATTCTGAAGTATTACTACTGAAGTAAATTTAACTTGTATGAAGTAGCTTCAGGATTGTGGCAAGTTGTAATATGTTAACAGTGCATTACAACTGTTTGACTTGTGCTAGTTTACGTAGTTAAAACACATGAGTTTCTGTGGCACATGATATTTGGTGAAAGCAAGTACTTATTTCCCCCCTGATCACTAGATCACATGCATCCTTTCCCTGTGTCACACAATCCAGTGTTTCTTACTACCAATGGCAAATATTACTTTATTCTGTATAAAGAATGCTATTTCACCATCATCTCTAAATAAACACATCATTCTCCATTTGGTGGGAGGGGCACAGTTTAGAAGATATGGTTTTACCTTGCATTGCAAGGGACCTTTCATGTAGCCACTTCAGGGTATGGCATTTGGGGGAAAGGATGTGCCAAGTGCCCAGCCTGAAGTCAGCTGGGCATGCTGTCTATATGTGCATGTAGGGTTCCAATGTTCTCAGGGACATTTCCTGAAGTGGAAGCCTGTGTTTGGCAGATGTAGATGAAAGTGGCATGTCCAACTTTTCTGTACAGAGGGAGAGCAACCTGGCCTCATCCACTGACCAGAGTAGGTCACATCCATACCTTACATACTTCTGAGAGAGCTACAGCATCCTTAACAAATTAGTTAACAGTATTCTTTGGGGGAAGCCATGTGCTTTAGCTGTGTGCTAAATGTGCTTTAAATGTGTGGGTGTGACCGAAGTCGCCGCAGGAAGTTTTCTTCCACCCTCCCTGTGAGAAGGGACAGCCTGGTCAACTGCCTGTTGTGCTGGGACTGCAGAGCTGAAGGGTCTCTGTCCTCAACCAGGGAACCAGGGGCTGCTGGGAGACTGTCTCCCTTCCTTCCCAGGAAAAACATAATAGCATGGGGAAAACCAGTCTGGCCTCATTAACTGACCACAGAAGAAGCATCTGCAGGGAATTTCCTTCCCCACTCCCTGCCAGAAAAGAACACTTGGCTCCAACCAAGGCAGCAGAGCTGAAGGGCAGTGCACACTGGCCTCTGCTATGATCCAGAATCACTGGGAGAGGCTCCCTGGAAAAGCATCATTGCAAATGGGACCAACCTGTGGCAGGGCTCTTATTTCCCCCCTCCTTGCCAGAAAGAGCAATTACTAGAACTTTTGTGGACTCAGATGCCAACTCTGTGCCCCACATCTACTCTGGAAGCCCTATTACAGGACTTAAAAATGCTTTCCACAACATCAGGAGCTTATTCACTTGCTCATCTTCCAAAATGATAGATGTCTGCATCTGCCAGCAACGTCGTTCTATCTATGGCCAATATCTATGCAAAAGTATGAATGGATACAAAACTGACATCGGAAAAAGACATTTCAGCTTCCGAGGATCCTAAAGGTGGTCATCATCAGAAAGGGATTACAACTCCCATCAGCTCCAACCAGCACGGAAAAGGCTAGAGATCATGGGAATTCAGCTCTGCCTGTCTACAATCTCCACCCCCTCCCCGTCAAGTATTTATGTACCTGCAAATCGTCATGCATCATCCATCGAAGGCTCATACCACATTGGCTGGCCTTTAAAGTGCCACAATTACAGCTTGTGCCTCAGTTTATTTCCTCCTTCTCCTTCCCAGCCCCCCTTTCCCCCTTTTGTACCTCATGTTTTGTAAGCCTGGGAGCAAAGTCCCTGCTATTATTGATCACTTTGTGTGTGTGTGTGTGTGGTCTGGATTAAAATACAAATGAGCAAATCTCTTTCTTCTTCTTTTTCAGTTAAGGAAACGGAAAAGACCAGCCCCCTGTGCCATATTGTCACCGGCACCTTCCCTCTCTCTCTCTCCTTCGCAGGCGCGTCCTACATTCGCCTCCCTCCCCTCCATTCTAATCTCCCCTCAGTAAGAGACGCATTTCTTCTTTCTGCGCCACGGCTTGCGTATCTTTTGCATGTAAACAGGCACGACTCTAGCGCCACCGCCACCCCGGGGTCCCCCTTGCTCTTGGCCCTCAGCACCCTTCCTTCCCGAATCCCAACACGTCTATAAAAGAAAAGGGTGGCTGCGGGTGGGGGGTGAAGGGGAACACGCGGGCCTTCTCCGCGCTCCGCCCGCTGCGTTCCTCGGCGCGGCAGGTGCCGAGGCGCGTCGTGCGAACCTCCCCCGCCGCCTTCTCCGCCGCTGTGACCGCACAATGCCAAGCTGTGGCGTTTCGGGGCGGCTGCGGGAAGCGGCGGGGCGCAGGGCGGCAGCGGTCCAGAAGCGCGCGCGAGCAGCTCGGCCTGTCAGCCCTCGTCGCAGCAAGCCGTATCGGGAGCAGAGCAGAGGCAGGCGGCGGGAAGCAGCGCCGCTCGGTGGAGGCGCGAAGCCAGCCCGGAGCCCCTCCTCCCTCCGCCGCCGCCGCGGCTCCTCCTCCTCCCTCCCCTGCCCAGAGCCAGCAGCCGGGATCTCAGTATTATGGCATCGAGGAGAATGGAGACCAAACCCGTCATAACGTGTCTGAAAACCCTCCTCATCATCTACTCCTTCGTTTTCTGGGTGAGTGTCCCCCGCCATGGAAACAAAGCCCCGCACTGGAAGCAGCCCCGGGAGGCTGGGCGAGGGGTTGGGGGGCGCCGGGGGCGGCAATTAATCCCCTCGCCTTGCGCCCCGGGAGGGTGTGTGTGTGTGTGTGTGTGTGTGTGTGTGTGTGTGTGTGTGTGTCCTCTTTGGTAAACGGGGGAAGATAACGGTGCGTTGCAAGGGGAGCTGCAGCGGCTCATGTTGCTGCGCAAACGGCGCCTTGCCTGGGGAGATTTTGCAGCGCGAGTCGCGCTGCCCTCCGTGCTCGGCTCCTGGTTTATCATTGACTGGCTTTCTAATGGAGGAAGGGATTTGAGGATTGTGCCTGATTTGCACCACCAGCACCTCTTTCAAACATAAAAGAGCTCCTTCGGAAGCAGCGTCAGGAAGAAAGTTGCCGGCCTCGGCGAGCTTCACGCAATGCATTTTATTTCTCTTTCTGTGATACGATATACCCCCCCCCCGCTTTTTCCCGATGGTCTCGCAATAGCACCTCCGCCTTGAAAGGTTGTAATAAAGCCATTCGTAATCAATCTGCTGTCCTGACAGAGGGCTGGCCGACACGGTCATGTCGTTGCAGTAGAGAATCGTTATATGAATGTACCTCTGCCTGGATTTTTTGGGAGCGTTTTGCGTCTTAACCACCTCACAGTGATATTTCTCTCATATATATACTGTATATCTATATGCGCATGCATATGCGCAGGACAGAAGGGCATTTATTGCAGGAAGCTAGATACTTTTTAGGGCGTCTGGACCGCTCAAAATGACTTTTAAATTGCAACCTGCCTCCTAGATGGATGAATCTGGTAGTAAGAATAAAGAGAACTGTGGTGTTTATGAATGGGCAATTGGTGCATCATGCATGAATAGACAGAGAAGTCAGTAGCTTAAAACACAACCCTGTTATAGATTATATTATATATGAATTCTCTACCAGCCAGTATGTGTGGGAAGTATGATTGACAGCTCACTGATGAAGCTATTGTAACAGTAAAAAGCAACATATATCTATATCTATATCCTGCATTAAAATAAATTGCAGCCTTTCAAAAAAAAAAAAAGATTGTTGTCTCCATGGCTTTGCCTTTGCATATACTGCAGGCAGCTCTCCTAACTATTCAGCACTGCCCACTCCCATATTATATTTGGATAAATGCCACCTGCATTTAGTGAGATCAACTTTTATTGCTGTGCTCCTCGTTCACAGTAGTGGTTGTCAATGTAGCTGTTGGCACATACAGCATATGCAAATAGAGAATCAGCATCATATGTTTTAGAAAGTGAGTTTTGCATGCTAGAACATTTTGCTTGAAAGTGTGATATTTCCCCCTGATTTGTCCTTTCGTCTCCTTCCACTGGAACAACACAGCTACCCACAGTAATAAAGCATTGAAATACACATTTTATTGTTCTTAAATCACAGTAATAAAAATAGATGTTGTGGTTCACAGTACTGAAATGCTAGCACATGCTC
Source organism: Podarcis bocagei (assembly GCF_964188305.1). NCBI lineage: Eukaryota > Metazoa > Chordata > Lepidosauria > Squamata > Lacertidae > Podarcis > Podarcis bocagei. The sequence goes on from NC_138130.1 coordinate 48,109,549, forward strand.
GACAAAGGAAGCTTAAGGATGTAGTCAGCTGTGCTTGTCAGCACACATGTGGAAGCAAACTCCACTCAAGTCTGTGGGGATTACTTGCATGTAAATGTGTTTGGAATCAAGGGGCTAGAAGAATGTAACATATAAGGCTTGCTTCGGTTTTGCTGATGGGAGTATAAGGTTGTACAGCTATTAGGTGTTATCCACTATTGGTTTCAAGAGACTTTCCTGCTGATTATTCATACCGTGTACTGTGTTAGCTGGGCATAGTTTTGTATGGGAGGTGTCCTCTACAGTAACATTCCAATCGTGGAGTGCCCTCCCTCAAAAAATTAAACTGGTGCTGATTCTGAAAGGTTTTAGCTACCAGTTAAAAACATGTTTGTTCACTTAGGTGTTCGGTTAAATTGGTTGTGGAGTGGAATAGCCTATCCTCGTCAGACTTGTTCATTTATTATACCGGTACTTGATTATGGACTTAACGTTATATAAGGTTTTTATGTATTTGTTTAATTTTATTGTGATTTGCTTTTATACTTTGTACCTCATTATGGGATTGTTTTGAATGAAGTGCAGTCTGGAAATACTTTAAATAAATAGATAAACAGTGTATGATGCATATTTTACTATTTTGAGGGCTGGTGAATTTTTCCCTTCAAGCTGACGTCAGGCATTGCTTGCAACAGCTTTGAGGGAATGCGGGGGTGGGGTGGGGGAGAGAATATCTTCCACTGCTCATTGCTAGTGTAATAATATTACTACTTTATTAGTATGATCAGTATGATCTGTGACCCAGATACAATAAAGAGTCATGGGTAACACAAGCCCTGAATTTTCAAACAGCGTCTGGGGAATGACATTTTCTTAGTAACCTGGTATGTTGTTCAGAAGATGACAGACATAAACAGCGTATCATGTTGTGACAATGATTTGCTGATTAAAAACTCTTCAGTGGTATATAGTGACAATACAATATAATAGCCCGCTGGCCTTAATCTGCATGTCTACCATGCAATATATTAAAACAAGCTAGTCACTTCATACTGAGGAAAGCTGATTGCGCATTATCATTTTAATAGCTCTGTCATGTGGAATGCGGTGATGAGATGTAAAACATCCTTCCGCCTAAGCTCTGTTAAGCAAATCATTTTTCCAGCACCAGCATTATCATTTAACCTGGAGGACAGCTCCCAGTGAACACAGTGCTTTTATAACTTACATCTGTTTGTTTCGTTTTTAAAGCACTTTATTTTGTAGGGCTGCTTTCTTATGTAGACTTACTTGGAGTAAGACCAACTTCTGAGTAAAGATGCATAGGATTGGGTGGCAGGTCCTTCTCCAGTGAATGCACACATCCAGCTCTTTTCACAGCTCTCTCCTTACCCCTTCATTGCTGGTACTGTTCAAGCAAGGTTTGTGCTGTCTCCCAAAAGAAAAACAATACAGCTTTAAGAGGAAGGAAAACACTGTTATCCCCTTATGCCTACAAGTGATTCCTCTTGTGCAAGGCTGAGGTATAAGAATCCAGAGACTTTGCAGTGTTGCATTTGGAAACACGGATTATTATTTTTTAAAATGCTCACTGTTATTCCTTCAATATTGTTAGGAAATCACTTGGTGTTATCTGTGCAAATGTTGGCTTCCTGCAGATGATTAGAGAATCTTGTTCTCTGGCTAAAGAGAGGATTTGTGCCTTGAAGTCTGTCTAACTAGTTCTTTTCATGAGCAATAATCCCAGGATAATAAAAAACGTTTACACACTGTGGGACATTGTAGGACCAAAACAAATAGGCATTTTTAAAAGGATGGTAAGGAGGCATTAGTAGTGGTGCTTTACGGGCCTGTCATGGTGAACCAAGGAATGAAAAGGCTTTAAAAGAAAAAACCAAACATTCGTTCTTTCCTATAATTATGAATTAGACATGAAGGTTACATCTTCATTGCAGCCCCAAATAGGTTTCAAACCTGTGTGAAGCAGTAAGAATGGGATTCTTAGAGAACCTTTAGAATTCTAATTTTGTGAGAGTATGATGAATCCCTTGCACATTTGCACAGTTCCTTTCACAATGAATGTGCATTTGTTGCACACCATGAACAACAGCATTCTTCTAACTTTTTTCTGCTTTAGTTAGGCTCTTGTTGACACATAACGCTGATGCTGTCACTGGTGTGGGAGGTTTCCTGCAATGGGATTCCCACGTGACCTTGGCATATGCATGAATACTAGAACCTTGTGGCAAATCACTTGGGTTTCCCCAGTCAACTGATGCCCAGTTGAGAAGCCATGCAGGTGTCTATGGGACTCTGGCATTCTTGCACTTACTGCACTGCTGTGAGATTTAGCCATAGGGAAGTGGCTTGCACTCACTAATGGTGTGTGGGAACAGGGCCTTAGTTCCAATCAGTGATGAGTCAGGGCCAAACTGCATGCTACTGCAGGAGATCCATGATTGATTGATCTGCTTTTTTGATAGAACTAAATGAAGGCATGTGTCTGCGGGGACTTTGACTGGGGTAGCTGCTGGCTGCAGGGTTATTTAACGTTCCCCCACCAATGCAATTTTCCCAATCTAAATTACCCTCCTGCAACTTCTATTTGCCCTGTGCATGAAAAATACAAATAGCTTTTTCTTGCTTGGATCTTCCCTCTACAAAGGAAATAGTAAAGGAACAGGGGGATGGTGTGGGAAGAAAGTTGTTTGCCACTTCACTGCCCCCAAGAAATTTGGGTGCTTTCATTTGGGGGAAAATTGGAAGATCACTCACAGATCTCCTGGTCTAATGTGTTGCATTTACACAGAAATCACCCTTTGACTGCTTAAGTGCCATTGTTGTTTACCAGAATTCAGCTCATTCATAATATGGTGGTTACTCCAGATTTATTAGTGCCTATACCTCAGGGCTATGTGGAAATGCCACATTCTTTTCAGTCTAAAGCGTGAGCTTTTAATATACCTTTTCTATGGATGGGAATGTGAATAAGGAGAATGAGGTGGGAGGAAATGTAGGCAGCATATTTGGGTGGGTTAAATTCTCTCCATTCTGATTTTGGTAGGGGATGGAGTATATGGACTCTTTGCTTCTTTCATTATACTTGTGTTTTGCTATTGCAATTTACCGTAAGTCATGTGCCCATTTTGTAGTTGCAAATTGCTCTTATTTACAAACATGGTGCCATACTATTATGAATCTCAGAGGAACACTGGCAAATACCTTTCTGTAGGACTTAAATATAAAAGTCTTGCAAAACAATGCATAGAAAAAAGATAAAGATGATAATTTTATTTCCCTAGAAGGCACTTGCAATGGAATTGCTGATCCAGCCTCATTCACAGAAGCACAAACTGTATATTAGAATGCCAAATTTACTCTGTTCTTATAATAGTGTGTGCCTTTGAATTATTGGTAGCATTAATCATTCCTGCAATGAATGTCTAATTGGGTTAGTGGAATCAACACTCCCCCTACCCCATATTTTCCTTGGACTGCTTCTGTTTTATTGCTCACTGATTCAACTTTGCATTTATACATCTCAGCAAATTGCTTTGAGAAGATCAGCTAAGAGGGCTGCTTCCCATCCCTTCTTAATGTACTGGTAGGTTCTTTTTGGGCCTTCTAACAGTGTAAAGTGAGTTGAACAGTTTCTGCCTTTTCCAAGAGTAGTCACGATGCAGAAAGTAACGAGTTGGTTTTTTGGGTCCTGCACAAATCACTGTTAAATTGAAATCAGTAGACTAGCGTTTTAAAACCTTTATCTATTTTAAGGACATGAGCTGGTTATTTCCTACACTAAGAAAGAAAAAGTATGGAAGTGCATTGTGAATGTTTAAATCACAATGTTAAAATACAATCTTAACTACTTTAAAATACTGACTACTGAACAGCAAGTGTGTGTGTGTGTGTGTGTGTATGAAGATTCTGGTGTTAGAAAGTCTTGAAAAACATGAGTAAACAGTAAAAAGAAAGGTGCAACAACTGCAGTAGTCTATATTATATAGGCAGTAATCTGCTTCTCAATGCCCCTCATACCATACTTTTTAACCAGTGTTTGTACAAATCACACTTGCATTTGCTGCACTAGCAGAATTAGCTGTTTTCTTTTGAGCAATGGCCTTAGCAATATGTGCAAAGGCCAGGCATCTGTGGTACTCTGGACAGTTCCATGCATGGCCCAGGCTGGAGACTTTGTAAGAGTCCAGATGTTGCTTCTGCAGCAATCAGCTTGAGAATTGGCCTCAAATAGGCGCTGCAGCTTTATCTGTAACAGGGAGCTGGTGATTCCACCAGGACTTCTGAGCTGGTGTTCTCCAAGTCTGATGGGAGCAACATGACATTCTTGGGTCAAAGAGGTAATAGCTCAATGGTCTCCTTTTGTACAAGTGCTTTTGGTTGATTATACACATGTAGAGCTGGCTCTGAGAGCAGTTCCCTCTCCACTCCAAATCCCAATGCTTTAACCCCTGAAGATCATTAATATGGTGTTTATTAGCAGACATCTTCTTAGGCTACAGTCCTAAATACAATCTCCTTGAACAGAGTGGGACTTATTTCTGAGTAAACGCCATATGGAATTATGCTATTAGTATAGCTGCAGAATGCCTGCATGAGCTTTCTGTGTTTCAGAGTAACTACTTCCATCTATTGTGTCATAAATCATACATTAAAACAAGCATTTGTGTCTGCTGTTCCCTCTCTCCTGACCAGCTTTATTGTTTTATTAGACAGGAGTGGGACATCTTGCCAGAAACTATGTGAAGAGCTGGATTGGATATATTGGTGCTATTGACTTAAAGTGGTTATGCTGGATGCCTGTGTTTCTGTTCTGAGTATCTATCTATCTTTTTTTTTAAAAGAGGTTTACCTGTGATTCTGGTATGACTAAAGTAGATTCTAATAAAAAATAACAAAAACAAGCACAATCAGAATAGTGAATTCTAGAAATGAAACTTTCAGACAATTTACATGGCCAACATGCCTCAAAACATAGATTTCATGTTAAGTTCCAAAAAGATTTTTGTTGTTACTGTTACTGAAATGTCTAAGAAGAATGATTTTGAAAAGTAAAAAGCATTTACAAAGTTCCTCTGTAATTTAGTATGTGTGTGTGTGTGCGTGTGCGTGTGTGTGTGTGTGTGTGTGTGTGTATATATATATATATATATATATATATATATATATATATATATATTCATTCAGCAGTGGGGGTTGTATGCCTAGCAGACAAGGAAATAAGGTTTGGGAGAGCAGATTTTCTTATTAAAGTATTGATCATTTTTTCATCACAAGATCAATGTGCTCTCAACTTTAAGCATTGATCTTTGCATTTTGAAAGTACAATTGCTTTGCTCTATAACATATGTTCAGAAAATACTGGTGAACAAATTGACAATATGAAAGATAACCCTGGAAAGGCTTAGCATGAGAAATGAATCCGTGTCTGTAGAACAAGCCTTCTCTGGCTGAATCAGATAGGGAGATGCTGCCCTTTACTTTTGACACCATGGAAGGAGGTATGTCACTTGTGTACAGAAGCTAACACCCAATTTGAACCAAGAAATTGTTTAATAGCAATAATAGCTGCCTTAATTAGGGTTTTCCCCCCCTTGATTCTTGGTGATGGAGTATTTTTAAAAGCCTTTCTAAATATATGCTTGCTTTTACATGGTTTGTGTTTTGTGCCCCACCATCATTCATTGTGCTTGTGCTACCCTTTGTGTGTATGCACAAGAATGGTAAGAGGCTCTATGAGGAATTAGCCAAACAGCAGTAGCACATGGTGTGATGGGGCTGTGCTGCTTACCAGATTCCCCTCCAGCTGAATTGTTGCTGCATATTGGGAGAGAGAGGGAAGGGGTGAGGTGGTATGAGGTTGGTAAGGTGCAAAGGCACCAGCAGGAGTACCAGATTGGCTCTGCTGGTGCCACGCCTCCTCCACACCTCCTGGAACTCAGCCAGAGGTCAGGTGAGCATTGCAGCCCCATCATGTTGTCTACAACTGCTAAAGACAGCCCTGCTATATATTTGCTAGTAAATTTACTTGTGATTAGGCACTCCTACTCCTTGAAAAATGTGCGTATCTGGAAAGTTCGACATTGACTTCATTAGTGGCTCAACATAATTTCAAACCGCCTTCATTCGGATTGTTAAATGGCACAAGTGCTTTCTTATCTAACTGCACTCAAGATGATGCAGCTTTAGGCTTGAGATGGGTGTGACCAGGCTCACTACTTATGTCCACGTCCCAGCAGAGTACCCTAAACACAGTAGCACTGCAGTACAAACAGCAACACTCTACAACCACATTCCAATTATTCCTCCACTCATACCAAATGAAAGTTTAAGAGGTGTACAAAAACAACTGCTCCCACCCTCCAGTCATCAGCTCATTCGCATGTGGCATATTGAAGGCAATGGTTTTGGTGCCATTTTGGGGATTGTGTTTAAAACTCCAAAATGGTTTTGGGAAGAAATGAGGAGATGTACAATGGCATCAGTGGGGTGGCAGTGGTAAGCATCTTACAGGATTTTTTGTTGTTGTTGGTTTTTTTTTAAAAAAACTTCGTGCCATCCTGTCTTTTCCTCATTTCTACGTTCACCCAAAAAATAACCTTTGTACTGAGAAGAAAATGGTAAACTTCAACCCACAAAGTAAAACATTTTTTTGCAAAATTATATTGTGCTCCACAGTTCCTGCTTTGGGATAGTCTAGATCAGTGTTTCCGAACCGGTGTTCCGCGGCACACTAGTGTGCCGCGAGATGTTGCCTGGTGTGCCGCGAGATGTTGCCTGGAGGGAGGCGGGCGAGTCCAAAAAAGGTTGGGAAACACTGATTAAGTTTCTCTTTCAAAAAGGAAACGTGGGTTAAAGCGGCGACGCCGCCCCCCACTCACTTTCCTGCTCTGGCTTCCCTAACAGTTTTCCGAGTTGTGTCACTGGATCCAGCCCCCTTTTCCACAGGTGACATGGGGCTGGAGGGAGGGAAAGAGGGCTTTACGTCGCGCACAAAGGCAGCCTCCTAGAAGCGCTCTGGGCCGGCGCCGTTTCGCCGAAGGCGCCGGAGGACCCCCACCCTCAGCTCCTTCAGAAAGGAAGCCCCGCCCCTCGGCTCCCTACGAGGCCAGCCGCTGCACGCACGCGCCGGCTCGTCATCAGCTCCGTCTGTTTCCAACCCCCCTGCTCGCCTTCGCACGAGCTCAGTCGGGTCCCTCAGCCGAAGAAGCGGAGCCTTTCTTTGCCGCCTCTTCCTTCTTCCCCGGGTCTCACTCCGGTTTGGGGCCTCCCCTGCCGCCGCCGGCCACCTCGGCCCCGCCGCCGCCCCCCCCTCCGCCCGCTATCGCCGCCACCACCACAACAGCCGCCGCCGCCTCAGCTGGGCCCATGCCTGCCGGGAGCGGCGGCGGCAGCAGCAGCGCCCCGGCGCCCTTCTCTCACGGCGGCGACCCGGCCCTGAACGAGCAGGAGAAGGAGCTCAAGCGGCGCCTCAAGCGGCTCTACCCGGCCGTGGACGAGCAGGAGACGCCGCTGCCGCGCTCCTGGAGCCCGAAGGACAAATTCAGCTACATCGGCCTCTCGCAGAACAACCTGTGCGTCCACTACAAAGGTAGAGGGACGGAGGGAGGGCGAGGTCGAGGCCACCGCCATCCCCAGGCCCCCTCAGCCTCTTCCTCCGAAAGGCAGGCTGAGAAACTCCCAGGGAAGCTCTGAATGTCTCCCCCGAAACCGTCGGGAGGCTACGGTTGTTGCCTTTCTCCGCCGAGGTCGGTGGACCCTGAGCCTAGGCTTCGTTCCCGCACCCCACTTTCCGAAGACCGCACACCAGTTGGGCCAGTACATATTCCCCTCCCGTGACTGGAGCGGAATAGCCCTTTCTCTTCTTCCCCCACCCTTGTCGTTGGAGGAGTCCCTCAGTCCCTCGCTTTGCTGCCTCCTCCCCCCCCACCCCCAAAGCTTGGAGGTTCCCCGGCAAGGGGGAGGGGAAAAATTGAAACTTACACTTTCGTCCGTCCCTCCCGGCGTGACGCTGCGCGCTGACGTCACGGGGCTGTAATGGTGGTGTGCCTCGAGATTTTTTTCATCAAACAAGTGTGCCTTTGCCCAAAAAAGGTTGGGAAACACTGGTCTAGATCAATAGTCTTCAACTTTTCCAGACCCAGGACTCACCTTTAATCAAAACATGCTTTTAGAGACCCATTTCTTAAGTTTACACCATATATTTGTATGGTGGTTGTGCTACAGTTGTGATCTAGCTTAGATCAAGCCATGGCCTGTTAGTGTATCCCAAACTATCAGTTTTGATCTTGTGTCATTGATCTAACTTGGGTTATCTTTTCCAGATGTGGTTATTATTGACCACATTCTTGTTTGTTTTCGGCTGATCTACTTTTTACATCCTGCTGGAGCACTGAAGCTTTAGGTCATGTCTTTGCACAAGAGCTATGATCCTTCAAAAAGAATAGGGCTGTCAAAAATGTAACCAAAATGTGTGCATTTGCTTAATTTTCATGTTTTTTACATTGCAAATAACATGAATTTTCACTTTTCTTATTTGCATAATTTAGCTGCTTAATGAAGTAGAGCTTTAACTTTGATTACTTTATTGAATTTATTCCAAATGAACTAGGTAAAGTAACTGTTCAACTTCATTAAACAAGGAAACTAAGCAAATCACACAAAATCAAACTAGTTTGGTTGTTCCCCTGCTGTACCTTTAATCAGTAATTTAATCAGTCACACATACTTGACTTTTTCATATTTTCTGTATATAACAAATATTTATCAAGGCTTAAGCAATATTTTTTAAAAAATTTGAGCGGTAGTAATGGATTTCCGACATTAGCAGGAGATTGGGCTACATGACCTTTGAGTCATTACCTTCCAAGTCTGTGATTCTGTGAGCCTCTAATTGGTCTGTTTACCTGATGAATCTTCAGCTTTGCTATTATTAAATACTCTATTCCTGAGAAGAATTATGAAAGTTATGTGAGACCTGAATCAAACTAGAGATGGACAAATGCCTTATTCTCTACCTGTGAGTATTTTCACTTGCTGCTGCACATTAGTCACCAGAGAAACACAAGTCTTTCTGCCCCCTTGCCTGCTGTTTCTCTGCACAAAATCTGTCTGTAATGCATTCATTGTGGCCTGCTGTTCACCTCCTTTGTTTTGAGTATAGTGGACTTGTGCCCAGTTCAGCTATTATCTCAGTAGTGTGGCAGCTGTCAAAACTCAAAAGTTTCATATGACTATGAGAAAATTTGGATCACTTTCCCAGCTAGACCCGCCTAGACCCAACTATCAAGGAGAAGTGCTGATTGCCACTGGGCAGGTGCTGTGCTTTCCCTACAATCCTCTTTCCTGGGCTGGTGGTGTCTGTTCTGAATACTGTCTTGCTTGCTGTTCCACTCTGAGGCTTATAGGCCTGATCCAGCCCCAAATTTTGTCTAGGTCTCCTGATTTAGCTGCGCTACTTATGCCTGGGAAAGGTTCCGACTTCCGGGTTGACGCGATCTGGAAATGGCGGATTCCCTCCGAGCTGCGGAGGGAATCGGCTCTACTGAGGACGGGTCTTTGCCGCGCGGAAGCCTGCGGACTGAAGACTCGGCGGGTGCCTTAAGTGCCCCCCCTGATCCACGAAGAGCCTTTTTAAAGGCTGCGGAGAGGATACGGGGGTGGCGTGGCACTGAGAGTCGACCGCTACCTCGGTGGAGCGAAGCCGCGAGCCATGACCAGAGAGCGCTGACTTTCTTCCTTGAAAATCTGGACTGAAAGAATTACCCGTGAGTAAGACGGATTGGGACTTTAAAAATTTTACCCTGAATTGGAGACGACCGGGGTGTGTGCTAAAAGGAAGTCCGCACCCCCCCCCCCTTGCAGACGATCTAAGCAACGACATAAGAGCTAAGCTGGAGAGCCTACCCTTGGTGGGGTGAGTTAAAAAGGACACTAACTTTCAAGATTTAGCTAAAGGAAATTTTGTGCTGGAGAGTGGAGTTTTGGAGACCTTCTTTATGTTTTAAACAACCCCCCCCCCCGGGCTCGGGAACGTCCTGCCTTTGTGCCTGTGTAAGAGCTGCGGAGTTTGACAGCTGTCAAAGCTGCCAAACGGGCAGTTTAAAGTGGAAAAATCACTATCTAAGATCCCTCTGGATTAAGACGAGTTATAACTGAGCCAAAATTGTTGGAAACAAAGTAATAATAATAAGCTAAAGGACTGTTGGAGAAAAGACTAATAAGTAATCAGATTCCCCCTAGGGGGAATTCTGTGAAACTACAATGGATACAATGGCTGTGGATGGAAAGTTACTAGTGGAAATCGAAAGGATGTTTCAATTGGTGGGAATCTTACAAGAGCAGAGCTTAGCCATGAATAAACAACTTATCACTATGACCTTGGGAACAGGCAACTCTGCTGTTTGTATTGAGGACCTGAATGAGAAAGAATCCACAGCTGAATGGGAAACAATGTCTACAGAGGTGGAAGAGACTAAACAAGAAAAAGAGAAAGTAACCTTGGGAAGCAACAACCAAAAGCTGACATCTGTGGAACACAAGCAAGGAGACTCTGGGAACATATCTACCACAAGTCTGCGAAAGACGCAGAAGAAGAAGGAGGAGGTTCTGGGACAATATGGAATACAGGAACTTAAAACAAAGAAATATGATTGGGGCCTCCGTTTGGACTTTGATTTTGAAGATACAGGCTTTGTGGAAATTCTCCAGCAGTTGCTTTCAAATCTCCTTGTGGGAAGAGAATATACTTTGATGGTGAAAGATCTTTTTCCAGACTCGACGACTGACATAAAGGACTACCAACAAGACCGGCGGAGAGGGACTGAAAGAGACTTGAAAGCCTCGGACATGAGGAACCCAGGCTGAGAATTTTGACTTTGGATTTTTATTGGGAAGGGACAAAAACCGGGGATGGGAGGGAGGGAAGAGGAGATTCTTAAAAACTCTTAAGACTTTTAGGTTTGGTTAATATGATTTTTAATTAAGATAAAATGAAAAATCGATGGAAGAGAACTTAAGTCCAACTTAGGAAAATCAATTTTTTTTTATTAGAAAAGAGGTAATAAAATGAATAAGATGGTTAAGAGGAGAAATACCAACTTGCTGATATAATCTTGGGAATTGGGATGCACGAGGGGGGGTGGGGGGAAGTCAGGGAACAAGGTTATGAAACGAGGATCTGCTGAATTTATACATGTTTGTGTCTTGTGTTATTTTTGTGTCTGTATTGTCTTTATAAAAGCGGAAAACCCAATAAAAATTTTCTAAAATATGCCTGGGAAAGGTTCCTGATGCCTGCCTCACATTGCAGTCTAAGCTGGCTGTGAATTCTGGCCAGACTTGGTTGAGCATACAAAAGCAGTTCCTTTGCAAACTTCACTACAGGCCAAAGTAATACCAACTTTATAAAAGTTTAGATGTTTGGTTTGCTTTGAGTTCTTATTTTAGATCGAGTTTAAATTATTGAGTACTGCAGTGTTGTTTATAGAGGTGGCTTAATGACTGGTAATGGATGTGGCAAGTGCGATGGTAGCTGATTTTGAAGAGTGGTAACGAAAGATAATTGCCAGAGTGACCCAATTTTTCTTGCTAGTGAAGAATTCTTTTGTCCCAACGGCCAGCAAGTCGTTTTAAAGACGTAAGAACCCAACTGGATCAGGCCAAAGGCTCATCTGCTTCAGCATCTTGTTCTCACAGTGGGCTGTCAGATGCTTAAGGGAAACCCACAAGCAAGACCTAACTTCACTCTCCACACTTGTGATTTCCAGCAATTGGTGTTCAGCAGAGACAGAATACAGCTGTTGTTATACCAAAGGCAGTGTATTGTTATTCTTTGCTATGGCCAATATATTCTTTTTTAAAAATAAGATTTTATTAAGATGTTTCATAATACAAAAAATATATACTAATCTAAATAAAAATTATTTCCTTTTTTATTTTTGTTTAACTATGGCCAATATATTCATGCTTACATTTTAGTGCTTTATTGTATTCCTGTCAAGAAACAACAAATCCTGAGGGTAGGAACATATTTTATCTAAGCAGTAGTTTTGGTCTTGATGATATCAAGGTCAATACGTATGCTTTTTTTAAAAGTCAGAAATGGCTAGCATTAGAGCTCTGGGTTATTATTAAGAAATGCTTAGATACATTGTTAACATTCTGACTCCCAGCATAATATTATCCAGTAAGATGATACTGATTGTATGCGCGGTTTATATTGGGCTGAATAATATTAAAATTATAGTCCCTTCAGTGAAAATGGCTGAATGTGCAGCTTCTTACCCCACTTGCTTTATCCTGTAATCATAATAATGTTTGTGACACTTATTGCATGGAACAGATCAGCCAATTCCTTCTTCCAATACCACAAAATAACCTTAAGAAGCTACAACAAATGGAAAGACTGAATGGGGAAATGTGAATCTACCATAAAAAAAAAATATGAACCACATTTTTCCAAACAGACTAAGCAGTAGTTGAAGAGTTAGGAGCGGGAAGGCTTAACAATTGCCCAGGGCAAACTTGAGGCAACAATCTGCTTCTCCCCCAGCTGACACTATTCACTATTAAGCCAAATGGGCGGGGTATAAATAATAAAATTATTGTTATTATTTAAAATTATTATACGTCACATTTTTAAAAACACAAGTTAAATGCAAAGGCAAATTTAGCATTTTTTCTTAGACTGTGTAGCCTCCTACTCTGTGGTCTTTTCTGGGCAAAGGCCATGGAGCATTCATGGAAATACATGGGCCTTTGAAAGCAGGACTGGGGCAAAATGGGTATGATCCAGCCAAGGTTAAGCTCTTATAAGTTCCATTTATATTAGTGGGAAAGAGTTAACAGCTAATGCGAGATTGTTTGAAGCAGTGGCAACCCATCTCCTTTAAATGAAGGGTGGGCTGCTTCAAACAGCACTCCCCTCACCCCGTAAAAAAACTATTTTCCAAAATAATAAAACTTATAACAACAATAACTGTGTACAAGTCTAGTTATATATAATACAGTCCTCACAAAAATGTTTGTAGTGTCCTTTCAAGCATACAGTGGTACCTTGCGTTAAGTACTTAATTCGTTCCGGAGGTCTGTTCTTAACCTGAAACTGATCTTAACCTGAAGCACCACTTTAGCTTATGGGGCCTCCTGCTGCTGCCGTGCCGCCAGAGCACAATTTCTGTTCTCATCCTGAAGCAAAGTTCTTAACCCGAGGTACTATTTCTGGGTTAGCGGAGACATTAATGGTTAGTATATAGCCTCTCTCTCCACAGAGAAATTTGAGGAGATGGATGATCCTTTTGAACCACATTTTATTTGCGGGGGAGGGGACCTCATTATTTGTCTCTTGTCCTTGTAATACATTTCTCCAATTAATACAATCTCTGGGTTGGGACAAAAGGCTGCACATAATGTGTTTGAGAAAAACACATTTTTTGTGTTTTTGGCCCTGAAAGGTAAACTAAAAAAACCCCTCAATAAGTAAATAAAATAGCAACTTCAAAATCTTGAAATTTCAAAGGATCAAAGGGTTAAACAGAGATGTAGGTGAAGCCTCAGTCACACAATTCACCCAGAGGCCCTAGGCAATACTTTATTATTATTACTATTAATTGAATTTCTATACTATACCCACAGGTCTCAGAGCAGTTCCCTGTAACCCTGTTCCAATATTATGCCCCACGCTGTTATAATCCTGTGAGGGAAGAATGCAGGCCCAAGCTTTCTGGCACTGGCCCTACCATCTGCACCAGGCTTCCTCAACCTCAGCCCTCCAGATGTTTTGAGACTACAATTCCCATCATCCCTGACCAATGGTCCTGCTAGCTAGGGGTCATGGGAGTTGTAGGCCAAAAACATCTGGAGGACCGAGGTTGAGGAAGCCTGATCTACATATTGGGATGAAATGTCTGAAGAGGAAAGTCTGCTCAATGCATCTAGGCATCCTGCATTATTTAGAAGCTACTGCAATTAGGGAGACCGGAAGTGGTATGGAGCATGGAGCTCACGTCGGCAGCTGTGGCCCTGATCTTTCCCTCATGTGATTGTAATTGCATAATGCAAAACACCTCAACAGGGCTTGTGTCTAGGCCTTTATCTTGTTCCCAGTGGACTACTGGTATTGTATGCATCACTTTTGGCTGAAGCTCCATATGTTTATTTCAGGTCTGGGCAGCTTGTGGCCCTCAGATGTTGTTGGACTTCCATCATCTGTGACTGTTGGCCATTCTTGATTGGGCTGATGTGGGCTGGGAGTCCATTGATATGTGGAAGATGCAACATTGGCTGCTTCTATTCTATTTTATACCAGTCCTGAATGGGTGGACAGGTTTTCAGACTTCCCCCATTATGTATATTAGTGTTTCTCTTTGATATTTGTCTTCTTAAAATTACGTACTAACTACATATGCTATGTATTTTATTGGCAACTGATTGTAGCCCGCTCTAGGATCATCCAGTACGATTAAAGGCAGGATAAAAATATTTTAAATAAACAAAACATTTCCCCCCTACCTATTATATTGGAAGAGCAGTATATGAGTGCCCAATAAAAGCTTCCGGATCACAATTCACAGCAATAGCAAGCCAACCTGAGCCGTTTTCTGTGCAACAGAATGCTGGTATCTCAGCAGAATGTTCCAAAATGGAGTTTGGGGAGGATACTGATCATTTTTGCTTATCGCAGGCTTCTTTCTTTTCTGCATTTTCATCTTCCCTTGTCCCTGCCCTTTTCCTTCATTGTCACAATCAATCTGTTATATTCAGCCATTAAACATTTGTCCACACCCCAATAATTGCTTATTCCTCTTTAATTAAGCTCATTGTTGCACTTCTGTTTACCATTGTTCCCCTTCCCCTCTTCTGGGCAGGGACTGTGTGGTTCTCATATAAGATGATGGAGAATCAAAGTCCAGTTGGTGTCTTTAGGTGCTGGCTTAATATGTAACAATTTATTGCACTTGGAAATTATTGTGTCAGTTAGATATAGAAAAACAGCGCTGATTGGGAGTGGTTACATTGCCTTCTGGATGACTCGTTCAAAAGCCAATTATAGCAACATCTTCACTTGTCAGTTAGGGGGAAAGCAGGTCACACTGCTGTTTATATAAACATCGAAAGCCCCAAACATACCAGGCTGTTTACTAGCATGTTATGTGGGCAGCTGCTTAATACTCTGCTTCTAAAGCAAGTCTTTCAGCAAGTGCTGAAGGGAGTGGATATTTTTATGTCCTACCCAAACCGGTGGACCTAAACCCTCCAGTTTTACAAGAGTGTTTCAGGCTTCATACTTTGGGGTTTTAGTCTTGACTTTGCCTCTATCCCCCATTCATACCTTTGTAGTTTTCCTCTGCTTTTGTGTTCTATCCATTTATTCCCAAACCATCTCAGATTCATCTCTTTCATCCTCTGTGTAGAGAAGGACTGTTGGACAGTTTCCCCTCAGCTTGAATTATCATCTTCCTGATGAAGGGCCCTGCACGAGGGGCAGGGTAGAGAGAATCTCCTCAGGTGGGAGGCTGGGAGAAGAGGGGGAAGCTCTCAGGTGAGAGCTGGGAGGGTTCACCATTCTGTGGGTGGAATAAGGATTAAGATACAATTATAGAGGACCTTGTGTTTGTTTGATTATTTATTTGTTTATATTATTTCTTCTTTTCTTTTTCTCCTTATTTATTCTCTTCCCTTGCTTATTCTTGTTTCTCTTTTATTTATCTTCTTTAGATTAGTTTGGCTTTTATTGTATTTTATGTTAAAAACTCAATAAATTTGATTTTTTAAAAAAAGAATTCTCATCTTCCCCTGTAAACCAAGACCAGCCTTCCCCAACCTAGTGCTATCCAGATGTTTTGGGCTAGGCTGGCCTAGACATTATTTCCATTTTAAAAAAAATGTGTTAGCTGCGTCTGTGAAGAGCGAAGAGAATTCAATGGCTGAACTGCTGCTGTTGCCTTCCAATGTATTATTCAAAGTCCTTTTTAGACTCTGGCATATAAAAGGGCTTCATTAATATTTCAGAGGATGCTGTGATTCTCACCAAAAAGGAACTCCTTCCCTTTCATCACTTGATATTCCTGTATTTCTGTGTGAAGCAAAGATATTTGGACTCTGTTAACTCCTGAAAGAGCAAACTCATCACTTTCTAAATGAACTGATTGTTCAACTATATCCTGACCTTGAGATTGATGCCAGACAGAGGTCTTGTAAGCCTGGCTTCTAACTGTGGTGATTAGGCAGCCTTTTTAAAAGGTTTGGCTTTGTGATTCAGACTTCATGAAGGAACCAGTCTCAGTACAGCTGGACTTTCGTTTGGAAATATTTTGTTTGACCAGTTCCTGAACTGATTACTCAAACCATTGTGTTATTCACTTGCTTATTCACAAATGCTAGCTGTGCATTCATCTCAGATTCAAATCAGAATCATTAATTTGGCTCTTTCACGGCCAAATTCATGTCAAATGTGATGCTCTTTAAGGAAACAACAGTCTCCTCAGAATGGTAATGAAATTGCCGCTTTCCAAAGAAGCTGAGACAATAATTTTCACTTCCAAGTAGAGATTGTCCCAACCACTTATCTTAAAAACAACAACAACCCCACTGCAAACATTAAGTGTATAGGTCACTTATATTGCAGTGAATAGATATAGATATATACGGGTAGTTATACATATAGATTTCTTCCAAAGGAAACAGCACTCTGCTTGCCGGGCTGCCATTTGGCAGGCTGTGGGGAGTGAAGTGGTGATGGGATGGAAGGTGTGTGGGGAGAATTCCTATTCTTGTAAGAGCACACTCTGTGCACCTTCCTTGCCACCCCAAGGGTGTGTATGAGAGGAAGAGAAAGAATGTGCGAATGGCTCCCCTCATGCTCACTGCTTTGTCGTGATGCACAGGATACCCATCATCCTGGTACTAGACTGGCTGCTGTTACATCCCCGCCCCACACCAATTTCTACAATAAATATAGAGGTCCAGGATCCCAGCCTGCTATTCTGGAAGCCTCCTCCCATTGCAGGTTGTCTGGCAGTTCCTAAGGGTAACCCCCTGGCTTTTGCTAGCTTGGAAAATGAGAGATATGAGTTGATAGGTAAAAAGCAAAACAAAACAAAAAACCAAAACAAAACACCACAGTGACATAGTTCCTGGAGTCATTGACTGCTGCAGTGCTGTTTCCATTCGGCAAATTGGAACAGTGGTAAAGGAGACACCAAAGAGAAAGGGATCTAAAGGGAATTAAATAATAAGTCAATAGAGACTAAACAGAACTAGTGCAGTAAGAGTGGAAAATGCATGGACTCCTCCTCCAAACAGAACAGTACCAATACAGAGAAAAGTTGGATGCATTGCAACCTGCTATATTATATACAATTGGAAGTGCTGTTTATATAAATTTATAATACACACAGAACCAAGGTTTAATTTGAATTTTGAAACAAGTGGTTTTAGTTACATTGGTGGTTTGCATTCTTACCAAAAGAAGCAGCAGCAGGAGGAGGAGGAGAGGGAGGAGATGTGTGTGGCTTTTCATCTGAAATTTTAATTCTCGCCATGCTTTTTGGATGTTAAGCTCTCATGAGATGAAATTCCAGACAAATAATGGGATTTTCTTTTCACTGCTTCTGCGGTTTTCCAGTTTGTTTTAAATATTTAATAGTGGAATGTTTTGTCTGAAGTATTTTTATTTATTATGTCTTGGTCCTTATTGTTTCTCACAAATATTCTGTTTTTGCTTCATTTATTTATTCAAACATTAATATCTTACCTTTTGGCTAAACAATCGAGAACCCAAGCTGACTAAAACAAAGATGAAAGCCAAAACAAGGAACAGCACCAATAACAACTTTAAAAGCAGAAAGCAGCTATCAATAACTACGGTACTTGGCATCTAAAAACAGAAAGGCGGCTACTTGTATTTCTTGAGACAAGATGTCCTACGACTTGGACTAGAAGTGGCTGATAGGGCATTGCCATGAAACTAGCCTTCAGGCAGCAGTGTCACCATCGGAATGGTATGGGTGTAGGGTGGCTGTGAGATAGGTATTGTGCCCACACACTGCTGGATCTCCTACTGGTATGCCCTTTCCCTCACCCCAACCTGGTAAGTGGCAGTGATGCTGCTGTTGGAAGGTTGTCACCATGCTACCAGTTGCTCCTGACAAGAGCTATTATAGAGAACTATAGTGCTAGCAATAGAGATGGGACATGTAGCAGGGCTTTCTATGAAAACTCAAGTGTGCAGGCAAGTTGGCATGTGATACCTTCACCTATCCAGATCCCTAACAGGTTAGGGCTTTAAAGACTAAAACCCAACAGTTTGAATGTGGAAGCAGGACTGGCTCTAACATAAGGCAAACTGAGGTAACTACCTCTGGTGGTAGATGCCAGAGTGTGCAGATCAGTGAGAAGGTGTTGCAGCCTGCTTTGTGCACTGTAATTGGAGCTGCTGCCCACAGTCAATTGCTGTGTCTCCTCATAGCTACGTCTGGTAGGCTTCTGTATGTGGAACTGGGTTGGGGCACCATTGTGTCCTTCACCTGAGGCAGCAAAAAAAACTTAGATCAGCCCCAACACAGAAACAAATGAGAGCTTATGAAGTTGGTACAATTTGTGTGTTCCATGGTCACAAAAACAGGCCCCAGTCAACAGGATAGTTGCTGCATTTGCACCATCCGAATTTTCCTGACAGTTTTCAATGGCAGCCTCACACAGAGCATGCTACAGCAATGTAACCTGCAAGTAACCATGGCATACAAAGTGGAATACCTGGTGAGGCTGTGCAAAAGCACTTGTGGCTCGGTTGCCACTTATTTACCCAGGAGCAAAGCTGGATCCAGTTGCAGTTCCAAAACTATGAACATCTATTCCTGGCTGGATAGTTTGCAACTAGGCCTGTCATTTCTCCTCCAAAGGCCCCAAAGCCAAATCAGAAACCAGAATGAACAGAATTCAGGAATCCAATGAGCTAAGATGGTACTTCATGCTCCAAAGCCTTCCCTGAGAATCATATGTTGGAAAGCGACCAATAGTTATTCAAGTAGGTGGCATCAAAAGGAAGCCTCCTTTCCCAGCAAAGGACAGACTACTGCTTCTATCAACCTAACTGGTGTTGCCGCTCCTTGTAAGGAGGCACTGATTACCGGTATCTAAGAACTTTGACAACTGATGCCCCTTCCATGCATTCCACTGGTTGCAAGGAGAAAGTGTGCTTAGAACTATAAAAACAACTAATGTGAGAGGAAAGGGAACTGTTTACTGTTTACAGAACTGGAAGAGCTCACTTGTAAGTGTATCTACAAAATAATGGTTTTGACTAAAGATCTTTTGGAATGCCAGATCTGGATGAGAATATTAAAGTTTACATTGAGAGCTGCTTTACACTATGATGTTGCATTGTGAGTGCACTAATGCTTGCTGCAGTTAGACACGTAAAGGGTGAAGAGATGTCAGGCATTCCATGGACGTGTGCCAAGGAACCATGCCCATTTGAAGTCCTCCTGTGCATGTCCCCATAGCATTTGGGAGTATGCATCTCTGGTCAAATGTTTAGGTGACAAACTCCAGTGTAATCAATGGTGTTGTATTTATCTGTAGCTGCACTAAATTTTCTGTGGCTCCAGTTTCCCCGTGCTTTCCTCAAGAGGGAAAAATAATACCCTTTTATATTGTGCCACTGGTTTTTCTCCTAATAGGAAGTGCAGTTGTTGCTTCCATAATGCAGTTAAGGGAGCATTTTTACACCCAAGGGAGAGGCAAGCAGCCAACTGATCGTTGTGCCTGAGCAAAAGATTGGCCTTGGAAGTACTGTAAGAGAAAACCTCTGTGGAGTAGCACTTCAAGGCCTGTACAGTTCTGTGCAAAACTGGGAGATGTTGCTGTATAGCACTTGAAGGACAAAAATCAAACACTGCCAATTGTTTGGGAAATCTTAAAGCCTTCTTGACAGCTTGTAAAGTTTGGAGCTTAATTAGATGTTCTTTCAGCTGGTTCTTAATGCCAGCCTGTCCATTAACTTGTAACAGTTGCCAGTCTTCAGTCAACCACTTATTTTACAGCTGTCAGACATGCAAGTCCCATACTTTTGGTGTAAAATTTATTCAGTACCATCTCTCGGAGGCCAGATTCTGTGGCAATTTACCAACCACATGAATGTGGACGGTCAGTGCAATATAATTCTTTATTATACATTCACAGATTTCAGAGAGTCACATATTTAACTAAGAACTTGCATTGAAGTGTACATTATCTAAAGGAAGAATTGCAGAAACAAAGCTTGTTTACGTTCACAGTATTAGATAGTAGATATTATAAAGGCATGCTGGGATGGGGGTGGGCAAGGCTACAGGTAAACAGCATCTTATTTATTGGGTTGCAGCTTGTTCATTGGGTTGTGGCTTTTTTCTAAGTGGATTGTGTAAATATACATTTATTGCTTAATGGAGCATATTTACATATAGATTTCAAAAGAATTAGGAATACTACTTATCCCACAAGGGGCTCATAAACTAAGCCAGGGGCTTATTAAAGCACATCACAAAATTGAGGTGAGCTAGCTCCCAAATTTTCATTCAGCTTGGATTTTGTTCTGATCAGTGGGAGAAGAACTGGCCTTTCCCAGCCATCTTTGCTACCTTTCCTGTTCCCCTTAAGCTACCTGTACCCCTCTTCCCTTAACTTGTTGGTGGAGTAGCAGCAAAGGCATGCGGGAAGATAACGAAGGGAAGTTTTTTCTTCCTTCACTCCTCTCTTCTTCACACTGACTAACAGTGTGACAGTCTGGGCATAGGAAACCACAAGAGATGTAGTTCTTCCAGTTGCCCTTGGCATCTGGAGGGAAGTGGGTGGCTTCTTGGTGTTGGCTCCCCAGCGGTGGAATGCTCTTCCCAGAGAGGCTCACCGGGTGCCCAGATGAGCTTAGAGTAGTAAAAATAGCTAGAGACTTATTCCTCATGATTCCTCCTTCCCAGCATTTTTTTAATTGCCAAATACCTAGTTTGTCAATGCTTAAACAAATATATAAATTGAATATTAATTCAATTGGTTTTATGAAAAATTAGTTTCTTGAATACATCATTCACTAGGCACTTTTTCTAACCTCTGCTCTCCTTCCCCGTCTCCTAATTCTGAGGAGCAATCTGTGGGTTTTTTGATCTAAATGAAACTGTGTATGGCAAGGCTGAAAACAAAAACAGAGAGAGAGAATCTTTGTTTTCTTGTTTACAGCCAGTGAAGAAATGAGAGTAGGGCAGGCAGTGTTACTATTTGGTATGCTGAAATCTCCATGACAGATCTGAATTATTTTACAGTTCATGGTTTAGTTTTCAAGGCTCACAAGCATCTGCCAAAAGTTAGGATTAAGGGCAGCAAGAGGCTTATATTATGCACACCTGACATTGGCAAATGACAGGAGTGCTGGAGGAGGTCCAGGGGAGATGTGACCCAGTAAACTGTTCAGTTATGCTTTTCTATGAGCATGAGCACAAGAGCATGAACACATCTTACAGGATGAATAGTGTTTCCTTAACTACCTCCAAAGGAAACTTTTCTACCCAACATATAATCATTTCGACCACTTCAGCTCCCCTGACTTGCATCAGGAGAGAGCTGCTACACAGATCTCTTTCACAGAGGTAATTTCTAAAATTACAACCTTGGCCTGACTAAAATACAAAATTGACACTTCGTGCATGTGTTTTCTCCATTTCTCTAGGTTGCATGGTGTTAAACTGCATTTGAAATGGTGGCTAGAAACTGTGCAGCTTTAGAGCAAAGTATCATTTACACAGGATGCTATTTTAACTGTGATTGTGGAATAATAGAACAAGGTAAAAGAAAGGAATATCTGTTCAGTCCTAGCCACCAGAAGTCAATTGCATTTTTTTGTTGGCGGAGCTGACACATTGAAGAAAGTGAAAGAAAGACAGATATTTGATCCAGTGATGTTTTCTGAGGTGCAAGAGCTCTGGTAGATACCCAGGTCTCCTCCCTTCCTGTGTTTCTACAGCTTTCCTACTTATTACAGTGGAGGAAGCAGATCCATACTGCATTCCTTTGTGCCTGTGCCCACTGTTGAAATTAACATGGCCTCCCATCTGTGCAGAAATGCATCTTGGTATACACAGATCTCTCAATTTGGGAGTATACTGGCAAATGGAGGTAACTTCATTCCCTTTTTTTATTGCATGATGAGAACCATTGGGAGAGATGATATGGAGCGCTGAAACTAGAAAATGTTAAGCACCTCCTCCTGGCCCGCCAGTTCTCTCCTCCTGATTGCCTCTCTCAAAAGGGCCTTGGGCTACAGATATGCCTCTTGTATAAAATGTGCAGCCTTGCCCAAGATGGGATTGCTGCTGGGTGGCCCATTTCCTACTGTTATTATTTGGTAAACACACAGCAAGATAGGAATCAGCTGCTGAGATTCTCTCTGCTAAAATTCTAGTGTTGAATTTCCCCACAATATAGTCAGAACATGGCGGTCTTTCATTGGGCCGTCTACTCATTGAATTTCTAGGCTGTGTGTTCCTTTCTTTCTAACAATGAATGTGCTGTCTGTATGCTGCCAGCAGACTGGGCTATAATGAAAGGGAAAATGAACAGACAGAGACATAGAGCTGGATTGAAAACGGGAACCCACATTTGTATGCGAAACAGGTAGTAAAGTTTCTGTGGAAAAGCTGGTGTGATACCATGATTGTAAAGAAGACTCCCCTCCTCTTTGGTATGACTAGTCTGCTTTAGAGGGCAACAGATTGTCTTATTTGTGACATAATTGCTTACTATAGCATATTTATCGAGATTTGAGAACAAGAACATCAGTGATGCATAAGCTTAGAATGTTATTGGATATGAAACAGGAAATTGGAGCCTAGAAATACACACACACACACACATGCACATGCACCCCTAATAAAAAAAACGAGACTCCATTGCTTACTAAAACCTTCACCATAAACATGATGTTATTAAACAAATAGCTGCCTTATATATTTGAAGAAAAGTCGCTACTTTTTATTCTGTTGAATGTGAAGGCCTTAAAAGCTCTTGCCACTGGATTGAAAAGGCAATTCTCAATTCAAGGTCTTATGTGGAACACTGTGGTGTGCAGCATTTTTGAACTTGTAACCTCATCCTATTATACCTTTGCCTCTGAAGAATATTTTCTTATCTGAAGCATCCTACTTCCTCTTTTATCAATTTATCTGTCCAGCAGCAGCAGTACTGGAGAGACTTGTCAATGGCATTGCTATCATCAGTCCACCATTAGGACAGCTGTGTTGGGCTTTGAGAATTGGGAGGAGAGAGAGAGAGAGAGAGAGAGAGAGAGAGAGAGAGAGAGAGAGAGAGAGGAGCTCTTGGCAGATGTCCTGTAAGTGGTGATGGTGAGGCGATTGTAATCATGGTAGCAGTGTAGATGGTGTAGTGGGGTGTCATTGCTCACATGACCTTTGGTTGGTCATAGTGCTGCTGCTTACCTGAGATAGAGGGGAAGGGGTGAGATTGGTGCAGTTCTGCCAGTGCATTTCCACCATGCTGGCCTTGCTGCCACCTCCCCACCCCCCCTCTACCTCCCAGTAAGCAGCAACAAGGTGACCAACCAGAGGTCAATTAAGCAGCACCACCCCACCATGCTATCTGCTACTGCATGCCAGTTGCTTAGATGATAAGTGTGCACAGCGACATACATGCATAGATCCCAATGCATGTAGTCTCCAATCATGTGGTAAGTATACTGCAAAATATTGAGTGTACAAATCACACAATCAAGTAGTGTTTATGTATGTAGATTGCCATGTACACATGCTGTTCAACACATGAGTGCTGTGTGAGCAGAGGAGAGGAGCTAGAGTCAACCAGCACGACCACAGTTCGCTTCTATGCATAGTTAATAATTTAGATATAGAATTAGGTAGGTTTATACATCTCTCTCTCTCTCTCTCTCTCTCTCTCTCTGTGTGTGTGTGTGTGTGTGTGTGAGAGAGAGAGAGAGAGAGAGAGAGAGAGAGAAAGAGAGAGAGAGAGAGAGAAGGGGGGCATTGACCACTTTACTGATAAAATGATGATTACCGTTCTCATTAAAGGCTTTTGCTGAATGTTTTGCACAGGAAATTAAAGGCTGAAGACTCTGGGAATGACTCTACTCATGTGCTTTAAACACAAGTCATGCTAATGCATAGTTTGTCTTGCATGACAGACAGATCCGCATTAACGAGCACTTACTGAGCAGTGCTGATATGGTAATATTTCTCCCTTTGAAGTTGATATAGGGATTCTTGAACTGATGCTAATGGGATGGGTAGAATGCTAAGGAAATACTTTAACAGTATGTCTTGTAAGAGGAAGAATGTGAAGTATGTCTGTTTGAAGCTTTGAGCAGGTATTTGAAGTCAGTGGATTGGGCAGAGGTTAAAATCTAGTCTACTGCATTGCACACGATAATGGAAAATAGGAAACAAAACTAGATAGAATTGTGGTGCAGTCTCTGCAAATTACAAGTTGTGAAAATGATGCAGCTGCTTGCACATTCTAAGTGGGGCACAGGGCAAAGGAGGCTTAGGTTCCTTTTTTGAACCATCAGAAATCTATAGTGTTCAGTTATTAACAGATACAAGGGTATTCAGCCGTGATCAATTAAAGCACTGTTCTTCATAGTCTCTGAGATCACTGCCTATGCAGAACAACATCTTGAAAACTTTTAGAACTTAGAAAAAAGGTCAAGTGGTGTGCATACGCCACTCCTTTTAGGAGTGGGTAATGTCTCCCTGCCTACTTTTTTCTCTTCTGACTGCTGTTAAGCACCTCTCTTAGCTTTTTGACCTACTAATAGAATCATATAATTGTAGAATTGGATAGGACCCTGAGTGCCATCTAGTCCAATCCCCTGCAATACAAGAATCTGAACTAAAGCATCCATGACAGGTGGTCATCCAACATCTGCTTAAAAACTTCTAGTGAAGGACTTCGTTCTTTTTGAGTATTTCCATGGGACTTCACCCAGTAGTCCCTTACTTAAGCTTTTTGAAATCAGCCTTTTTAAAGTCTATAGCAGGCTTCCTCAACCTCGGCGCTCCAGATGTTTTTGGCCTACAAGTCCCATGATCCCTAGCTAGCAGGACCAGTGGTCAGGGATGATGGGAATTGTAGTAGCAAAACATCTGGAGGGCCAAGGTTGAGGAAGCCTGGTCTAGAGTGCATGTCCAACTACACTCATCTTTCTCTTGCCACTGTATAATGAAACCTAATAAGACATGATCACTTCTTCCCAGGATTCCCATTACTTCCACTTGGTCAATCAGTTCTTCCATATTGGTGAGGACCAGGTCCAAGACAGATGTTGTTTGTTCCACCTTCTGGGAAATGAAATGGTCAGTGAGGCAACTGAGGAGTTTTAGTATTTGTTTAGTATTAAATGCATATTTCTTTTTAAATATTTGCATCTTTTGCCTTCATTGACTTCCTGGAGCTTTATTAATTTTCTGGATTATCAGTCTTATATGATGCTATGTGGATTCTTCAAAAAAGGTCTTATGACTCTTATGTGGTTGAGAAAGAAGCATAAATTCTGTTCCTGTGCCTTTTGCTGGAAGTTAACCAAGTTCACTTGATGAAATAGGACTTCCCACCTTTTGTCTTTGTTATGAGAGTGGGTGCTAAAAGACTCAGATGCGGTATCCACTGAAAGGTCTGCTAATAGAAAACTGCCAGTTTCTCCCATTTTCCCCTTTGCCCTACAGTCCAGGGGCTGGAATTACTGCATCCTTCATCCTCACTGACCCAGCTGCTGACACATCTGCTTCCTTCACAGAATCACAGAATTGTAGAGCTGGAAAGGATCATGGGGGTCCAACCCCCTCCAATGCAGGAATCTCAACAGGCAGCGTCTCCCATCTATCTTGATACTATACCAGCCCCTGCTTAGCTTTGCAAATGTGCTACCAGGTTTTGTTTTGTTTTTTGCTGCACCACTATGTTTTGTGACTTCGGCTTCTCTCCTACTGGCCCTTGGTACACAGACCAGTATGTACTGCCTTATCCCTTAGGGAAGTTGTGTCATTTTTCTCTTTGGGCAATAGAGTCATGTTCCTCTCCTAGAATGGTACAAGCTACAATGCATGTTGTATTAGTTCTGTACTAATGATGCAACATTTCTTTTAAATTGTCATCTTTATGTGCATACATATGACCTTTAAATATTATTATGACTTCTGAAAATGGTGACCACTACCATCCTAAAAAAGAGAAAGAGAGAGGGGGGATGGAAGGAAGGAAGCAGAGGGATAAAATATCAAGTGTAAATACTTCAGCAGAAGGTCACAACCTTGGAATGGATATCTGTAGCACAAGAGCTTGAGCTAACAGGCACTGAGTACTCTAAACTTAACACGGTAGAACACTTAATCTTACAACTTACAAGGCTGAAATTAAATCATATACTTTAGTAGTTGCAGAAGCTGTGACAGACAGACGTCTATACAAAATCAAATATTTTTGTGGCATTTTGGGGAAAGGTGACTTGTGCATCATGTCGTGTATCATAAAGCAATTTAGAATCATTAATAAACTAATCCTAAACCGGCCACATATTTGAAGCTATTTTGGCATATTACATGAATAAGGCTGAATTTAAATGAGCCTCTTTTGGGGGGTAATACACAGTGGAATATGGTCCCAACCCAGGTAAGACAGGAATCATGATTAGGGCTTCAGTTCTAAGCATGCTTAGTGTACGTCCCTCTGAATTCAGGAGGACATACTTAACATGCCTACGACTGCACTGTATTTTAGGCTGAAATCAATAGAAGTCCATGATGACTAATTCAGTACCGTTGTTTCAGAGGGAGTCATGACTGAAGTTATCTAGGTTGAGGTCCATATATTTTGTGTTATTAGTGGCAAGTCTGGGTTTAAAAAAAAAAATCCATGTTACTTGGGCTTTTTCATGTTTCTTTCCCCTTAGAGCAGGGATGGTCAACCTGTGACCCTCCAGATGTTGTTAGACTGCAACTCCAATTGTCCATTGGCCATGCTGATGAGAATTCAACAAGATGTGGGGGACCATATGTCTGCCACAAAGCAACAATCTTTTTATTTTACTTTATTCAAAGTACACAGAAACAAAAGGGTCTTATGCTCCGGGGTATGGTCTGAGGGTGTATAACATTTGGTCAGTCTCTGGATGGGAATCTTACATATAATGCTTTGATGGAAAAGAAGTAAATGTATAAATGCACTACGGTAAATACATTTCAGAACCCTGCTTGTTCATAATTCAAAGAAGGAACACAACAATTCTGAAGTGTGATAAAATAAATAAATCTGGCGAGTCTATTTACTTCCTATTCTAAATCTGGGGACAGTATAACCCTTTCCTTTGTCTCTTTTTAGCAAAATCTAAGTGATGGCAATAATCTTACATAAGATCTGTTTTGTTAGGAACTCTGCTGCTATTATTAGTATGCCCTCTACTTGCCATGTTGGGAGAAAGGAACAAAAGAGTCAAGTGTCTTTTTACATGCTAACAGTTTTCATTGTGGACATGTCCCACATTTCACTTTTTTTAAAAAGATCTATTGTAAAATAATTTTAACAGAATTTTCAGAAACTGGGACAGCTCATCCACATCTCTGGGGGGCAAAGGGTGGAGTATGTGTATCTGCTTTGAAGACTAAATACTGTACCAGGAAGGTGTCGGATGTATTGACCCCTCCCCCTTTATGTTTTGTGATCCAAAGCTGTCTCTAGTGCACTGTTACAGCTCTGCATACACACAGGATTGCAAGCACCCGTTTTCAAAGGAGTCCAGGTTCAGTTCAAGAGCAGTTCACATATACATCTTCGGTGCCTTTTGAAGTGGTGGTTTGTGTGGTAGAGGAATTGTTGCCCATGAAGTATTTGCACACATTCTATTATTGTCTCTGTTCGCAGATGTGTTTGTTTATTTTAAGAATTTGCAGGCTATCCTTCAGTATAAATATCTCCAGGGCAATTAATAAGTTAGAATCCTAAAATGCCTACAAGGAAGAAGAAAATCAAAAGAGCAGCAGATAAAATCAGCATAAAGCGAATGCTGGGCAAGAT
The DNA here is from genome assembly GCF_964188305.1 of Podarcis bocagei. Taxonomy (NCBI): domain Eukaryota; kingdom Metazoa; phylum Chordata; class Lepidosauria; order Squamata; family Lacertidae; genus Podarcis; species Podarcis bocagei. Next base: position 48,137,614 of record NC_138130.1, read on the forward strand.
ATCTTCCTTCCGCTTTTGTGAGGCCATTCATTTGCTACAAAAGTGGTGGGGTATTAATGGTGAATTCTGTGGGCAAGCAAATTTGAATACATTTTGGGTGGAGGGTGGACTTACCTTAAACATGGGGTGGCTGGGGATGATGGTGTTTATTTTTTTACAGAATTAAAAGTTTTCCTACCACTGCTTGGCTTTCCTTATCAGCCCAGAGGTGTTCTTTTTATAATGTGGGATGGAATGCTTCAAGGGAATGGCAGTACATCAGACACAGCATCATTCCCAATGGCATGCTTGGGTTTTGTGTGTGCGTGGGTTTGTGTGACTACAAATGGTTTGCTGCTGGGATGCTGAGGGCAGCCAAGCTGCTGCTTAAATTGGGGGCACAGCTTTCCATTGTGGTTGTAAAAACACACACAGAATATCCTTGACCATCTCATATTTAAGGTAAACTTTGTTCCACCCTAAAGGTCTTAGATTTTGCCCACACCTTGAACGAATAAACTTTATTACCGGCACGAGATAAACATGTGAATAAAATAGCAACTAGAGTTCAAACAGGTAATTGTTAGAGGAAATAAGAACACAGATAATGGATGTATAAGAACTGATAATTAAAAAAAATAAGTACTAAAAGACATGCAATTAAAACAACTATAAGGGGTGGAGCTTAAGGGGATACAAGTCTTGTAGTGTGGGCCTTCAATTTAGGACTGGTTTGTAGCACTAACCAACCTTCGGCGAATATCCATCCATCCAGCTGTCTTCCAATATGTGATTAAATTTCCTGGTACTTGTTGCTATACCCTCTGATAAGACAATGACAGGAAACTAAAATGCATGCAGTAAATTGAAAAAGCTTCTTATGAATGTCCCTGGGGATATATATGATTATTCATGACAGATGAGAAGTCAAAGTAATCATATGGACCCTTGAGAAATGGAATGGCTCCAACAAAAATATACAACCATCAGAATACTATTAGAAAAGACAATCCAGGATACATCTGGGTGTTCAGTTGAACTAGTCCTCCATCTACTTGTCCCCCACCTAAGATTGGTGTCCATAAACAAAGCTTTTGGTGTCATAGTGCTTATCTTGCATCAACAAGTCCATGAATCCTATGGCAGAAATTAATTGTTCCTTTTGACATGCCATCTAGTAACTGTATTTCTCAGGGGCAAGGAAAAACCCATGTTCAACAAAGGAAGCAGTGGAGGAACAAAAGGGTGTTGGGGAGGGTAAGATTGGGGGAACAGATATATGAACCCAAGGCCCACTTGATATCCCCCCTTTGAGCTAATCCTGGAGGGTAAATAATGTCTGAATAGCCGCTTGGCAGACCAGTTCATTCAGTTGCAAAACTGCCACGGGTGGGAGGTACCTATATATTGTATCCAGAGAGCCAGGTAACTTCCAAGATTTCTCCCTGCCCCGCCACCCATTACTATTAAATGTGCCCTTATTCATTCATTTGTTAAGAAGGGATGAAAGAAAGTCTGCCACTTTGGGATGGGTGGAATATAGATAATTGGAAACAGTTATTATATGATGGACGCTGGAATAGTTTCTCCAGTCTTTTGTTGTTCTTGTCACTCAGTTGATGAATTCAGGAAGTCCGTTTTCCCTTCAGGTCATGATAGAATAGTTGGGTGAGACTTCCACATTGCTCTCTTGAGTATTAAACATTCTCCTACTCATTAGGAGTATACTTCTTATAAAGAACACAGCACAGTGGAAAACTCAGCCCCTCCCGCCTTCCCAAGAAAACCTAAACTTGTTGTATATTACAAATATTGTAGTCATTGAGGCATCCAACCAGCACTAGTATCTTCTGACACGGACATTTCAAACAGGCACATTTCAAGGGTAAACAAATGCTACATTGCACTGTAACAACTTTGCTCTTTGGGGAAGAATGTGGAGATGTACTGTTCACTATCTACAGACACAGAAGCATTTGCTGCCACTTTGGAGTTGTGTGTTGTGTACCTGAAAGGAGACAGGTTGTCTCTTTGATTTATTAGTTCTGCAGCACTTGGTAATTAAGTGGCAATTGTGAAATAGAAGCAGATAAAAGCCATTTGGTTTTGGAAGCCTATTGGTGAATGTGTTGTTCAGCTGTCTGACTTCACATGGAACCTTCAGCAGCCTCTTTGCAGGTTCTTGGTAATGAAACTCTTTCTATAATTAACTGGAAGGAGCTTGATATAATTGTTTCTTCTGCCTGTGAGGTGGAATACCTGAAGGAGCCCCCTGCATTAAAGCAGCCTTGCCCAGTCTGCTGCCACCCAGATGTTTTTGGACTACAGCTGCCATCAGCAATAGCCAGCATGACCAGTAGTCAGGGATGATGGGAGATGTAGTCCAACAACATTTGAAGAGTGTCAAGTTGGGGAAAGTTGGATTATACAATAGCTGTAAGATTTGTTCTTATGTACCAGTTGTACTAGTGGGATTTAAGGGTTTAAGAAGAACCCTGCTGGATCAGTCTTAAGGACCTGTTTGGTCCAGCTAGCATTTCCTACAGGGGCCAACCAAAAGCCTATGGGAAGCACAGGAGCAGAACATGAGTGAATTACTCCTCTTCCACTACTGTTACCCAGCAATTGTATTCAGAGGTGTGCTGTCTCTGATAGTGGAGGCATTAGATACAGGCATTATGACTAGCAGCCAATGATAACTTTAACCTCCACGAATATTTTCTAATCCCCTTTTAAAAGCTCAGTTAGCAGCCATCACTATATCTTTTGGTAGCAAATGCCACAATTTCACTATGTGCTCTGTGAAGAAGTGCTTCCTTTTGCATATCCTGAATCTCCCATTATTCGGCTTCACTGCAAGACCCTGGTGTTCTGTTATTATGAGAAGGGAAAACTTCTCCCCATCCACTTTCTTTACACCTTGAATAGGCTGGATCTAGACCAGGGGTAGGCAACCTAAGGCCCATGGGCCACAAGCGGCCCATGGGGCTCATTTAACTGGCCCACAAGCCGCCCCCGAACCGAGCCACCTGCTCAACGAGTCCTTGCGTCCTGTGCTAAACCGGCGCAGCGCGGTGCGGGGACTCACTTCTGTGGTGCCGGAAATCACATCTGCACATGCTCAGACACTGTAAATCGTGTCTGCACAGACACAGACACCAGAAATTGCGGCCATGCGTGCATGAGCACGTGCGCAATCTAGCCCATGGAGTGAACTGGCCCAGGTGAGGTAAACCTTGCCGACCCCAGATCTAGACAGATCAAAAAAGGGATTCAGTTAAATGTGTTGTGAACTTCATACAGGGAAATCTCATTGGCGAAAGATGGGACTCCACAGTGCCATCTGGTGCCGCAGTGTTATAATGCATATAAAGCACTTTATCTTTATGAATGTCAATGAGTCCAAAGTTTTATATACTTCCCTCACACCCTTTTCTCCTAAGCCTTTGGCTAATTCAACAGTTTATGGCCTTTTAAACTGTTGGGGGGTATTGTTTTTGTTTGCTATTTTGTTACATATTTTTGTGGTCCTAAGATGAAGGGTGATATAGAAATTTAATTAATAAATACATAAATAAAAATCCCTCCTTACTCAATTTTTTGTAGGCTAAAAAGCCCCAAATGTTATAACCTTTCCTCATATTGCCCCAATGCTTGCCCTCCTCCCATATCTTAATAGATAGGCCACAGGGAGGCGAGGAGAGTTTCCCTCTTCCTCCTGAGTTTGGTTCTCCTTCGATCCTGCATGCTGAATAGAACAGTCATTGCTATTCAGCTACAACCATGCTTATTCTCAGAGCCTTTGGCTATATTTTAAGGGTTCCTTCCTTTCCAATAAGAAGCTACTACGGATAGCGCTTTTGTTCACATCTTTTTCTTTTAAACGTTAGTTTTTGTGTTTATGTTTCTGTGTTGTGCACTTTCTTTTAAATTAAGAATGCTTTGAGCAATATTTTGTAAATGATGCCCCAGCATAAGATGAGTATGAGGCTGTCAGTAAACATGTTAACACTCTTGGAAAGAGTTAACTGACTTGGAAAGAGAGTAGGCATTGCTTAAAAGTGGTGACTTCCTCCCCCCCCCCCTCAATTAAAATTGTAGAAGTTTGCCTGTCAGCAGAAGTGAAAATGGCATTACAGTTTACAGTGAAGCTGGGAAATATGGAAGAGCTGCCAGCTTTCTTTCTTTAAAGGAATTATCTGCTTTTGATATTAACAAATGCCTCTCGTTCTTCCCTCACCCCCTTTACTGCCTGCCTTGCCCCTGGCTGAATAAACCAAGAATGGGAGTAGAACGCATAAAAAGGTCCCTGAAAACACCTGTTCTCGTTGCAGCTGCAGCTGCGCAAGCAGAGACTGCTGCTCTAGCTCGAGGGGGCTGACATTTTGTGTGGTTGCAGCAGCAAGCTATGAATAAAGTGCCATTAATATTCAGTACGTCTTAGTAGCTCTGCCTTCTACCAATGTGTGGGCTTTGTTCTGTGTGAGTGAAAACAGAAACAGATAGCTGCTAGGCTACTAAAAGGCAAGGCCCATTAAAGGCCAAAGTGGGATCTTTCCACCAGCCTGGCATTGTCAGTAAGACAGGAAAGCAGGATCTATTTCGTTCGGTGGTTGGTAACTTGTTATAGTTATAGGAAATCTATTGCCTATTCTGGTATACTGTACCACCTTCTGAGGAACCTTGACGCTTATGTTCCCCAAATTGCCAAAGCAAACAAAACCTTTGCGAAAACAACATTTGAGATAGCTCCCCCACCCATAGGTGAATTGTGTGATTTGGGATGGGAGTGGGAATCAAGTCAGTTCACATTTGAAGGTGAACCTAATTTGCACTTTCTAAAACATTAAGCAAACCAAAGCGAGCACAGCTGTCCTTCAAAATTCACCCTTCTTTTTTGAATTTTGCAGTGTAATTCTCCCGCCTTGTCATTTGTACAAAACTGAGCATTGCAGGGTGCTATATTCTTTAAAATGCATATATTAATGAAAATTGCTTTAAAAAACTAAAAATATATATGCATACAGTAATGTGTATTTAGAAGAAATTTGCACTAAAATGTTGACAAACTTTCTTGAGGATTTTTTAAAAAATACACTACAAACAGATGTGGAAATGTGGAGAACTGCAGAAAAACGAGGTACCAAAATTGATTGATTTGTCCATTCCTGGGTGTGATGCATTTGAAGTACATTGGACACTTGACAGTGCTCTGCAAATTTTTAAGTATTAAGGAGTGCCACTGTAAGGAGTGCCAACATAATAAATATGTTGCATTTGTCTTGCCTCCAGTGGTAAAATAAAGGTTCAGTCAAGTGATTGTTGCATTGCTAGTTAGTGAGTCAATCAGTGAAAACAGCTGCTGGCTAAGAGGTCATTCACATATCCACACCCACCACACAACACCTCATCTTTCAGTGACTCGCAGGTGAATGTGGGAACTTCCTGCACTCAAAGCGGTGAATCTAAAGTGATGACAAGTGACGTAAAAAATGTGTGTGTGACCGCTGTTTCATGCAGGGAGGTCATATAGCATTGAATGTGTATATGTGAACCCACTTTTGCATGTGTGCTTATGAGGTTATTTCTGTTACTGCCATCACTTTAAAAAAAACAAAAAAAACACTCATGTGCTTCAGCCCTTTGTGATATAATATCCCATAATGCTAGCTTTACCTTTTCCCACATAGGGTATTTAGTTGTTACTATTGCTGACTTTTTCTTGTTTTTTTTCTCCTGACACAATCCTTTCTGTTGGGCTCAAGGCCATCCTGATTCTTAACATAGTGCAGGATTGGTGTTAGCAGTGGGCGCCTGCCAAGACCCACACCCCTGCAGGGGTCCCACCGCCAACCCCTGGAGCCCCTGGCCTTACTCTTCTGCCTTGTTGTTGCTTATTCAAATGCCTCCTTTAATCAGCAACGGGAGCAACAAAAGCAATAGGAGCAACAAAAGGAGGAGCGGCCTCTATTTGCCTTGCCCTCTTCCCTCTGAACAGTTGTGGGGTTTGAGACCCTTAAACAGAGGGGGAACAGCAGCGAGGAATAAATGGGGCCACTCTGGCAGTGGGACACAATGATGCAATTTATTCCAAGGGTATCTTATTTGATTAGGATAGAGAAAAAGCTAAAATTTATATTAATAGCTCTGCCTACTGCTGGGGTTCAGTCCACAGAAGGGTTGCCCAGATGGGAATGTGGGCTTTGGACTGAAAATATCCCCCACCCCTTTTACCTAGCTTATTTAATTACCTGTGAGCAGATCAGTGTAGAAGAGACAACAGTCCCCTGCCTATTTTAAGGCGTTCATTCCACACGCTGTGTGTAGCTCAGGAAGCATCTGCATCACAGCTTTTTGAAGTCCTACTTTGCACACTTTTGTTTTAAATTGTTAACTACCTTGAGGGCATTGGCAGAAAGGTAGTGTATAAATGTAGGAAATACAAAAATATTGCGAGCTTTAACCCTTTGCTGGCTGCCTGACTCTCTGCACTTCTAGTTCTGTGGGCATAAGAAGAAGAGTTTGGATTTGATATCCCGCTTTATCACTACCCGAATGAGTCTCAAAGCGGCTAACATTCTCCTTTCCCTTCCTCCCCCACAACAAACACTCTGTGAGGTGAGTGGGACTGAGAGACTTCACAGAAGTGTGACTAGCCCAAGGTTAGCCAGCAGCTGCATGTGGAGGAGCGGAGATACGAACCGGGTTCCCCAGATTACGAGCCTACCACTCTTAACCACTACACCACACTGGCTCTCATAAACTGCATGGCTGAAGGCTAACAAGGAAGGTGGGGTTTGTTGTGCACTCAACCCCACAGTAGGTGGCATATAGTCAGACAAACTATAGATGCACCCCATCAAAGGAGTGAAGTGCCACAAGACCAGCTTTATCAGGACATATTCATGGCTTCCTACCAAAACAAGACTCAGTTGTTCATACAGAGGCCCAAAGGCAGTTTTGACTTCCTCTTTTTGGTGCCTGGAGTCAATCTGCAGCAGGAAAGCATGCATAAAGAGACCCGATAAGTCTCTAAGATAGATTTGCTGTAGTAGTCTGGAAAGGGGCCATGACTATTCAACATAACTCATCACTCTCTGGCATTGCCTTGTGCTGTGGAGAAGATGGCATTCTCAAGGGATAGCTTGCCCTATTACCACTTGCTATGAAATAACAGCTTCCCATATTAATGCTCCAACTATTCCTGATGGCCAATAATTTCATATTTAGATCCTGCCTGTTGAAGATGAACTGAATTACAAAGTAACCCAAACAATTCTATTAGTGAAAACAGAGAAAGCTGTTCAGCAATGGCAACACCTTTAGTTGAATTTTATTTTGTTTTAATATAGGAAGATGCCTTATGCTACATCAGGCCATTGGTCTGTCTAGCTTTACATTGACTGGCAATCTACACTTTTAGTCTGTAATTCATTCCACATTGTTTGACAGGGTTTTAATTCAATATGGTTGTTTAATAATGCAAGTTCAAATATTAAACTATTTCTGTTTTATGATACACCAACAAAATGTTTGCAAAGTGTAGAATTTGGCCAGTAAAATGCTTATTTTAAATGGCTGTCTAAGAAGTCTAAAAATAATGACCAGTTTTTCAGGAAAATGTCTTTTGACACCTTAAAGGCTAAAAATGGCATCTGTTTTCACATGTTAAGAGTCTGCTTTTCAGGTGCAGCTTTATCTAAGCCAAATCATTAAAATTCTCCCCATGGGATTTGGAACATCATAACTGAGGTTTGTTTATTTGTAATCAGAATTCACAATAGAATCGCATTTTAAGCATGCAAGCTCCTTGGTTTGTCATTCTCAGAATGGTGAATTGTTTTCTCCTCCAACAGCTTCCATGATCAACAATCTGATCCAATCCTGTCACATGCCTCACTTTGCAGGAATCAGAACCAATTCAGATTGATTTTCAAATTTTGATAAGCACTTCCATAACCCCAAAAGTTTTAGTAAAAATAAATATTGAGTAAACACCTGTGTTCAAAAGGGGAATAAATGAGAGAAGTCTTCTGTATTCTAATTGTAAAACACTACCTAATGTGCAGGATGCGGGAGGTACTGTGGTCTAAACCACTGAGCCTCTTGGGCTTGCCAATCGGAAGGTCGGTGGTTCAAATCCCCATGACGGGGTGAGCTCCCGTTGCTCGGTCCCAGCTCCTGCCAACCTAGCAATTCGAAAGCACACAAGTAGATAAATAGGTACCGCTCCAGCGGGAAGGTAAACGGCGTTTCCATGAGTTGCTCTGGTTTCAGTGTTCCGTTGCACCAGAAGCAGCTTAGTCATGCTGGCCACACGACCCAGAAAAACTGTCTGCAGACAAATGCCTGCTCCCTCGGCCTGTAAAGTGAGATGAGCGCCACAATCCCAGAGTCATCTGCGACTGGACTTACGGTAACTGTCAGGGGTCCTTTACTTTTACCTAATGTTCAGCTGATCCCAGCTATGTACTTTGATTCTACATCTTCAACCCTCTGTATGCTTTCTTGGAAGTAGGCTTAACTGAACTCCGGGGTGCTTTCTTCCGAGTAAACATGCACAGATTCAGCTTATAAAACACAACGAGTATTCACTTAATAAATCTTCAGCTAACTGAAATGCAAACAGTCTTAAAACAAATTTTACTTTTTCAGCTGCTATGTAATCTGAAGTTGGACATCCATAAAAGAAATGAGAGATGTGTCCACTTGATTCTTTTTATCACTCTTTTTATCATTTTTATTTGTTTTGGATATTTAGACCCTTGCAGTTTGAGCTTGTAATTTGAAAAATTAAAAGTGAATGACTGCCAAAAAAAAGTTTCAGATGAAAAGAAGATCATGCTGCACCCTCCATACCCACAGCCTTGTTTTTAAGCTGGAAGCCCCATTTGTTCCATTCATGAGGATAGCATAGGTTTCCTCTGACCCTACAGGTTTTCAAACTTATAATTGCAAACAGTAGTAAAATGTGAAAGCCTCATTAGCACCTCATTCATTCACCAGGGCAGTGAGGGCCCTTGGCCATAATTACCCTGGTGAGCAGATTTGTTGGAGTCTGTTTGAAAGCATTATCCATGATGATGTGACTCTGTGATGTAACCATGGCTGGCAGAACTGTGCTTGAGTAGTTATGCTTGCTTCTGGTAGTGTGGGTCTGAGAAAGCTGGTGAGTGGCTGCCTGTATATGAAACAAGTGGGTGAGATTGAATGGAGTTTGGAAATGAGGAGCTGTAAGTTCACTGAGCTTTTCCTTTTTCTGCTGCAGTGTGAGTTCATGTAGTGACCAGCTGTGGTTGGCAGTTGTGTTGGCTGATGGAAGCAGCTCCCAAACAAGGCTGATTTAATGGTGCTGGCCAGGGCCAAGCCCACCCATGAGGTGAGGTGAAGCAGCCGCCTTGGGTGGCAAAAGCCCCTCCTGTTTGTAGCAAGATCTTGCTGAAATTTTGTGAGATCTCACTGGAAACCAGTGCCTCTGCCAGTGCTGCTTTTACACCAGTGCTCTTTGACTTTCCAGGTAATTGTTCACACACAAGGTATCTTTGGTCTGGTTGGCTTCTGCTCTGACATGCTGACATAGCAGCTGAGAGCCCCAGCTTAAATGTGAAGTTGAGTGGACGGGTAACAGTGCATGCCACATTTAAATTGTGCCAAAGTGATGGTTTCCTGGTCACAGGGTTATAGTCCTGGGGCACTTGGATTCACAATTGTTTTTGGTTTGCCATGTCATGTATAGAAAGCATACAAAAAACCAAAACAGCAGTCTCCCATTGGGGTGGATGGGCACATGTTATTCATGGTTCTATTCGTGGTTTTTGCTTGGAGTATGTACTGATTTCAAAGCCCCCATGATCTGTTGCTTGTCTACAAAAAGCTAGGGAGGGTGATGCTTAAATAAAGCTCATAAAGTCAGTTAAAGTGCAAACTGAAATCAGAACTATTATTTAACCCAAAGCAGAGCTTATGAGTACTAACAATTAACTGTTGGCAAATTGCAGAAGTGTGTGTGTGTTAGAAACTTTGTCAGACTTCACTTTACATTTGTGTATCATTTCAAGATGTGCTTATACAATTTCTGCAACTTTACTGTAAGGAACTGGTCCCTTTTTTCCAGAGGTCTGCCATCAGGTACCTTTCACTTGCTGCTAAGGCTTAAAGCCCTACTTAGAACACTACCTTGCAGTTCACTTTGTTTCCAGCTACACCTGGAGCTATTTTATAATTGCTTGATTCTTTCCCCCAGAGCTACCTTCCTCGGCAGCCCTCACCAAAAATATATTTATGCTGTTGCCTAAAGTGACATGCACTCTGTTAAGATTCTGGTAAGGTGGCAAAAGCAATAGTTGTAACTGCCCATGGTAGTCTACCAACCTCCAATCATCACACTGCTTCCTTGGCTATCCAGTAGTGGCAGATGCGGGTGCAAAGCAAAGCCCTACATCATGTTACTGCAGGGAGGGATGGAGCTCACCATGAGCATATTTTCAGCTGCATCCTCATGGCAAGAGTAACATCTATCTACACTGATGGAGATGGGTAGGAAGTTTCTAGAATTCAAAGAAGAGGGAGCAGCAAGCTTGACCATCCTTGCTGTTGCTTCTGTTGCCATGGTGATGAGTCCCAAGTACCATAGGATCTGAATTCTAGCCTGATGAACATTCTGCTCTCCATATGGATGAAGGCTTATGGCTGGCATCTCCCCTCCCTTTTAAATCCAGCAGCTGCTTCTCTTTAATACAGCTCTTTCTGTTTTGTATGAGAGTCTTAGATACAAGTCTGTGACCAGCTCTTTGTCTAAGATCCCAGGGAGGTGGGGTCCAAGTCAACAGGCTATAGAAGCTACTAACTAGGATAGCATGAGAGTTTACTTGGAGACATAATATGTATGCGTGTAAGATGAACACGCACTCAGAGCAAATGTGGCATTATTCACCGTGTCATTTCAGGGCACCCGTAGAAACTGCAAACAATAGTCAAGTGTCTTCCTCGTAATACAGAACACTGGATTGATTTCAGCACCACACTCAGAAGCACTGTATTCTCTCTCTCTCTCTCTCTCTCTCTCTCTCTCTCTCTCTCTCTCTCTCTCTCTCTCTCTCTCTGTCTCTCTCCCCCCCAACTGAGATAATTAATGAATTAAAAGATTTATCAATAGATTAATCAACAAAATTTTAGCTGATTAAATAGTAGGGGCTAATTTTAATCTGTGGTCTAATTGTGTGTGTTTAGGATTTTAGGGTTCTGGTGTGTTACTGAAATAGGGAATGGAAAAGATGCTGTTCATTTATTTTTTAGTATCTATCCTGCCCAAGGCCACCTGATGAGAACAGGAAAACTGATTTTAATTAAGCACAAAGTAATGTCAAAAGTGCTTTGAGCAAGAGCTCTCATGAAGTTCTGTGGCTGGCATATTCACTGAAAAATCTGGAGATTTACAGTTGTACCTTATGTTACGGATGGGATCCATTCTGGAGGCTTGTCTGTAACGTGAAAAGCCCGCAACTCAAAGCGCCGTGTCCATGCAAGTGTGTGGCACGATTTGGTGCTTCTGCGCATGTGCGAGCAGCGAAACTCGGAAGTAACCCATTCCGGTACTTCCGGGTTGTCGCAGGACGCAAGACAAAAACACGCAACCTAAAGCGGACACAACATGAGGTATGACTGTATATCAAATGTAAAACACGCTTTTCACCTTTTATTACAAACAACTCTTTCCATTATTTTCAGTGTGTCATAAAAGAAACACCTACTACCAAATTATATCACTTAGAATATTGGAACTTGGCATATGCTAGCAAAACAGTCCTGTCTCAGAAAACTGCTTGGAAGATATGGTTTATTATTAGGTAGTGATTCAGTGCATCACTGCGATTCCAGGACACATAGTGGTCTACTTCATAAATAAATCTAATGCATGGTTTAGCATTACAAGAATGGGCTGCTGCACCCACACTGAAGAAATTGGAAACTTTTGCAGTTTAGCCAAATTACTAACTGTAGTAATCTTAAGTATGGTTATGGAAGCAAGCAAGCCTTGTACACTGGTTTGAAGTTGGTTTGTTTCCACTAACCATAGTTAAGACGTGTACTTTGGCCAGGTTCAGAATCAAAACAAGCTGCTCTTAGTCTTTGATGGAAGCTCAAGTGGCTGTTCCTCCTAAAACTAAGCCATGGTTCTGCTGTATGTGTCAACACAGTCAGTGAGAAAATACATATTAAATACTTTTGGAGCATATGTAGTGATCAGGTATGTAGACTTCAGCTTACTTTTTGTTAAGGATAAGCCTGTTTCCTAAATGTTGGATGCACTCTAAAGTTTTTATTAGTGGATAAGTAGCTTTTACTTCTGGCCCTGTTTTACTGCCATAGTAAACAAGTAAAGGATAATGCTATAAATCATGAATTGTATTCAAACCACACATAAATGTTGCGTTCTTACAAAGTACATTGCAGAGTTAAACATGGTCATTGGCATTGTGTTTAATCACAATTAACTAGAGCAGTTAAAATCAACCAAGCAAAAGACTAACTGAGGAATTTACAGAAGCCATATACCGTAGCTGGATCAGTGTTGTAAGGAACTATAGGCAAGAGAGATTAAATCCTATTGCAGGCTGTTGGGAAGAGAAATGTCTGATCTCATTAATACAAAGCATAAGTTTTACTTTTCGTTAAGATTAACTGCATTGCTCACAAATACTATATAGTAGTTTGACTGCTTTGAGTTTTCCATTCATACGGGGAATCTGCCCCTCTCTAGTGGAACTTAAACTGATCACATTGAATTATGGGTGAGTAATAAAACTATATAGTGACTAAAAGAAGGATTTAAAAATACTGCAGGAAAGATGAAAGTGATAAATAGAATATAACAAAATAAGAGTAATTTAACTAAATGGTGAAATTAAATGTGTGTGCCTGTAAATCTGCATGACTTTATACTTGATAAATTCTTGTAAATATGGAAACGGAATTGTTTTCAAATAAAATTATATAGATAGGCATACATGAATTAATGATACATAAATAATCCTTCAAATTGCTCACAATATGGATATAAAGATATTTTATTTAAAATTATTTTGTGATTCTTTAAAAACAATGTTCAGGTTTGCAGATATAACAGTTACTATTACAAACACTAATAATTTAGTGGGTTCGGCCATTTTGATGGGGTCTAAAAACATGTATTATTTATTCTGAACTTGGTTTTGTTTGTAAAAAGTCGTGCTAACATTCTCCTGAGTTCTCAGTCCACATGTGTCAAAAATATACTCAAAGTTTTGAACAGATTATTCCTAAGGTGATTACTATTCTTTAAAACATCAACAAGAAGAGACTTATGGCACTGTAGTTTGCCTGCATCATGAAAAGAACAACAGCTGAAAGAGTGCAAGGAAGATACCGGTATGTGAAAGGGAAAACGTTAGCATTTCTAACATGGATGCAGTTCTTTTTTAAAAACTGCCATCTGGTGGTATTTGTTGATAGCTGCAGCAACCTGAATGTGTGCAGTGTTATGGGAACAGTTTGTCGATGAATAGTTAAGTTCCTGCTTCATTAATACCTGAATGGGTGCTTTGGATTGGAAATTTGGATGTGGAGGAAGGCTACTATGGACTTTTTGTGAAAATAAAACACTGTGGCCTCTTGCCTCAGTCATCCCTTAATGAGAAAAAAATGTACTATCTGTCTATAATCTTTGAGAATTCTTGGAGAACATGTGAGTTCCCTGCAGACTGGAGGCTGGCAAATGTTGTCCTCATCTACAAAATGGGGGAGGGGGAGAAGACCCAGATAACTACTGACCAGTGAGCTTGACACTGAAATGTCCTAGAGCAGGTAATTCAACAGTCGGTCTGTGAGCACTGAAAAAAAAGGATGCTGTGATTACTAAGAACCAGCATGGGTTTTTCAAAAATATGTCAGATGAATCTCATTTCTTTTTTTGACTGAATTACAAACTTGGTGGATCAGGGGAATGCTTTGAACATTTTGTATGTTGACTACAGTAAGGCTTTTGACAAAGTTCCCCATGATATTCTTGCAAGGAAGCTAGTAAAATGTGGACTGAATGAGGTAACTGTTAGGTGGATTTGTAGCTGGTTGACTGACCAAACCCAAAGAGTACTCTTTAATGGTTCCTCATCATCCTGGAAAAAAGTGGGGTGTCACAGGGTTCTGTCCTGGGCTCATTGTAGTTCAATGTCTTTATAAACAACTTGGAAGAGGGAATTGAGGGGATGACACCAAACTGGGAGGGGTAGCTAATGCCACAGAAGACAGAACCGGAATTCAAAATGACCTTAACCGATTAGAGAACCGGACACAAGCTAACAAAATGAATTTCAATAGGGACAAAAGTAAGGTTCTGCATTTAGGCAGGAAGAACCAGATGTACAAATATAGCATGGGGAACACCTGGCTCACTAGCAGTACATGTGAAAAGGATCTAGGGGTCAAGCTTAACATGAGTCAACAGTGTGATGCAGCAGCAAAAAAGCTAATGCTATTCTAGGTAGCATCAACAGAAGTATAGTATCCAGATCAAGGGAAGTAATAGTACCACTCTATTCTGCTTTGATCAGACCACATCTGGAATACTGTGTCAATACTGTGACCACAATTTAAGAAGGATGTTGACAAGCTGGATCATGTCCAGAGGAGGGCAACCATGATGATTAAGAGTCTGGAAACTAAGCCATGTGAGGAGCATTTGAGGGAACAGGGTATGTTTAGCTTGGAGAAGAGGAGATATGACAGGCATTTTCAAATATCCAAAGGGCTGCCATATGGAAGATGAATAAAGCTTGTTTTCTCCTGCTCTTGAAGGTAAGTTACAGGAAAGGAGATTCCAGCTAAACATCAGGAGGAACTTTCTGACAGTAAGTGCTGTTCAACAGTGGAATGTATTCTCTTGAGAGGTTGTGGACTCTCCTTCTTTGGAGGTTTCTAAGCAGAGGTTGGATGGGCATCTGTCATGGATGTTTTAGTTGAGATTCCAACTCTGTCATTCCAACTCTGAGATGCAATGATCTGTCATTCTTTGTGGGTATTTGTCCTTCCTCTGCCCACCCTGGACTTCTTTGACCCTGTGCATTTCCTTTGGTTTTCAAATCTGTGCAGTTAATGCAGCAACTCCTAGTCTTCAGCTATACATTTTTGTTTCTTGCATTTTTCTGTTATGTACCTCAGAAGACAAGCATCTGAATAGTTAATGCTGACAACAGATTGTGATCATCACCATAAACATTATGAAGGTGATATTCCAATATGATTCTGCATTTTATTTTCCGCGTCTCAGCAGAGCTATGCTGCTATACCTGATTCCCTTCCCATTCAATACCAAAGAGTGACCTCCGCAGTCCAGTTTTTATTCTTTTAACTCTGCACAGTTCCCTTGGTAGTTTATTGAGATTCTGGATTTAGTTGTTAATTTAGTTTGCTGTATCTCAAGCTTGTGAATCTTTCTGGCTTTGGTTGTTCTGCACTGGGGTTCTGACAGGGAGGTACAATGCAGAACCATGGACAGCTCCCAATGACCAACCTGCTCTAACAGAGGCTGCAGGGGGACTGAAACCTAATGTCTCCAGCCCACCCCTCTCAAACTCTGCCTTAGGGCTGGGTGATATATCGTCCAAAACCGGTTTGAAGTCCATATCATGATATTGGTATCATAGGTTTTGACCTGGCAATGTATTGTGAATATTGTGTGTGTGTGTTATTCAAAAATCACAATGTGGGAAAAACCGTGAAGCCAGCCAATGCTTCTCTCAATTCCTGCAGCTCCTGTTAACTCTGCTGGCTCAGTTCTCCCCTGCCTCAAACAGGGGGCAGTGAATCATAAGAGCAGATGTGGCAAAAATCAGGATGCAGGAAAAACCATGAAGCCTGTCAATGCCTCTACGTAGCTTCATTCTCATTTCAGTCACCGTGGGATATCAGCATATTGTGATGTTTAGCTGGTGATATATCACAATATTGAAAATCAGTTATTGCTCATCCCTACTCTGCCTGCTTGCTCAAAGAATGAAGAGTATTAAATGACCAGATGCCTGGCCTGGGTATGGCTGGCATGCTTCCTGCGCAAGTTGGGCAAGCGTAGTAGTGTGCTTAATGTTGTTAATGTCTTCATTTACTCAAATCTGATAGGTTGTTAAATCTGGGGTTTAATAATAATAATAATAATAATAATAATAATAATAATAATAATAATAATAATAGAGGCCTGCAACCAAAGATTTGTCTGGTTGCTTCAAATCAGCATGTGAATGTCAGTCTTCCTTTCCCTCAGAGACTCTTCCTTCTAGCCTTCTCCTGCTCCCTTTATTTGCCTGGAACACTTCTTTCTTTATCAGACCCTTGTCCACAATTTACCTTTAACACTCTTTGTTCCAATACCCTCACCATCCTTAAAAAAAGAAAAGCACCAGTGAAGGTTTGCTGTTGTTGTCAGCCCACTGTTGTTTGTTCTTATTGGGAACTGGTGTGCCATTGACTCTACTACAACTACATTCCATACAGCAACCACACATTCCATTAACATGCTCTCTGAAGAAAGTACAGCATTCTGCTAGGTACAAAAGTGTACATGTTGAGTGCTTGGAAAATGTTCTCCACACACACAAAAGTGCTGTCATAAAGGAGTCTGATTACAGCTTGTTCTGCAGAGGATGGGGAACTGCCGGCCCATGATGCCCCTCCCATATGGCCTTCTGCTTCTACCATCATGCCTCTTCCTGCACAGCTTCCATTTTGTGCCAATGGAAGCCTTTTTAAATGCCTGGTTACTGTGTGATAGAGTGATGGGGGGGGGGATTGCAGCTGCAGAGCTGTAACATTTCTCTGATGAAAATAGGGGCAAAACCAGGACACTCTGGGATCAAATCAGAAACCAGGATGGCTTCCTTAAATCCAGAACTGTCCCTGGGAAATAGGGACACTTGGAGGGTCTGCCATACCCTATGACATTCACCAATGAAAACAGGGATATCCTAAGGGAAAGCAGGACATTCTGGGATTAAATCAGAAACCAGGATGGCTTCTGTAAATCCAGGACTGTCCCTGGAAAATAGGAACACTTGGAGGGTCTGTAACCCTCCAACCTCCCCAATCACAGCCCCTGTGCAGCAGTTAACCTTCAAATGCAGGTTGCATCGGTGTCAGGCTAATTGCTTTGCAGATAGGAGAAGGAGGGAAGAAAGAGAGAATTTGGGGCAGTGGTGTGGGGAGAGAAGGTGAGAAACAAAAGGGGAAAGGAAGATAAAGAAAATGAAGAAAGAAGAGGGAATCAAATTGATGGATGTGTGTTTGTGGTTGCAGGCCTAAGTCTTTCTCACTCCTGTTACTTAAGAACCTTTTTGACTGGAGTTGCTAGGAATGGAACCTGGTGCTTTCTGCCATGCTCCATCACTGAGCTATCGCCTCCTCCCATGACAACTGTAGAAAAAATGGGTACTAAGGCCAACACTTGAAATAATTGAAAATGCTTCAGGGCCCTGGCCATTGTGTATGACTTGGCAGGCCAATAAAAAGCATCGTTTTCTGCTGAGTTGAGAATTTGTCTGTTTGACTTCAGTTGAACTGTGTGAGCAGGGTCAAAGGCCCATTAAATAGATCCCATTTAATTTCCGCCCCTCAACCTCTGTGATAGCTCTGACAGATTATTATTTTTCAGCAACATAGGAGATCAAACGAAGGCATTCAATAAAAAAAGGAGTGGGGCAACTCTCATTAGTATCAGCTTGGAAGTCAGTTAGGCCTTGTCTTAATTGGCAGAAGCTGCAGGACAACTTCCCTTTGAACACCTTTAGATTTCAACAGTGCATCGAATGCAAGCAACGACTATCTGCCCAGTGTTTGAGGCTCCTGCTGATATGCTAAATAAGTACAGCTGTATGGGGGAAGCGGTTCTATTTCAGAAGTGTATCATCTCTGCTTTGCATAATTTTGCACAGTGATTTTGTATAATTTTAAAAGCACAAAAACATTTTGGACAGCACCTGTGGGAGAATAAAAGCGGCCACACAGGCTGCTGCTGCTGCTGCCATACACACTACTTATGAATTCCCTTTCTGAAGCAAGCCTTTTAATAAGGCTTCCCTGATGGCTTTCAGAGGACCATTACCTAGGAAGCCAAGTTGTAAATATAATCCTGTCTGAACCTGTGACAGAGTAGTTCAAAGCAATTTGATCTCTCTGATGTTTTGTAAATGTTGGAGATACTTTTTGCTTAATAACTTTCAGTGCACATGTAACTACTGATAATATTTGCATATAATATCAGAACTTCCCTCCTTTCAGATTAAAAGCTGTGAATTTATCTACCTTTGAAGCAAGCCAACATGAAAACTCCACTGCACGTTACCAGGAAAGCATGGCGGCCACAAGGAACCTGTTCTGCAGTTGTCATGTTTATGTGGGCACAACTTACACTGGTAGATGGGAGGGGTGCTTAACCCTTTCCCCACTGCCACTTTCTCCTTGTACATGCTTTCCTGCTGGACAGTTTTAAATAGGTCCCCCCTCCCAAGTAGGCACTGAAGTCTGAAATGAGTTCATAGAATCATAGAATTGTAGAGTTGGAAGGGACCACGAGGATTATCTAGTCCAACCCACTGCAATGCAGGAATCTTTCCCCCCCAATGTGAGGCTCAAACCCATGACCCTGAGATTAAGAGTTATGCTTTGCCAACTGAACTATCAATCATGCTACCCTTAACTTTCCTCTAATATGTCCCTGCATTTCCATTATTTCTGGAAACACAGAGTTGGAGCCACATACTTCATTGATGATATAGCATTTAGTTTCAGGCACATTATTCTTAAAATGTGGTTTGCATTCATTTTATAGAGGTGCTTTCTCGATTCCGTTGTAGTTTCAGGTCAAATGTTATGTGTTAAGGGGACAGTAGTTCCCCCTCTTAATATTTCCAACTGGCTTCCCATTACTTTACTTTCCTACTCCCTTGACCTGGAGCGTTTAACCTGTGATTAGATGCCTGCTGGCACTATTGCTTCCTGATCAAATAAAGGCATCAGCTATTTGTTTGCAGATGTGGCCTATTGCCAGCATTTTTGTGCTGTGCTGCAGACTGAGGGAAAAGGGTGTTCCCAGTAATACTGACAACCAATATCTATGGAACTAATGAAAGAAAAGAAATACAGCTGTGAAAAATCAGAAGGTGTAGCAGAAGCCTTTCTTTCCACAGTTGCCAAATGCCATTCTCTCTCTCTCTCTCTCTGGCTTTTTAATGTTTTACGCATAGGTTGTATCACGTTCGAGCAACTGGAAAAGCTTTTCCCATGACATTCTATCAAGTGACTTCCTTTTAAAGCTGCTTGTGAAGAGTAGGAGGTGAACAAAGGAGGAGGGAATCAAGGAATTATATAGTCATAGTTTTCTGACACAGTCTTGGAAAGTATGGCCCTCATTTTCAGCAAAATAAGTTAATTCATTTTTATAGGTATAACCTGTTGATTCTTACCACCAGCAGTATTTAAAGCTGCGTATCTTATTATTTTAAACATTGCAGTTAATTCTGCATCATACTTGAGAACCTGCCACGAGAGGGCAGAAGCTGAATGGGCTTTGTAGTTCGGCTAATGCGTAATGCTACTTTATGTATAGGCTGGCACCAAATGATTCAGTGGAGCACCCTAGAAAATCAAGCACAACTTCAACGGATTTTGTATGGGGACTGCTTTGTAAATCCGGGGACTGTCCCCGGGAAACAGGGACGTCTGGTAACCAAACGCTGGTGAGCATTCCACAACTAGGGGGCCACTGAAAAAAAAGGGCCTGTTCTCATGTTGCCACCCTCTGGACCTCTCGTGGAGGAGGGACACAAAGAAAGGCCTCAGATGATTATTGTGATGTCCAGGTTGGTTCATATGGGAAGAGGTGGTCCTAGGGGTATCACGGTCCTAAACCATTTAGGGCTTTATAAGTCAAAAGCAGCACTTTGAAGCTGGCCCAGGAACGAATTGGATGCCACTGCAGTTGGAGCAGGATCTATGCAATATGCTCAAACCGTCCTGCCCTAGTGAGCAACCTGGCCACCAAATTCTGCACCAGCTAACGTTTACAAACTGTCTTCATAGGCAGCCCCATGTATAACGTGTTGCAGTAATCTAACCTAGAGGTTACCAGAGAATAGAAAACAGAAGTTAGGCTATCCCTGTCCAGATAGGGGCTTAGCTGGGTCACCAGCCAAAGCTGATGGAAGGCACTCTGTGCCACTGAAGCCACCTGAGCCTCAAGCGACAGCAAAGGATCCAGAAGTGTCCCCCAAGCTACATACCTGCTCCTTCAGAGGGAGTGTAACCCCACCAAGAACAGGCCACCTCTGATCCATCTGGTTTGGGGAAGCACACACACTCAGTGCCTTAGTTTTATCTGGGTTTAGAGATAGCTTAAACTACATGCTCTTGCTGCTATATGCCCTTTTAAAACCAGAGCTAGTATGGGAGAGTAGTAGAGTGAGGCCACCCAGGTTCATATCCCTGCTTGTCCAAGGTCAGATGCTGAGTTTTGCTGAATGGCCACCTCTCAGCTTAACCTACTGCAGTGTGCTGCTGAATCACTCGTACTACTGAAATGACGCAGTGTGTGTGTGGTGAATATCTTATCTGTCTGGTTTTGCCCCTGAAATGCAGCATAAAGCGATTTGTTAAGGTACCTTGTGATAAATCAGAGAAAGAAAGTTGAGATCCTGTTCATACTCCAACAGTCTCTTTAGTAGGGATGGGGGAGAAATTTGGTTCAGTTAGAATCTGAAGGTATATTTACCTAATTCACACTTCCTGAAACAATATGCAAACCAAAACACAGCCATCCATTGAAATGTACAACTCTGAGAATTTGGCAATGCAGTTCTCCAACCAAGGGGGTGCCAGCAAGTCAGATCCTTATGTTACCATTTCACTTATCAGAGCTCCTATATGTTCTTCATAATTATAGTATCTATTAAAAGGTAAACACTGAATGAAGATGCCAAAATCACTAGTGTCACTGCAAATCTATAAAATACTTCTGAATAGAATATTTTACACTAGAATGAGGTTTTAGATATGTAACACTGTAGTCCTATTTAGACTCAACTGAGAATGTGCCATTGAACACAGTGGGACTTACTTTGAAATAAGCATGTATATGGCAGGATAGCACTGTTAGATGTGATCCAAGATATATTTTTTAAATGTAGTTAATTTTCATTGATTTTAGAGTCCTTACTTCCAAGCAATGTGCTTAGGTAGTGGGAGGTGGATCACCTGGCGTTGATTTCATACCAGAGGAGTTTGCAACAATACAAAGTGACCAAGTGTGGTAAGACGTTTTGCACAAGGCAGGGTAAATAAAACAGAGATCGACATTGAAATAAAAATTAATAATCACAAGTTTAAATGGCTCCCGATTATGATTTTCAAAACTTACATAAAGTGACATGTACTGTAATACCTGCTTTTCATACCAAAATAAAACATCTCGAAACTCAGTTTTTGAAGTCCCAATTACATGCATGTTATGATTCATTTTTAATTACTGCAAATTGCCCTTGACTCACCCCCCATCAAGGAGATTTTAGAATTTAAACCTACATTGTCATGGCAAAACGCCTTGTCCAAAATAGAAATAAATTGGCAAATGTGTACTGTCCTGACACATGTCCTTATCAACCTGCAGGATCAGAGAGTGAGCAGAAATGCTTGCAGCCCTGTGCTTTATATTATAAGCCATTACCTTTGTGTGTTGCAGAAGAAATGCTGATTAAAATGTAGCGAAGAAGATGAGCCTTGTTAGCAGAGCAAATGCAGTGAATATGACAAATGGATGCCAAAAGAAGTGCATTGAAATGAGGCTGAGCCAGATTTATTGGGTGGCTGCCCCACGGCAATCAGCCGCTCCGTCTTAGTTTAACACTAGGGTAGTCATTATAACCTCTTTTTGATTTATGGCCATCTTGTACATCCTGATTGAGATGCTGGACTGTTGTTAGCCCACGGCTGCCCCTTTCTGCAGCCAGCATGACACTGCCCCAGGCCAGTGAAGCTTTGCTCATCTGCTTGTTGCTCTTATCCCACACTCCCTGGTCTGAGATCATTTGTTCATTATGTTGCTGAGTCCTCAGCTCTGGCCTTCCCTTTGTCAGGTGCAAGGAATGTGCACAAAACCTCAAACTGCAAGTATACAAGGCTTCATTAAAATTCCTTTCAGCCCACCGAAACACCATTAAAGCATATGCCCACTGCATAAAATTTCATTTGAAACACATGGTCTCTGCCTGAATAAGTGGAAAGTCTTTATTGGTACTTGTGAAGTCATTACCAGTGATGCTGTTGTTTAACAGGAAGGTGATAGATGCCTCCCTCCAGCACATGCTGAGTGCAGTCCTGAGAAAATATGCTGGCTGATCTGCTCTATGCTGATTCCACTAGTCCTTCAGTAGCATTGGATCAGCATGATCCCCATTTGGATTGCAGTAATCAGTGCTCCTGTCCAGAGAGCTGGATTGCAAAACATGGCACCTGGATATGCCACAGATATATACCCTTCATGTTTCATTTGGGTGGAAGAGAGATTTATTTCTATGCTGCCTTTCTGAACTTCTGATCATAAGCAAACAAGACAAGTGGGACCTGCAACAAAATGTTGCAGTATGGAATACTCCCAGCCACCAAGCTATGCTGCCTTCCAGGATACTCTATTCCATGCATCCCCAAACTTGGCCCTCCAGCTGTTTTGGGTCTACAATTCTCATCATCCCTGATCACTGGTCCTGTTAGCTAGGAATTATGGGAGTTGTAGTCCCAAAACAGCTGGAGGGCCAAGTTTGGGGATGCCTGCTCTATTCCATTCCCACTTAGCATACTGAGTGCTCACTGGGCTGTTTCTCTCTCCCCCACACCAGTTTTAGGAGGGTCCCCTCCCCCAAAAGCTTTTTTTGTACACTTGCAAACCTTACCCACCCCCTCAAGATGTCCTATACTGTACTTCCCTCTTGCGAGCTGATGGTGACATTTTGGCTACATAAGGACCAGCAATTGGAGAATTGAGTGCACCATTAGTATATAATACTCTCATTGGCAATTCCTCTCTTTCGGCCCTCTCCAATGATGTGTATCACTGGAGAGATATCTTTCCAGACCATACTGAGCTGGCAGAGTCTTGCGCTTCTGTTTACCTGTATAATCAGAAGTGATGCCTGAGGCATCGTATGAACTGAATGTATCTCAAGAGAAGTAATTGTAACAAGGAGAAATTCTGCATGAAACCCCTCTTTTCTACTTTTGAAAACTGCACTCGGTATACTGTTGATACAACATAATGTGGAGGGAAGGGGTGAATGTTGCATTATAAAATTTAAAAAATCTGATATATGGTGTAATTTAACGGTAGCATAAAACAGAACCTTTTATTTATTTGCAAAAACCAAACCACTTAACCCCGATTCATAGAATCACAGAACTGTAGAGTTAGAAGGGACCCTGAGGATCATCTAGTCCACCCCCCGTAATGCAGGCATATGCAGCTGTCTCATACGAGGATCAAGCCTGCAACCTTGGTTTGTATGGCTTACCGTTACTCAGTCTTCAGGTATGGGGAAATTAGCCTAAGCCTAACGAAGAAAACCCTGAACAGCATGTCTGTGATCTTGTCATGTTGGTAGTTACCCAGAATTGTACAGTATGATCGCAACTTAGACGTGCGATTTCAACACACGTTGAAAGTACAAAATCTCTCTGCTTTGCTCTGGAAATGTAAGGGTGCTCACGTGGGGACCTTCCAAGGCGGTGGCTTGAATATACCCATTTTTGCATATACCCATTGCCACCCCCGGAACGTAAGCCCCACCCAAGATGCAGCCGTACAGTAATGTCCAATGAAAGGCATGGAAGCCCCTAGTGGTCATATTGTTTCTATTTTTCCTAAATAAAAATGCATTTCATAACATAAATATCTAAAAGAAATAATCTACACAGCGGAAATGGTTTTAAAACAATAGTCTTAAAACAAACGTTTTTCCTGCCACCCTGAAATTAGTTTCACGGTTTCAATTTTCAGGCAACATGTCTTGTTCAAATTATACATGTTTTTGGAATGTTAAAATTAAGTACACACTATCAAGGTTCGGTTACCAAGCAACTCACACATTATTGTACCATCCAAATAATTACATTTGGGGCAAGTAAGAATCAGTACTGGCTTTACCCTCAGTATTCACCAGTATCTTAGTCATATAGGAGAAAATATTTTTTTTAAAAAAGTTGAACCAGGAAGGGCTTACAGGATAAAGAAAAGACAAGATTCAAGTTAAAATGATTTATACTTGGATATCTGTTTTCCATCACATGGTGTAGAGACGTACACACACCAGTCTGCTTTGTTCTGTTGAGCATGGCACATGGATCAGTTTGGAAGCAAAATTAGACTTGACGCCATGATTGAGATCAGGCTAAAGTAATCAGGTCAGTGTCTCCTATGTCAAGAGGGCCTCTTTCCTAGCATCTGTTGATGGGGGAATAGAGATGAAGAAGGTTGAGGGGAGGGCTCAGTCATTAACCCTGCCAGAATCAAGGTCTGCTGATAGGGTTGCTCTCTGTTTTAAGCACAAGGATCAGAAATATCCTGTCTCTTGTGCTCTCCCTGACCACTACATCTCCCCCTCGTAAAAATAAACTTGGTGGATCGGGGAACAAGATGGAACAAGATGGAGAGAGGAGCCCTTAAGAATGTGATTACAGAATTGTTATTTGAGTATAAATGGGAAGGAGACTGCAACACTTTTTTTACGCTGAATTAAATAGTCACTGAACAGCTTGAAACATTTTCATTGTCTTGGACTAAAGAACTAGTATTCTTTGCTTATTCCACTGGTGGCAACATTAGTTCTTCGCTTTCCCTCACAATTATGAAATGTCTTTTTTACATTTAAGTAAGTAAAGGCTTGTTAAGATCTAATAAACAAGTTCTTTAGAATCAGTATATTGCTGGTTGTCATCTGTTATGTGGTCTTTATTTCCTTAAAATATTTTATTCTACAGCGCCTTTATTTTTCCAAACCAAGAATGCAGTGAGACCGAGCATTTTTAAATGGGTAGTAATAAGTGGCTTCTGAGAAAAAGGAGTGTGGGAAGCTGTTTCCTCAGCATGTTTTAAAAGTACTTGATGAATGCTTGTTTTACATGTTACCATTTTATTTATTTACTTTGTTCTTAAAAATATACACTTAACTGGACTTGCCAACCTTAAGTTCTGCACCCCAAAACGATGCAAATATCTATTTCGCCTGTGCAACCTGGGTTCCAAACATGTTAATGCAGAGGGGAGAAAGACATTTTTGCAGATTTCAGATATAACACCTGTGAGAAGTGGTCCGTATTCACATGCACAAATGGCTCAGCTTACTGTGTCCACTAGATGTCAGCAAAGAACACATATGCGCCTCTGGATTACAGCATCCATCTCTGCACCAGCAGGAATACAAAGCACGCAGTATTTCAGTGTCAATGCTGTAACGGTTGACATGAACAATGGCGTTGTGCTCAGGCTATGTGGATAATATGTGGCATAGAAACAAATCTTCCTGGATTTTGAGAGCCCTACAGCTTCTTTCCCACACTTCTAAAGAAAGGTCCAAAGACTGAGCTTCTGATCTTGTAGGTTAGGAGATCAAGACACTTGAAATTTAAACAGGCATTGTTTAATATCAGCCCCCATTGTGAATGTAAAACTCATTTTGGATTAAATGCATCTTTTGAGTTTTCTTCTGAATTGTATCTCACATCAGCAGCATTTCTACATGGCAGAGAAAGCATAAGAAAAGATAGGTCAAGAGAATTTGGTGCAAGGCCCCGTTAAGTACACTGGATGCTTTGTTCCCTAAAATGGCATGAGTGGGTTGCTGGTTATTTGCTATGGAACTTTGGCTTTTGGTTCTGCTTGCTACAGACCTCAAAACGGAGAAGGAATATTTTGTATTCTAAGCTTCTGTGGAACTAATAAAAACCTATTTTTTTTAACAAAAAATTGTTGCTGCAACAGCAGTTCTGCTACACTTAACAATGTCTGTGTGTTCAGTATTACCATATTTTGATCCTTATAAACTCTGACCTTGACTTTCTGCTTCTTACTTTCCAGATAACTGGTGTTATCCTTCTCGCTGTTGGTGTCTGGGGGAAGCTGACTTTAGGCACATATATATCTCTCATTGCTGAAAACTCCACCAATGCCCCTTATGTCCTCATTGGGACGGGTACCACGATTATCGTCTTTGGCTTGTTTGGCTGCTTTGCCACATGTCGTGGCAGCCCATGGATGCTGAAGCTGGTGAGTATGCAGCCAAATAACTTGGTGCTGCTGGAGTGCCAGAAATTGGTAAAGTGGCCGTTTTCTCTTGTTACGTGTAAACAGATGCCGAGCAGGTTTCAGCCACACACGGGCACACACAGAGCAAGGGGGTATAATTACTAAAAAGAGATCCATATGGGAAATCTGTCGCTCCTGGTATAACGTCCTGGGAGTGATTTATAGGAATAATCCCATAATTTAGAGTTGAGCCACACATTCAAAACAACAGCACCATGTGCCACAGTCCTTTGGAATGTCAGAATTTAAGTGTGAGGTTTCGTGTTTAAGTTCTCTGCAATGCAAGAAATACATTTGCCTCTGGAAAGGCAGAATATTAGAAAAAAAGGCTCTAAACCTAGTCATGTTCCTGACTGGCTGGTTTCTTTGAGGGAGAAAGGTTGTTTTCTGCTGCTCCAGAGAAGCGGACACGGAGCAATGGATCCAAACTACAAGAAAGAAGATTCCACCTAAACATTAGGAAGAACTTCCTGGCAGTAAGAGCTGTTCGACAGTGGAATTTGCTGCCAAGGAGTGTGGTGGAGTCTCCTTCTTTGGAGGTCTTTAAGCAGAGGCTTGACAACCATATGTCAGGAGTGCTCTGATGGTGTTTCCTGCTTGGCAGGGGGTTGGACTCGATGGCCCTTGTGGTCTATTCCAACTCTATGATTCTATGATTCTATTCTATGAGATATTTTAATGTTGTGGGCACTGAAATAAGTAATCCTCATTTTCATTCTGCCCATGTTTTTAATTCTTTAGTATACTGTATACTGACTCTTAAAACATAGTTTACAGCATACTTCTAACTATGTGTACTCTGAAATAAGTGCTATTGAATTCAGTGGGGCTTACTTCCAGGTGAATGCGGTTAGGATTGCAGGTTTAGGAAGCAGCCCTTAGTAAAACTGCAGTTTTCCTTATCCTTAAACTGTGGATTAGTAATATGCAGGCTGGATATATCTTCCTGTTATTCCTTATTTTCTAGAAATAGGAACAGGATCTAGTTTTAGAGAAATGTAAGGGTTAAAGTGTGATTATGTCAGCCATGGTTGTAGCCAGGAGTGGAGTGGGGCAGCTGCCACCCCCCTAAATCAAGTAAATAAATAACAATACTTAACTGACCAATTGCATCACCGATAACTCGGTTTTGCCCCTCCTAACACAATGTCTCCCCCCCCCTTAAAATAATGATGTCAACAATTGTGGATGACTACCATTCAAGAGTTTTCCAAATCTGAATTTTAAATGAGCCATGAGTGCAGTTGGAAGAAACAACTGTGTTGAACAAGCACATAGTTTTAAAAGACCGCCAGCCTTTTAAACAATGCCAAAAGTGCCTTGAGCCCCACAATATTTTCGTGCATATATAAATGAAGTTAATGTGAACTAGAAGAAAGCAGAAGAGATTTTTTAAAAAATTAGACTATTCTCTTTCACCTAGATATTCAAGTATAGACTAGGGAAAATGGGATGGGTGTGAATTTTATTGCCATGTGTGCAGATGACAGTAAGATAGCTATGATGAGGGGGAAACGACAAGCACACTCAAATGTGTGTCCTTGGGTTAACTTGGGCTTATGCTAGTTCATAAGCCTTTTGGCTGCAGTCCGGAGGTCCACATGGAAAGGATCAATAGGCACATCCTGGTGGGTTTTTGCAGAGCTTTCCCTGGCAGCAGCTCCCAGCTAGCTTGCTTGAGCAAGCGGAGTATCAAACTACCCATGAGCCAGCTGGCAGCTGCTGCCAGGGGAAGCTCTCAGCAGAAAGCCCTGAGCGTGCACACATTGCGTTTCTGTGGGGCCCAGGAGATTGCTGCCATCATGTCAAAGCAAGCCCCATTGATCCTAGTGGAATTTGTTTCTGTTCTTGAGATAAGCCTTCAGGCTGGTGCCCTCCAGGGTGATGGGAGTCTAGTCCAAAACATCTGGAGGGCACCAGGTTGGCAAAGACTGTTGTGCACACTTACCCAAGTACTTCTTAGTAGGCACATATAAGATTATATTTTCAGGCCAAGCCTGTATAGCATTTTAACTTACTGACATGGGCTCAGATTTAGTAACTGACATTAGCTTTCTTAGGGTGAACTCTGATTACCAAAATAAATACATGCTATGGGGAAGAACTGCTTTAAGCCCTGGGGCTTGCCTGCCCACCCAAGCTCAGATTTTACACCCCCTTGGTTAATTTTGGCATTAAGCCCTTTTCAGGAAAGCATGTAACCAAGCTGTCTAGACAGGTTTCATACCTGAAACAAATTGGGTTTACCGCAATAATAGGTTTTCCCAGCCTCCGTTGAAGATTCATCTTCTCCCTTTCCTCCCCCCCCCCACCTGTTTTGAAATTGCAATTTTGAGGAAAAGGGGAACAGCGGGATAATTTGGCATCCAGTTTTTTGCTGAGCAACATTCTTGACATTCTCCTAAAACTATTTGCAGAATTGCACTTTGTGTAGATGCAGTATTTATTGAATTCCCTGAATTGTTACTTTTAAAATGCATCCAAATAGGAGGAAAACCCTCTGCAGTGTGAGTAATCTGTTCCATTCTTCATTTCCTCTTGTATTTCAGTATGCTATGTTCTTGTCTCTGGTCTTCCTGGCTGAGCTTGTGGCTGGCATTTCAGGGTTTGTGTTTCGCCATGAGGTGAGTATAAATTACATGTTGGCAAAGGTGGTGGCAGCATGGCTCTGAGCAGATTTTGCTGCACCCTCTTAGGATACTGGGTATGATTAACCAAGGCTGCAGAGTCCAACACTTTACTTGGCAGCGATATGTACCCACAAACACAAAACCTGTTCTCATTCCAAATCAAAGGATTTAGCCTAAAGCTTTAGGCTTTTAGTGTTCAATATTTATTTTTGAGTTGCATTTATTTATATGCTCATCATGCAAGATCTTCTTTACCCTGTCATATATGCTGAAGAGAGCAAAATACCTTAAATTCTTTACATAAATGCTGCTACTTCAGCCAAACAGGCTTTTGATTGTATAATGCTGAGCGGATTTCCAAGAGTGCAAAGCCAAACTAACCTAGTTTGTTTTGCTGCCTTGTAAATCTCGTGTATTTCCTGTGCTAAAAAGCAGCAGCAGAGGTGGAGTGAGGAAAGGGAAAGAAAAGGATAAAAGTGAGTTAGTGAGACACAGGGCTTATGGAAGGACACTTACCTTTTGCTCTGCTCTTTCAATGTCTAAGCATAGTGTTTTGTTTTTTTACCCCAAACTTTCACCACAAAAACCAGCTCTATAAAGCTGAATTGGAGCAAATGTCAGTTCGAGTTTTGTGCTGATTGACATTTGCCCTGATTGAGCATTAATGAGTGGGTTTTTGTGGGGAAAACTCCAGAGCAAAAATAAAGGGGGCTCAGATACAGAGCTTAACATTGCGGACTATGCCCATAAAGAGCAGAGGAAAGGCAAGTATGGATAAGCCTACAATGAAATAAGAATACAATTAGGGTCTGTAATACAAATGTCTCTCAGCCCACTTCATACATACTGTGGTTTGTTGTTTTTCTCTTAAGAGTGCTTTACAACCTATGTACTTAAGTTTATTAAATTTGTTCATTGATTCTTACAACCAGGCCCCATGGTGAGTGCCACCCGGCATTTTGTCACCCCCCTCTGTGGTGACACCCGGGGTGAACCGCACCCACCACACACCCCTTCCTCTGCACCTGCAACCTGCACCAGTGATTGCCAGCCACTGCACCAAGGAGGCTGAAACTGTTGCCTAGCAACAGGAGCGCTTCTAGGCCTTGGGAGACCAGGCTGTGTCCTCTCTTTCTGCCTCTGCCTCCTCTGCTCCTAGTGGTGCAGTGAAACTCTCCCTGGATCCTGTTGCTCCCCATGAGGGGAGGGGAAGATGGGAGTCCTGCTTCCCCAGCTGGGGCAACCATATCATAGGAGGGGGAAGCACTCACCTCCTCCAGCCTATGTTCCCTGGTCTCAGCCCCCTCCCATGTCATCTTCCTGTTTCCCCTCCTCATCCATCTCAGCCTGCCACTGCACCCCTGAGCCCAGCAACTCCTCTTCATGACAGAGAAGGTCTTCTCTCCGATCACTTGGCTTCAGGTGTTCTGTCAGAAAACTTGGTTGTTAGGACCCTATAGGTTAGTAACCAAATTTTAAAATTGGCCAGACTATACGCATCTTGGAAACGTCAGTTGTCTTATACATTGCTATCCCACAATTCGTAGCCAATTGGGTTGCATAAGGATTGCAACCGTTATGATTAGTCCCATCTGAAAGGCGGTATATCCAAGCTGTTCTTGTGCAGTTGCTGTTTTGAATCAAAAGGCCAAAGAAATGTCAGTTAAGCTCTGTTCAGGCCCTCTGCCACCTCTGAGGCTGAGCATCTTTTGCTTATCTTTTGCACAGTCTGAAGTGTTGGCACTTTTTGATCCTGAGGGCATTCCTGCCCACAAGTACCCTTTGCTGCAACAAATCAGTGCTTCTTCTGTGGATTGGTCTTTCCCTTTTCTCCCCTCCATCTTAATATTCCAGTCACTAGGAAGCAAAAGGCAAATCTGAAGGGGATTTCTTCTTCCTTTCAAACACGTATATTGGTTTAGGAAAGTAAGGGCTTCAATTTAGGATTGATTGTACATGCTTTGTACTTTTAAAAATTCACATCAAAATTATTCACCAAAAATAAATTTTAACAGTTGCATCAAAAAAAGTGATGCAAATTAAGCTAACTTCCCCATGTTCACTTCTTTCCAAAAATGTATTCTTCTTCTGCTCATCAGGAGGTAAGGGATTGTGCAGGACGTTGGAAATATTATTCCCTTTTATCTCTCGCTCACTTACAAACTTATCTTCGCAGCCATAGAAGGACAACAAACCCAAAAACCCTGACACACTCAACAGGCCTTTGGTCCAGTTTCAACTTCTGTATCTGCTAGCTTGATACTGTGAGATGCATCCTTGGTAGTGATGCATTTCTTGGCAAAGGCAGTTAATTCAGGAAAATGAAACTGCTGCCATGAAGCATTGTCTCTTTCTTCTATTACCATATTTCCCTTCTGTTTTTCACCTGATGCCTCTGACTCCTTGACATTTCCCTCTACATAATGAATGGAAGATTGAACTTACAGCCCTAGGTAGTAAATGCCAACACAAAGGACTACTGACTGTTCTAAGATAACTTTTGTCATTGCTGAATGTACACTTCAGGAGGAATGGCAGTTTCTTCTTTTCTTCCTGTGTCTAAAACCATTCATTTCTTTAAAAAAAAATCATTTCCCTGGTCGCTCATTCAGGCTGAGAACTTGAGCACTGGAAAATCTATTCTGCATATGGGTCCAATACAGCTGACCATAATGTCTAAATTTCCCTTTTAGATCAAGGACACGTTTCTTAGGACATACACTGAAGCCGTCCAGAATTACAATGGAAACGATGAGAAGAGCCATGCAGTGGATGACGTACAACAGAGTGTAAGTTCAAGGTTGCAACGACTAAAGCCAATACTCTTCTCCGGTTGCAACATAAGAATTGTCAGTTGCTCAAAATGTTGTCTGTGGATTGAACATAATCAATTGGTTTGCAACACTTGAGCAGTCATTTTCATCATTCTAATTTCATTCACCTCTTTTTACCGTACACTGACAAATCTCAGACATATAGGACATGGTCTTCACTACAGTAACCATTGGAAGCTGTTGCAGATTTTTGGCTGGGACAATCAGCTGTCATTGGATGCTGGGAAGGGAAATTGTGCTTTTAAATATGCATCTATCCATTTGTGATCCGTTAATGACCAGTTATTCCTGGTGTTAATGCTAAAGGCTAACCATTTATTGCCAGCATTTGATAACCTTACTATCTTTTGATCAGTGCCTGGGCACATGACTCACTGGTTATTCCCCAGTTCACTTGAGAAGCATTTGGCAAAGCATGCTTGGAATGTTTGAAAATGTTTATTCTGTTCAAGAACTCCAGAAGTCTGATGGTACTTGTGAGCATGTGATGATCTTTGTAGAAGGCCTGTAGTATATGCTTTGCAGGCAGAAGATCCCAGATTCAGTCTTTGGGATCTCCTAGTAGGGCTGGGAGGACCCTCAACCAGTCGGTGTTGGCCAGGGATGAGGAATATGTGGCCTTCCGGACGTTGCTGGAGTCCAATTCCATCAACCTTAGTCAGTATAGCCAATAGTCAGGGATGGTGAGAATTATGATCCAGCAATGCCTGGAAGGCCACAAGTTCCCCATCCCCACCACTACCATCGTATCCTGCCCAGGTAAGGTGCAGCAACACCAGTGTAAAAAAGGCGGCTGTATGGATCTGCCCCTCTACAATGGCTGCTGCTGCTTTTTTGTGATAGTTGGTATAGTTTGAAGTAAGGACGTGAAGCATTTCCTGCTTTTTCTAACTATGGTCTTACTACTATCCTTTCTGATTATTTTTAGCTGAGTTGCTGTGGTGTCCAGAACTACACCAATTGGAGTACTAGTCACTATTTTTATGAACATGGCATCCCCCCAAGCTGCTGCATGAATGCCTCTGACTGCAATCCCTCAGACCTGGCCAACATTACCATTGCTGCTACTAAAATAAACCAGAAGGTATGGACCACTTTGCTTAGTTGCATATTTTTCAGGTTTCTCCATAACAAAAGGCAATATGTGCTGAAAAGGGGGCACCTGGGGAATTAGCTGCAGTCTTACCCATTCATCCTACTGCTTAGCTGCGTTCTAGAGCTGGTGTTTCTCATACTCCAACAGAGAAGAGATGTTTCTCCCATTTCCCAGTGATCCCTGAGCTAACTTCCCATGCCCCTGATTCTCATTCTGACAGAAAACTTCCTCCACAGAAGCAGAGCTGACAAGGCTGAAGAATGCAGCAAGTAGATTCAGATAACCTTGATAGTTATGCCAGTCATCGCGTCTGTCCTCACCTGTTGCTTTTTTCCAACATCTTGCAACCAGTTTTCTGAAAGCTGTGCCATGTACTGGATGCTAACAGCCTGCTTGAACTGAGAAAATAGAGATGATTGACATAAGAACCATGATTCATTAGGCATGTTTACTGCGCCTGTTATAATGCTGTTGGAGTCGTAAAGCTGGAGGCAGAACACAGCAACATTTGACCCCAAGCCAAAAGGGATTGCAAAAAGCACAGCGTTTTAGTGAGCATGAGTGAGAACAAACGAGATGAATAAACATGTAGAAAATACGGGTTTATGCAACTTACGATTTATGTGACGTATAAAAAAATGAATGAATACCTCTTTAGTACTGGAACAGAACTTTTTTCTGTTCAGCCTGACTCTCATATAACAGCATTAATGTTGATTTATTGTATCCATTCCCTGTCATTTTATTTACTTCTTCTAGTTTAACAGTTACATCATGAAATATTGTTACAATATGGAAAAATATAGGGGGGTTATTTTTTGTTTAAATGTGACCTTTCTTAGTAGGTATATAAATGCACTCACAAGTGAAAAGCTGTTATGATAAAAAGTGATAATAACTATAATTCTTCCTTTGAGATAAAGCTATTTCTCTCTCCCTATGTAAAAACTGAGGGAGGCCACCTTCTTCAGTTTTGCTGGGGTGCGGGAGATTCTCCCCTGCTTAAGGATAGGGGCTCCTTGGTTATGATGTTATCATGCAACCTGGGAGAATCTGGTTGCCCAGGCTAAAAAGCCTAGAAGACCTTTGTTTCCCATGCTGGCAGGAGCACAGGAAATGAGAAGTTGCACCAGGGCAACCCAACTAGCATCTTTCATTTGGGCTCAGCGAATGGGCTGGGAAGTCCACAAGGCACCCTGGAGTAATTCCCATTTTGCAATTGGAAGGGAAAGAAGTGGAGTTGTAGCTCCCTTACACTCCTTTTGTCCTGCCCAGTGTCATTTTCTGACCAACATTTTTCAGGATTTGGTTCTCAACAGCATGCAAGGTTGTTCTTCTCATTAGGGCATGTTTCCCTTCCAAATATCAGAGATTGCCTGGCAGGTGAGCAGCAGCATCCTGAAAGCCGAATGTGGAATTCAAGAGGGGGGGAGATGGAGCCCATCTTTGTATGATCATCAATTAAATCTAACATTAGATCAGTGCCCAATACCTTATTTTCACATCTCTAACATCAACTAATCCAGGGTCTTTTTGTGCTGAAGCCCTCTTTACAATACGACAAAAAATACTATTTGTTTTTTGTTTTTGCTGTCCATCACCTCCTGATATAGATTTAGACATATGTTTTATTCACAGAATAATGCCAAGAAGTTTAACTGATATTAATCTCATATTTAGAATATACTTATTCATAACTACTGATGAGTCCATTTCCCCCCTAAAATATTAGTAAGAGAATAGTTATCTTAATGTGAAAAGGAATTTGTTCATTAATTATAAAACATTCTCAGGAGAGACATATTTTGTCAGGTAATTTGTTGTGAATGTTGCAACAGTCTTTTTAAGAATACACAGTGCGGGCAGATGAATTAAAAAGAGTTATGAAATAGATAGCAAACAATGCTGAATTCTGATGAGTTTCAGAAATGTTCACCAAAGTTGAGAGCATTTGTAGAGCATGAAGCATAATTTTTTGTTTTGTTTTCAACCTTCAGATCCCTTATGCTGGGGTATTTTGAGGCTTCAGCCTCGTGGTCCCATTTATGTTAGTGAGTCACCAAGCCAGGACATGAAGTTGTTAAGAGATCAGGCCTGATCTGGTGAAATCCACTGTCTAGTACTCTCAGTGAAGCCAGTGTGTGGAAGTTGTGGACACTCCCTTGTCTGTTTCAGCAGAGGCTTTCAGCAGGAATTTTTCAAATGCATTTTGTCCTAGTTTGCTAAATCTTTAGCTCATTTCCCCCAGACAAACTGTATCCTTCTAATGCTGGCTGGGGCTGATGGGAGTTGTAGTCCAAATAATCTGGAGGGCACTAGGTTGGGGAAACATTGCTTTAAAGAAAGGTACATTATGGTAACCATACCCTAAAATGTAAAGTTTGAAAAGTTGTATGCAGTTTATCAAATTCACTCAATCTTCCCACAATCTTGGGTTACTCATTAGTATACATTGTGGTACTGAAGTGCATGTCAAACTGTCTAATCCTTCGTTGAGCACTAAATCAGAGGCAAGTGGATATCCCTATCAAGAGTAATTGGCTGCTTTCTTTTCCAGGGCTGTTACGATCTGATGACCAATTTTATGGAGACAAATATGGGGATCATAGCTGGAGTAGCTTTTGGAATTGCATTCTCACAGGTATACATTTTTAGTGCTTTGAAGGAAAGGTGTGTTTGCTTATTTCTTCAGCTTCTGGGAAGGATTAGGATAAGGGACATGCCTCTCAAACTGTTCATTAGTTCTTAGGGTCATCTGTTCATTGATTTTTCTTTTTCCAACTTAAATGGAGTTTCTCCTTGGGAATATCGGTTACAGCCCAACTAATGACTGCCTCAAGGGGGTGGGGAGGACCCTTCCATTGGGTCAAATAAAGGTTAACCTAATAAACCAATGGCTTAAATGGAGCGTAAACAACTCACATGCCAAGCAGTTGATGCATGACTTACATAGGTTTCCCCCCAGCCCAGAGGAGTCTTTTGCGTAAAGGAAATATCAGATTCAGAGTACTATCATCTATGAAATGAAAGCAGATGCCAAGGTAGTCACATTCAAGGGTTCGTATTAAGGGCCATCAACAGATAAATTTACTTCAGTTTTCACAATTAACATTTGTAATAAATAAAAGCATATTTAGTGTAAATGCTGGGGCTGACAGGTATTGGAGACTAACAACATGGAAGGGCCACAGGTCTTAGATGCTGGGGACAAACAGGGCAGAAGAGTTGTTATGTTTAGCTTCCCAGAAGCATCTCTGGCAGACTGCTGTTGGAAATCACATTGTTGGGTTTAGTGGACCTTTTGTTCTGATCCAACAGAATTGTTCTTATGTTCCTATCTTACCCTTCCTCCTGATAGTGCTGAAAAGAGGAGCAAGGATACACTGTACTTTTGCAAGAGGATTGTTGGTGATTCTGGGGGGTGATTGATTATGTATGACAGGATGCAAGAGATAACTTAATACTTTATACCCCACTTTTATATCCCACTCAAGGCAGTGAACATAGGATTCCCAAGTGACCTCCCACTGAGGCACTGAACAGACCCAAACCTGCTTAGCTTCAGCAATGTGGCCATACCCCATGTCATGAGATCACGCCATGTATAATTCACTGTCTTGCATTTCTGAACCATGATCTTTCTGCATTGCTATTGGCAAAGGTCTATTGTCCATAGCAATCTGTTCTCAAGCCAGCTTTGGCGGAGCTTGATTTCCAGTGGAATGTTATACAAGCATACTTCTAAGTGGCACATCATGAAGACATCCCTTTGGGCTTGTTCTGCACATGGGAAGAAATTGCTTACCTCCCCCTCTATGTCAGACAATAAAATGTAACTGTATACCACACCCTTTCATTATATAATCTGTTTCCATGCTGTTTCCATGCTGTTTCTTAGTAATCAATAACACAATGAAACATCAAACAGCACTGTGTCCTTAACTTTGGAAGGAGATAATCTGCCATGAAGAAACCACCCCAGTTGTTGTTTTTTGCTTCTGCACTATTGAGTGTTTCCCGCTTCTCTTTGCTTAATTAGCTAGACTGGAGATGGTTCAGCTTGTGAAAAATGAAGTTTTTTGAAACTAGACAAAGAAGTCATGAAACACAATAAAAGTGTCCTGTGGCACACTTTCTTTAAGCACACATTTGGGGGGTGGGATGGGCTGTGCCTTGGACCTAAAAGTGTCTGCACAATTCACATTTGTGCACACTTCTGTAGAAGAGACACCTGTGAACCCTTAAGAGATTGTTTTGTTTTAAAATGGTATCGGTCCTTTCAGTTGGAATAACTTATAATTAGAAAGCATTCTTTATAGAAAACGAAGGACCAAACCAAGCTGCACATGGTAAAGTCTAAATTGTCAAACATCGTGTGTGTTTCAGAAAAGTGACAGCAACCTTCAACATATAACGCGGGTGGACATTTTCCTCTTAGTCCCCAAGTTGTCCTTGTACATTTAGGAAAGAAAATTGTACAGAGCGTAGCTAGTGGTTTAAAAGGTCACTGGTATGCCCTTTGTAAGATGGAATTGCAACCAGGTTACTCATTAAATGGGGAGAAATTATAGTACAGCTTTACAGCAATGTTGACCTGCTTTTAATGGGGAATACAGGGCCCAGGCACTTATTTGTAAATGTATTGGAAATCAATTTTACAATGTATAATAACCATTCATTTTCAAATAGTGGAGGCCTGGTGTATTTCACATGCATCATGTTATTGCTTTGTATTTTTTTATTGGCAATTTAATTGTCAAAGTAAATTTAAGTATTTGTACATTGACTGAATGAGATACAGTTCATTAACAAATAGAACTGTTCAGATCTGGGGATTCAATAACTGGATCCCAATTAAGATTGCAGTTCT
This sequence comes from Podarcis bocagei, assembly GCF_964188305.1. Lineage (NCBI taxonomy): Eukaryota > Metazoa > Chordata > Lepidosauria > Squamata > Lacertidae > Podarcis > Podarcis bocagei. The sequence continues at coordinate 48,175,391 of NC_138130.1, forward strand.
AACCCCACTTACTGGTGAGTAAGCCCCATTGAATTTAATAGGACTTACTTCTGAGATGCGGGTGGCACTGTGGGTTAAACCACAGAGCCTAAGACTTGCCGAGCAGAAGGTTGGTGGTTCGAATCCCCGTGACAGGGTGAGCTCCCATTGCTCCATCCCTGCCCCTGCCAATCTAGCAGTTCGAAAGCATGTCAAAGTACAAGTAGATAAATAGGTACCGCTCCAGCGGGAAGGTAAACGGCGTTTCCGTGCACTGCTCTGGTTTGCCATGCTGGCCACATGACCCGGAAGCTGTACGCCGGCTCCCTCGGCCAATAAAGCGAGATGAACGCCACAACCCCAGAGTCGGTCTCGAATGGACCTAATGGTCAGGGGTCCCGTTACCTTTTACTTCTGAGAAGTCATGGTTAAGATTGCACTGTTAGTCATACTGAACCTAAGTAGGTCCACTGAAATCAGTGGGCCTTAAGTTAGTCATTTTGCAGTAGCAGTTGTCAGGGCAGGGCAGGCAAGGCGGTGTTGCTCAGCTGCCTTCCCAACTCTGAGCATTGCTGCTGCTGGTTCATGAGAGGGGCAATGCGCAGGGAGCACAGCACAGATGTAGCAGCAGAGCCAGTCCAATGCTTCTGCTACAGTACCTGCACAATGCTGAGTTGCCCCCTCTCCCGTGCTTTGCCCCTCCCACTTTCAGGAATCAGCAGCAATTTTCGGTGTCAATGCTGCCTTCACTATGCTACCCCATCAACTACTACTGTCATAATGTACATTTTAATGATTCAGTGGGTCCACTCAAAGTATCCCTAAGTCTAGATCCAACCCATAGTTCATTGGAGACAAAAGGGGAATATAAAATTGGATGCTGAGAATTAATTGCAGCCTGAATACAGGTTTAATTTTGGGCATGAGAAGAATATCTAAGTATTAATATGCCTGCAATCTTTGTGACTGACTAGAGCTTACCACCCACTGTTTTGGTTTTAAAAACAAAACACACTGACTCTGCCGCTACCACCAGTCAAAGACATTATAATCTTACTTAAATTAAGCATACTCCTTACCAGAAAAACAAGACTGTCAAGTATTTCTGTTACATCCAGCTTTCAATGAATGCTGAAGGCACACTTCTTTACCCTGGCCTTTAACATCTGCTTATCTGTGTGTTCAGTACTCACTCTATTCCTGTGACTGTAATCTGTTTTAACTCTTTTTAATTCTGTATTTTAAATTGTTGTAACCCACTCTGAGGCCTGCTGGATAATAAATGTATTATTATTGTTATTAGGCTTTTTGCAAACTGGCAAATTGATTTAATCATTCTAGAGGCAATTTAATACATAAGCATTTTGATAAGGTAACAGTCTCCTCAATCGTAATGTTTGTGTGAAAGAATATAGCGGAATGTATACTCAATTAAAACATGTAGTGGTTGTTGTTGAAAAAATACATCTCCCCAGAATAGTTTATTTGATTAAATGTATAGCATATTAAATAGTTAACCTGAGCTGTCAAGCAATGTACAGGGGTTATAGGTGAGCATTGACTGTGCTATGAAATGGATAGCCAAATATATCACATGGCATTCTAGTAGATGCTTGTGACATGCATAGAAAGCAAATGACTGTGGTGGACCTCGTTCCAATCTTACTTTGTAGATGACAACTGATGTCTTCTGTTTTTAGTTATATACATAGTGTAGAATTCCTTTAAAAAATTGAACTAAAAGAGCAGCTGTATTTTACTTTAGTATTGTCAGTTGTCTGTCACTGGTAAACTCTGCACTTGTGAAATGTAGGTTTGTAGCAGAGATAACAAGGAAATGATAGGAAAGTTGTTTGGAGGGGGCCATCTAGAATGAAGACAACCAGTGGGCAACCCGCTCACTTATGTGGATCACAGAAATGCAAAAAGGAGCAGTCTAAGGGATTTTGGGTGTGCTAGACTGGAGGAATGCACCCCACAGTGGGAACTGAAAAAGGCAATGTGTCATGGCAGCCAAGAGTCCTCCAAACTGCAAGTGCCACGTTGGACAGATGGAGTGTAGGATGAAATGTAACACTGAACCACTTTGGAAGATTAATCTGATTGAGAGTAACTGGCTCTAGAGTACTGGGGTTAAGTGCAAACAGGAACACTTTAATTACAAGTACCTTTTGGTCAAGTTTCTTGGACACTTTTGCATTCTACTATACTCTGAGGCCAAGATGCAGAAAAGTGCCACGACTCATGATCACTTAATATGAGATGTCTTGAATGAAGTGAAAAGGCAGCAGCATAACTCCGCAAACAACTCTGAATGTTAAAAGCAAAGCAAGAGTATATATTCCCTGAGCAACCCTAACAACCTGTGATTGTCAAATAACATAGAATGATCTGAGTGCTGCCAGCCTCTTCTGCTAGTGGCAATTGATTAGAATGTCTAATAAAAGGAGCTTGCATAAGAAAGTTGTGTAGACTCTAATCACACTTACAGCCTGTACAACATCCATGTGCTTCAAGATAAATGCCAAAGTGATTGCTCAGGTGTCTGGCAATGTCTGTAACATCTGAAATCACTTTGTGTCTGACCTACTGCTTTTGACACACCAACATGGCAGGGAGTAGAAAGAACCTGTGAGGCACATTGCTATGCCTTAACTAAGTACTGTGTAAATCAGGCAGACCTGGAGCTCATTGTGCAGGTGTCTGTACAGTGAACACTCCAGAGACCACACTGGTCTGGAGGCTGTGCGTCAATGCATAGCGGGAAAACAGTGACCCATATTACAGTGAGATTTTCATGGATTATTTGCTGACCTATAACTAGTGTTTAACTGATCTCAGTGATCTTGTATAGCTCAGTTGGTTAGAGCGTGGTGCTGTTTCGACCCCCATATGGGGCAGCTGCATATTTCTGCATTGCATGGGGTTGGACTAGATGATCCTGGGGGTCCTTCCAAATCTACAATTCTGTGATTCTATCTTCATGAGCATATCCTAAGATGCCTGAAAGACGAGAAGCTAAAGAACAACAGATTGTTTTGCAGATACAGCCTTTTTTCAATGTGTAAATATTGAAGGTGAGCTGTAACCATTGGGGAGGGGTGACAGGAATAACATATATAAATTGTATAATAAAGCAAGTCAAAAAGACTTTGATTTCTTAGAAACAAATATAACAAAAGTGAAGTTCCTGGGTGGGAGATACTTTACAGGAGGATGCTTCACAATTGCATTGATTCTGTGCTTCTATTGTGTCTATTGGCTTAAATATATAATATTTGTGTATTTACATATTTTAAGGGATCAAATAAATAAATAAATAAATAATCCTCTGAAGAGTCCATGGATTTCACAGTGACACTGAACTACATGTATGATATTTTCTCTTACTCTCTCTAACAGTTGATTGGAATGCTGTTGGCATGTTGCCTGTCCCGATTTATTACTGCCAATCAGTACGAGATGGTGTAACAAGGTGGGTCTGTGTATATTGCTGTATGCAGGATGTCCTTCCCAAAGTGACTCTCATGCCTTGCTTTTCTGCTTATGAAAGCCATTACATAGCTGCTTGTATTAAGTATAGTCAGTCAGTTTTTGCAGCTGGGATGAAAATAGTATAATCAGAGTGGCATTATTATAAAAAATAAAAAATCCTAAATAGATCTCTTGATTTAGGCAATATACTGGATATGTTTTTATAACCTTAAAAAACAACCAAAAAACCCCCCACAAAAAAACACCTTAACAATATCTGCATATCTACTCAGATGGAAGTGTCACAGAATTCAGTGGGGTTTACTCCCAGGAAAGAGTTTACGGGATTTCAATCTTCTGAAGCAAAATATCACTTACATTGCTATTCTGTGGTTTATTTCAATTAATTCATTAACCAGTTATAAGCAAGGCAGCTAAGCCAAATGAAAACCATGGGGGCAGATCATTAGGAGATTTGGAGTTAGTTGATGACACTTTCTTTCCTTTACGTTTTGGCCCAGAGAGGCTGTGAAGGTTCTAAACCAGTGATGGACTGGATGTGGGTTAAGAACCTGTAACTTAATTTGGACAAGGTAGAAGTGCTCCCAGTCAGTAGGACTGCTGATCTGGCAATAGGAGTTCAGCATGTTGGTCTCTCCTTGGAAAACCAGGTTTGCAGTTTCAGGATGCTGTTAGTCCTGACCATGCTCCTGATTTCCCAGATGGCTGCTGCAGTCAGGAGCACTTTTCCTTTCCATAGCTGGAGTGCCAACTGTACCCATTTATGGAAAGGATGGACCTGTATAGCTCAGCTGGTTAGAGTGTGGTGCTGATAATGCCATACAATCCCTGTATGGGACAGCTACATATTCCTGCATTGTAGGGGTTTGGACTAGATGAATCTCATGGTCCCTTTCACCTCTACAATTCTATGATTCTAATTATAATGGAACTAGATATTGTGCTTATATTTGTTAATGTTTTCGCAATACAGGGTTCAATCCAAAGGCTTTCTTTTCCCAGTGGGAGGAAAGTTCTTCAGTTAGAGGAAAGGAACCTTTGATCTAACCCAAAGCATCCTTACCTTCAAAAGAGGATTTTTATGGTTGATGGTAACTAAAACAATCTCTTGTTCTCTCTCCCACCCACCCCTTTCTGTTCTTTCCAGGGGTGTCAAATACAGTGCCTGTTTTCAATCAGGAACTGGATAATTCTTGGAAGACTTCTAAAGAATGTTAGAGCACATACACAACTACACATATACACACACACATAAAGCCACCACCTTCTAAACTCTGTACCATGCGTAGTGTACCATTCCGTGAAGTACTGTTGTGCCGCAAAAGTAGCCTGAACCATTCAGCATCCAGTACTGTACACTCCATCCTGAAGGCTCTGCATATGATGGCACTATATGTATGTTCTTGGTCAGACTGTAGTTGCATTGTAAAGTTAACAGAGGTAATTCATTAACAGCAATGATTGGGCTGTGCATGTAGTGACTGGAGGGCGAGATTAGCCTTTCACTATGGTTAATAAATGTCGCACACATCCATATTAAACTTGTATACAAATATATAAATATATATATATATATTATTTGGTTTTTCAGATTTTTAATTTCTTGATTTTTGTTTACTGCTTTACTAAAGTTTTTCAACGTACCCACTCCCTCCCCCACAACTGCCCCAAGAAGAAATCAGTTACATAACTCATGAAGATACTTGAAAAAAGTCCAAAATCTGCTTGAGAGAAATTGTTCTTTTGATGTTCTGCTGCACCTTTGATTCTTAATGTTGTACACCTAGTGGGTTGCCAGTAGGCCTTTGTCTAGTGCATTCTGCCTCTGAATCTGAACCTGTGTAATAGTTACAAAGCTGTGTTTGTTTGCTTACTGTGAAACCAGTAATTTCTGCTTTTAAAAAAATTAGATAATTATGAACTAATCAAACTGTGCTGTAACACTACTTTCTTCTCCCCCCTTATATTTCTTTTACTCTCCTATTGCATTGAAGTTGCCACCAAATACATTGTCAAATCAATCAAACTTATGGGGGGGAAAGAGTGTGTGGAATATTTTTGGGGGTTGGGGAGCAAAAGTTTAAGACCTTTTTTAAAAAGAATAGGAATTTTTAAATAAGGCCTCTGTCTAGCATGCCAACAAGAATGCATTGATATTGTGAGTATTTGTGATATACATATTAATAAATGGAACCATTACGGATTTCTACTGGCCTCCGCTTTATTTTTCAGCAATTACACAGACTTCTTTTTTCAATGGCAATGCTATGAAAGCCTGTATCTGCAAAACATTCCTTCCTACCTCATTTCATCCCCCCCCCCCCGCCATCACTCTGATAGAGCACCATCTGAACATGGTTTATTTCAGGGCTTGGAAGTGTTCATGTGAACTTTATGTTCACACTGGATAGGGTAGCACTTCAGTTATCATCCAATTTAGCGCGGGGGGCACAAATCAGGTATGAAAAATTGCAACAACATAAAATACACTGCCCTACAGCAATTTGACAACAACATTGTCTGGTTTCTTTTCTGGAGAAAAGAGATAGTACAAGACCAGCTGTTTGTATATTGAACATTGGGTTGCTGCCCCACATATGTCTGAAAATCTTACAATTGCAGATGTGATCCAAAGTGTATATGTATGACATAATTGTTTTCCATTTCTCATATATAATACATTTGCCTAGTATTCATAATTAAATTGCTTCTTCAGATGGCATGCAAATACCAGTTACTACCAATTTCACTGTGTAAATATGTTCACTACCTGAACATTAAAGGTATGCTTGAAAGTGACACCAAGTACAAAATGCAAGAACAAGCTGTTAATTTGAGTGAAGATAAAGGAGCATCTGGACACATCTCAGCTGAAAGAGACATTCATGACCGTGCAGCCTCCTGAAAGAACTGGTGCTTTGATAAACGTTTAGGACCGAGGTTCACTAGAGAAGAGGACCCTGCTTCTTGGCTCTTACTGTCCCCTAGTGCAGCAGCACCAGAATCCCTAATTATGATTGAGTAAAACAATTTAGGTCAGGTCTTGAGAGGTCTCTGGGGCAATTTTGCAGCCTCATTTCCCTGCCTGGCAGGATGTCTGCCTTGAGGTTCTGACTCAGAACCCCAGTCACCCGGTCAGGGGAGAGACAAGGATGCTGGGCCCTGCATGGTGCCCCTGAGCTCTGGCAGTAGCAGCACTGTTGCGTAGCAGCGTGATCTGCCAAGTGGGCAATACTCTGATGTTCAGGGGGATAAGCCCTTCCTTCCCAGCCAGATTTAACTAGGTCGTGAGGAAAAAGAGCTGGAAATTTGCAACCAGCTCATAAGGAAATGGAAGCATCAGTTAGCTCTTAGTGCTGCAGTGGGACATTTGGATGAAGGTGCTGCTGCCACAGCTACTGGGGGATCCTCATTGTGCTGTCCAGCAGAGCTTTCCCAGGTAATATAGGGTCTGGCCCAAAGGAGGTGGTAGAACTGACGATAGCTCATTATGACTTGTTTGCATAGCATTTTGAGGATAAAATTGCTTGCATCCACTGGGATATAGTGCCTGCTATTTTAGCAGATGAATCAAGGGGCGTCCAGAGCACTGTCCAGTCCTGTTGTGTTGGGTGAGTTTCAGTAAGACTCGAGGATGTGGAAAAAGTGCTTCGATTGGTTAGGGCAACCACTTGCACTCTGGACCCTTGTACCTCTTAGCTGATAAAAACTAACAGAGAGGGGAAACCCTGTGGGACCATGCTTTCAGGGTAGCTACATTTTCCTGGCTTTGCTCCTGCATCTTTCGCAGCAGACTAACAGGAAGAAATTAGGCAGGTGGAGCTTTCTTCCTCATTGCTTTATCTCTCTGCTAGAAAAGCCTGCCTAATTTCTCTGTGTGCAGCTGCTGTTAAATGAGCAGGAGGAGAGCGGGCAAAGGGGGGCAGGAATAGCAACTCTAATTAAAGGTATGGTTTCACAGAACAAACTGGGGTCTCTTCCTGATTTCTGCTCAACGGTAATGCAGAGAGAGAGAGAGAGGCATGTGGAGGTGCAGCAAAGATGTTCCACTGTGGTGATTTTTAAACCATGAGTACCCTTTGTGAATCAGAAGCAGGGTGCCGCCTTTTTAACCTGACCTGCTCCAAAGCCTTAACAGCAGCCTAACAAGCAGACAAAGCTTCCTGGCATTTTGTGTCTTTGCCTGTATAAGCTTCCCCTGATCAATTTTGGTGTCAGGCTATAATTAAAGCTAAGCTGGAAAGGGGGTGATAAAGCTTGGCTGTGCCTGCTTGGCAAACAGTGCAAAGGTCTAACTGCGTGTGAATGCATGTGATGAACCTTCCAGTGGCCCTCCTTTTTCACTGCAAAGCGGTCTAAAGGGGTGGACAATTTGGAGTACAGCTGGAAGGGAATGCTTTCACAGTCACAACAAGAGAAAGCAATGAGTATGGGGGGTGAAGGACAAAGCACTCCCTCTTCTTGCACCAAGACCCTCCTCACAATGCTGTTTTGCAATGAAGTAGCATCATTGGGCATTCATTGCACACATTTATGGTCCTCAAGTTCTTCAAGTAATGCCAGTTCATCACTCCATGCAGCTCTAAGAGCAGCAAAACCCATATTATCTGGGGACAGAGATGGGAAACCTGTGGCCCTCTGGTCAAATGTACTGCTGGTAATGTAGAATTATAAGTCTTGAAGGGGGAAAAATATTGGGACTCCCATAGTCCTTGACCATTGGCCATGCTGGCTGGTTGGTGATGGGGATTTGGAACCTAAACATCTCAAAGACCACTGGGTCTCCATTTCTGCCTTTTGGAGTAGCAGCTTTAATAACACATACAACACAGTGGGGCCAACCTAGAAGGCTCCTCGCTGCAAACAGTCTAAATGCATCTATTCCTCTCCTAAGTTGAGGTTGGGGTTTGGTTCTGTGGGTTTCCAGCAGAAGGTGACCGTGCACAGTGGTGATTGGCTCCCCCCTGTAATGTCACCAAGACTCTCCCCCCCCCCCCCCGCCTCAAGTCTTTGGTTGTTGTGCATTTAAATATTTCTTTCTTTTTAAAAGACAGATAAAGACATGAATGTTCATGTTGTGCTTTCAAAAAACTTTTTTTTAAAGGCAGACAACTTGCTTAAAAGATTGGAGAAAGAGCAAAACAGATAGCTGAGCTGGTATTTGATTTGCTGGTATGAATGCCTGCCATTTCAGTTACTAAGTGGAGCTTGCCCCATGGCTGAGGAGTGTGCTAGAACTGTGAGATTTCTGGGTGCTTCCAGATGAGGGCTTAATATTGTAAATAGGTTGTTCAAATATCGCAAATGGGTCACTGGCAACTGTAGCTGCTTTTTAAAAAAAGATTTCCCCTAGGAAGGATAAATCTGGATTAAATGAGAGGAAAAAACTGGCTGGCATTTTGATGCCAACAACCTCGTTGCATGGGGGACATCCACCCTGCAATGAGCACCCATCTGGAAGAACCCTGCCCTTAGCAAAGACCAAGCCTAGCCAAGGGTTTTAAACCTTTATGCCTTGCATGCAAGCACATCTCCAAATTATCTTGGACAAAATATTCTTTTCCTCTAGATGGACGTTAATTCACTTCCTTCCATTATCGCCTTGAGCAAAGAGTTTCCATCATGCTCAGGACCCCAGAACATCCCTCCCTTCCCTTGGCCCTTGTGCAGCAGTAATCCTGATTGAGTACTTGGGGGACCAGCTCTTGGGCTTTCCCCCACAGGGTCAGATCCTGCACTGCACTGAAGAATAGCACCTATTCTGCTTTATAGCATAATAAGGAGGCCATCCCTGCAGGAAAACAGTTTGCAAAGAAAGCCTGGCACACAACCTGCCACTTCTCAGCTGGCTGGGAAACTTAATCTGATCAAGCAAAGCAGAGCAAGGGTGGAAAGAGCTTGCAAACAGTGCTTACTGAGCCTCAAAACAAAATTCCTAGTGGGGCTGTATGCAAGCTGCCCAGCATTGGTGCAGAAAGAAAGTTGGCACCCACTGCATTAATTTAGAAGATGAACATTGTCCTGCATGGTACAGCCTAGAAGCAGCAGGCTGGGTTGGCATTTGAAGGAGGTGTCAGCTTGCCAAAGCCAGATTGGCCAGAGCCAGCCTTTGACAAGAAGCAATACAAGAGCTGCAGACGGCTCAGAGAAGGCCTTGCTCTCTTCGGGTGGCTGCTCACTTGGCTTCCTGGCTGATGCTGAGCAATGTGGAGTTGCATGAGCAGTGGGAATAATACAAGAGATGCAAATGCATGTAAGATGACAAGGCAGCAAGGAGAGAGAGTGCCAAGCCAGGCCTTCTTTGATTCTTCAGAGCAACAGGGACATCACCTGTTCTTCAAGAATGCTCAAAAATTATAAACGGAGGCTCTGAGATTACATCCGTAAGCTCTCTTAGTACCTTTGGGTGCAGCTTATCAGGCCTTGGAAACTTGAATTCATTTAAAGTAGCTAAGTGTTCCCTTCCACCTCTTTTCCTATCCTGGGCTGCAGTTCCCTCCTTGCATCGTTTAGTCTGTAATCACCAGGATGAGCACTACTTTCCTCTTGGGTGAAGACAAAAGCAAAGTAGGTGATGAGCAGTTCTGTCTTCTCTCTGTCACCCAATAGCATTCTCCACGCTGAGGACCTATTACTTTGATTGTTCCTCCTCTTGCTTCAGACTTAGCCAACTCAAGTCTGGGTTCACAGTTGTCAGTACCCCCTGCCTAAAAAAAGGGTTCACCAGCCTGCTTGTTTATGCAGACCTATATCAGGATTTTGGGGCCAAAATGGGCAAAAACAACATTTGTAATGCTTCTCAGCCTGGCTACTGGTGGCTGTTCTTACTTACCGTAAGTGGCTATTTACATGTCTGAATTAATGGTATCCCAATAGCAGTAGCAAAGGCTGCTATTTTGAAAGTCAGTACTGGCCCTGCATTATAGCAAGCCAAGTCCTTTGCCAAGAAGCTACTTTAACCTATTTGTTAGGTAGGTAGGTAGGTATATTTATTTTGATTTATTACATCTATATGCTCTCTTTTCTCTGAGGAGCTCAAGGTGGCGTACTTGGTTCTTCCCCCTCCTCATTTAATCCCCACGAAAATGATATGAGGTCAGTTAGGCTGAGAGGCAGTGACTGCCCCAAGGTTCATGGCCAAGTGGGGATTTGAACCCTGGTCTCCCAGGTCTTAGTCCAATACTGTAACCACTATACGACACTGCTTATCATTTCCAGTTCTTGCTGAACAGCATGCAGGGTTTTGCCTTCTAGTTTTTAGAAGGTACATTTGTGGAATGTAAATCAAACTAGCCTTATAAGGCTAGAAAGTGAAAAGGGGAGGGAGGGAGTGTGTGTTATTGGCAATTAGCACAGGTTTTTTAAAAAGTAATTAGCCCTCTTGCCCCAAGAATTAATGAATGTGTTTCATTACTCTCCCTAAGGGATAGTCGGCCCAATAACAATCCACTGCAGATTAATGTGACTCTAAAAACTACAAGGTCTGAAAATGCAGGCTGCAAGATGAATGCAGGTGGGCAAACTTACAAAGATGAACATGGGAAGAAATGCTTACGTAAAGATGGGTCATTAATAAAGCTGGATGGGCTAAGGGCATAAAAAAATGAACCAGTTTCTTTTTCTGTTATACATATTCAACATGGGTAAGCATGATGCAAACAAACAAGGCCAAATGCCTTGCTAGGGAAAATCTGGAGAAAGAAAATTGGTTTCCACTGATTTCTTGCTCATCTCAGCCACCAATGATGCTATGAAGCAAAATGTACCTTGGATTTTATTAGAACTTCACACCATATTGGACTTTCGGGTTAGCGCCATCGGCAATGGCGGAGTTCCTCTGACCGAGAGGAACCCGCTCCGTGAAAATCGGGTCTTGCCGCCGCGGCGAAGGCGGAGACCCCTCAAAATCCCAGGCGGAGGAAGCCTGGGAACGTGGGATTTGGCTGACACCAAGAGCGCCTCCCCTACTCGCAGGGAAACCCCTTTTCAGGGATCTGAAGCGACGTGGGGTGAGCGGTGTGGTGTTTTGAATCGACCGCTACTTTTACGGAGTGAAGCCGCACAGCCGTTGCCGGAGAGCACTGACTTTTTTCCTGTGGACAATTGGACTCTAAACAAGTACCCGTGAGTAGAACGGAAAATTGGACTACGAAACATTTTAATTTGGCATTGAAGCAGGAAGGTTCTAAACAGGAAGTCCGCCTTCCGCTTTTGTAAATAGACTGAAGCAAAACTTTGCAAGCTAAAGTCAGGAAAGTTGTATATAAAGGACTAAGTTTCCATCAAAACCCCTCTTGGAAGCAGGAGAAGAGGGGGGAAATCTTAGATTGTTCAAGCCTGCAGGAGAGAGAGTAAAGAAGGTAAATTTCCAGCGTCTCAAACCTGGGAACGGGGTGTCAGAGACAGAAATTTTTGGGGAAGTTTATTGACTGTGAATGGAACGTCTTTTGATAGATAGTTAAAAAAGAGAAACATATTGATTCCAATGTTGCCTTTTGCATTCAAAAGAAACAAAATATTTGAAAAATGAAAGTAACTTTCTTTTGTTGGACCTGCTTTCAAAAGATAGATACAAATAGAAATTGTCTCCTCTAGAGGGAGCTTGTTAAACTGTTGCTGGAGTCGATCTGGGGATTTCACAGCTGTGGAGATTAAGGATCGTGAGACCAGACTCTGACCTTGGATAAAAATGTGTTTAGAAGAAGTTTTGGTGCTTGCTTTTTGCAAGACAAGCGCTGTGTTGGAGCAGCTGCATGAGAAGATGGATTTGATGACTGTTGCAGTCAAAAACTTTGGAAAAACAGTGAATACTCATATAGAAACCATTCAGGAACCAACCCAGGAATCTGTTTTGACAGGGCAAGTGCAAGGGCAGAAGATAATGGAGGAGGTTGCTGTTGAACCTCAAGTAACACAAATGGAGAAACCCGAGGCCCTGCAGGAGCATAAGCTGCTGTTTTTGAAGACTGAACCTGGAGAAAGTCAGATATGGAGAGAGGGAGTATCATTTGGTTGAGAGATGGGAAGCTGGATGGATCCCCCTAGGCAGGGATGTTTTGGTTTTTGGGATTGGGTTTTGGGCCGGGGGGGTCTGGAGTTGCGGGGGCTCTTAACTTTGGAGGGACTTTGAAACATGCTTTTAAATACTTTCTGGACTACAGTGCTGACTGTGGAGAATGGGCTGATCTGTTGAGGGGAGACGGAGATATTGTTGGGTTGGAGTCTCCCCGAGCCTACTCCTCAATGAGAAAGGAAAGAAATTAAGAAAAAGATCAACAAAAGACAAGGTAAAGTGCAGGTATAAACAAGAAGAAGATCTGCAGGAAGGGACATGGAAAAGAGCCTCGGACATAAGATCACCAGGTTGATGGACTAGATGGAATGGACAGTAAGGACTGACTTAACCCGAGACCAGGAAGAAGAGACGTTGGATGAGGATTGGAAGAAAGTTTTTTTAAAAAATTATTTTGAGAATTAGTGTAAAATTAATGAGTATTAGGAAAAATGTTGGAATGAAACTATTTGGCTTTAGTAGAAATGATATAAGGAGTTATGTATAAATAGGTATTAAGCTTTAAGTTTTAAGGTATTTTATGGTAAGATAAGGTTAAAATAAACTAAGGTAAATTGAATGACAGAATATAGTGAAAGATGGAAAGGATTTGCTGAGTTAATTAATAGGTTAGACTGTTAAGATAAATTATTTAACAAAAATTGAGAAAGATGGAAAGAATTTGCTGAAATAATTAATTAAACTAGAATACAAAAAGGGAGGTGTGAGGAGGTCAATGAAACAAGTAAATGAAAGATAAAGATATGGAATATTGGATGTGTGTTTTAATATTATTGATCTTTTTTGCTGTATTGTTGTATTGGTTTTTAAGTTTTTTTTCTTTTTTATGTATTGTAATGTATGTCTTGTCAATTTTTTTTGTTGTTTTCTTTTCTTCTTTTTTCTGTAATTTTTAAACTTCTAATAAATATCTTTTTTTTTAAAAAAAAAAAGAACTTCACACCATATTAGGTGCTGCTTTTGAGGTGGTCTTGTTGAGCTGGTCTATTACAGGATTATCTAAGAGAAATCTTGAGTTACATATAATCATTAGAAACTGAGTTCCTCCAGTCATTCTCCATTAGTTAAACCTTCTTGTAATTACACCCTCATGTGGCTAGATTTATATTTCACCACAATGTAAGAGCAATTAGATCTACCCCATCAGTATTTTGAAGTTGTATGGTTCTGGAAAATTATACCATGTGCTTTTGAATAATCTGTCTCTCTCACTGTTTCTCTCTGTGACACACAAATACCTCTTCCCTCAGCTTGTTTCAGCCACCATTTCACACTTGCCTCTGCTTCATATACCCCAGATATACATTATACACTACAGTCCTACACAGCCAGACGAATGGTTACTTCTGGGTTTTGCCAGTGTGGCATTTGTTTTCACAAAAGGCAGTGGTGGCCACCAACTTGGATGGTTTTAAAAGAGGATTAGATAAAATCATGGAGGATAAGGCTATCAGTGGCAATGCTCTGCCTCCACAGCCAGAGTCAGTAATGCTTTTCTGTTCAAAGCAGGCATGGCCAAACTTGGCCCTCCAACTGTTTTGGAACTACAACTCCCACCATCCCTAGCTAACAGGACCAGTGGTCAGGGATGATGGGAACTGTAGTCCCAAAACAGCTGGAGAGCCAAGTTTGGCCATGCCTGGTTTAAAGGAATAGAACACCAAAACTGCTAAGAATAAAAAATGGTTATAAATACAAACCACAAGAGCATAATGAATGAGATAGCAGCAGCAGATGTTTAAAAGTCATCACAATAGACCTAGGCCTTACCTCCATATATCTTCTAAAACAAAAAAAGGGAGGACTTGCAGTCTACCAATAGGCCAGAAAACAACTTCCTAAGGAAAGGAGTTCCAGAGCCTAGTTATGGTGGCTAAGAAAACCTTGTCCTTTGAACCCACCTGCCTAACCTATGAAGGATACAGAGGAGGGCCTCAGCAGACAAGCTATCAGAACAAGTCACTTCATATACCACATTTTTCGCTCTATAGGATGCACCGGACGATAAGACGCACCTAGTTTGGGGGGGAGGAAACAAGAAGAAAAAAATTCTGAACCCCAGAAGCCAGAACAGCAAGAGGGATCTGGCTTCTGGGATAGCCTCTTGCTGTTCTGGCTTCAGGGACAGCCTGTGAAGCCTCCGCAGGGCAGTGGGGTGCCTTCACCCCGCTGCCCTGCGGAGGCTTTGCGCAGCCATCCCCAAGCTAGAACAGCAAGACGGAGTGCTGTCTCCCTGTTCTGGCTTTGGGCTTAGCTGCGCAACCTGCATTCGCTCCATAAGACGCACACACATTTTCCCTTACTTTTTAGAAGGGAAAAAGTGCGTCCTATAGAGCGAAAAATGCGGTAGGCGAGTGTGACCTTTAAATCAGTATTGAGGTCACAGATCATTGAGGGCTTTAAAGGCTTATACCAGAAAAGACAAGAGTGCCTGGCGTGCTCTGGTCCATGGGGTCACGAAGAGTCGGCCATGACTAAATGACTAAACAACAACAACAACCAGGAACATGAGTTGGTCAAACAGGAGGAACCAATGCAGTTGACACAAATTGGAATTATTTTTTAAAAAAACAACCAGATGTAAGTTCATATACCATAAACAATTCTGTACTCATCAACAAACTTAGCATGATTTATGTGTGCACAGACACACATGCACGCGCACGCACACACACACATTCAAGAATAAAATCTGTTATGGACTATTGCATTATACGTTTGAATGTAAAATATCTATTTTACCCTCTGGCAAGTTCTTGCTCAATCAAACCAATTTCTTCACTTGTGACTCTTCAATGCACGAGGCCAAGTCAGAAGCTGTCCCTGATCAGAAGAGTGACAGCCTGAGAAGCATAGGTATGTCAGCAAGATGCTCAAAAGCAATGAAAAGATCAAACAATCCCATTTCTCCCCACATTCCCTCGTCTCAGTTTCCATGGTTTAAAACAAATTAATCCAGGATGCTTCAAATTCTGAGCTGATGCTGAAGATATTAATTAAGGTGACAACAAACACTGGATTTAGATGAACAGTTGAGGTCCCATAACATGCATATGCAAGGCAAAAAAAATATTTTATTATGTTGCCAAGAACTGTGGAAAGCCTTCTGGGAGAAAGCATTTATTTATTTATTATCTCTATCCTACTGTTTGATTCCAAAGAACTACTCAAGACAGCTTGTCTCAATAAGGTCCCAGAGCATTCATCTGAAGGCGTATGAGGCCACCACCTTGCTGAAGCCAGGCTCCATTTCTACACTATATATATAACACAGTATCATAGTGTTTTAAACTGCCATGGCTTTCCTCAAGGAATTCTGGGAGATGTAGTCTGTTAAGGGTGCTGAGAATTGCTAGGAGATCCCTAGTCTCCTCACAGAACTACAATTCCCAGAGTTCCCTGAGGAAAGGGATTGATTTTTAAACTACTATGGGAAATGGAAAGCAGAGATGGATCCCCAGTTTCCTGGACAGGTGATACCTTGGGAACCACATGTTGGCTGCTTTTGATTCCATGATGGGAAAAAGCTGGGATATAAGTATTAGGGAGTAAATAGATAAAATTATTTTTAAAATCTAAGCCACAAACAACACAACTATTCAACAACCAAGAAGCAGTGTATAAAGCAAACAACAAGGAGATAGGAGAAACAGACATTCAAGCAGTGGTTGTATCAAAAGATGGCAGTGCCTTCAGTCAGTAGAGGACTGGGAAGGGGAGGCAAATAAACCCCTTGGGATAGGGTGTTCCACGTGAGTGCCACAATAGAAAAGGCCTTCTCCCTCTTAGTGTCACCTCAGCACAAAGCTTCCTGCTCACTGATAAAGTGGCTAGACCTGGTCTCTGTGGAGATAGTGAGGCATCAGGCATAAGCCTGCATTTTATTAATGTTTGATCAGGACTTGTATATTAAAGAGGGCTTAATTTTCAAACGTTTCATGCCAGGCAGAGAAAACCTTGGCCATTCTCCTAAGACAAGGGGCCTCTTTTGATTGATAGCAGAAAACAATTCTCAAAGTCGTAAAAGCTGAAAATACAGACTAAGAGCAGGACATTGACCCTACATGTTACAGAAGATAACAAAGGCAGAGATAAATATAATTAGGAATGGGCAAATAGTAAAATGATACCATGGGCCTCTCTTTAAACCTTGAGCTGTATTTTCTAAAGCCAGAGGCGAATGGGGAAAAGCATCTAGCTGGGAAGTCTTTTTAAAGCTGTTTCTTCCTTAAACAGATAATGGGAAAAGCAGCTTGCTGAAGGGGGGGGATGTAAACTGAAGAGCCTTCTTCTGAAACTGTTTTAAACTGAGTTCTTCTTTTTTTCTCTTTCTCTCTCTACTTTAAAAAGGCCTTATTCCTTTTAAAAGGTTACCTATGATAATGTATGAAATATATTAGCTTAAATATATTGGCTTAAATGTAACTATGCAAAGGATTTAGAAAGTAACAAATTTAGATGTTAGATTCTTATTTCATAGAATCATAGAGTCCTAGAGTTGGAATAGACTA
The DNA here is from genome assembly GCF_964188305.1 of Podarcis bocagei. Lineage (NCBI taxonomy): Eukaryota > Metazoa > Chordata > Lepidosauria > Squamata > Lacertidae > Podarcis > Podarcis bocagei. The sequence goes on from NC_138130.1 coordinate 48,192,449, forward strand.
CAGGGGCCATTGAGCTCAGCCTCTTGCCAGACAAGAAGACGCCATCAAATGCTGTCCAGATATATTAGCTGTCAGAGAAACCTTCAAATGAAGGATATCTTTCAATGTTGATGTGAAACTCAAGATCCTTGACATATGTTTAAGATAAAAATTTAAGATTAACCATTTGTTTTAAAAGGCAATAGGGCAGGGAGGGCAAGAGGTGAGCTGGTAATTAAGATTCCTTGTTGAGACACATGTAAGATATATTACTACTTATTTGTCATTTATAGATGTAACAATATATAGCTCTTTGTGTTCCTTATAAGGACAGGAGGATGTGGGTGTATCTTTTAGGATTGGATATAGCAATCAGCCAATAGGAAATCCAACTAGGCTGATTGGACAGAGGCAGCCACAGGAGGAGCAAAGGGGGGCTGGATTAAGGGAATATAAGTGCTGGCCATAATGGCAGGAGGCCAGGCCAGAGCTTGGTAACCATATACCACTGTGCCTCTCATTTATTTGTCTGACAAATAAATAATTATTTTAATTTCTCTATTGCTGCGTTGAATATTTCATTCCAGCTAAGCGTTAACCACAAGCAGGGTGCTACATTTTATGGTGCCTGCGACTCGGATAAGTGGTCTGCTGGAACGCAGCCCCTTCGCTCTACTGAGCAGGGTACAAGAGAGAGGATCTTTAAACTGCTTACCCAAGCGCGCACTGGTAAATTTTTCCAGGGGGAACGCAGAAGTCTCGTCTGTCTGATACCCTGCTCACTGGCGGCGACGGACCGGGGGGAAACGGAACCAACCAGGGGTAAGTGCACAAAGGGATTTTTGGCCCTCCAATTAACTGGGAGGAAGAGAAGTCTTGATCAAACTTCTGCGTCTCAGTAAGTGGGAACTGAGTACGCTAGGTGGTTGGATACATCAGATGGTGATCTGGTGGGGGGAAAGGGAAGAATGGGAGGTAGTGTGTGGTGAAGTATCTAACGCATTGTATGTGTGAGAAAGTACAGAGCAATCTGTAGCTGACCTGAGTGTGGAGTGGGTAGTACTTCGGTTCCCAGTGAGGCGACTCCATCTGGGCAAGGAAACCCACGAAGCGTGTGTGTGAGTGACTGAGTGGATACTTCACAGGGCCATACAATGGGAGTTGGGGGTTCAAAAGGGGAAAATACACCTCTTGAATGTATGTTAAATAATTTTAAGAAAGCCTTCTCAGGGGCGTATGGAGTCAAAATGACGCCAGAGCGCCTGAGAACGTTATGTGAATTAGAGTGGCCGAAGCAAAATACTGAATGGCCATCTCAAGGAACCTTTGATATAAATTTAGTAAGCAAACTTTGGTCTAACATCGCCAAAGAAATTGGAGGGTGCCCAGAACAATTTTCATATATAGATTCCTGGCTGAGCACATTAAATAAAAATCCTCCATGGATAAGGGAATGCAAAGTCCAACGATGCAAATTATTGGCTGTAAAAGCCGAAGCTAGGAAAGGAATCTTGCCAAATAAACTCAAACCCATTTTTGAGGGACCAGAGGAAGAGCTGCTTCCACCTCCACCTTATGCTCCACATCGAAGGGAGCCAAATCCAAACACTCCACCAGTTGTAACCCCAAGGCAAGAAAGTGGAATGAATAATGGGGCTGGAGTCACAGAACTTGATTCCTTGATAGATTATGATAAATATCTTCAGGAGGCATTGGAGGCCTATAATAAAGCCCAAGCAGAAGTGGTTATTCCATCTGTGAGTCCCAGTAGAACTCCATCTACAGTCTCTTTTAGTGAAACAACTGATTGCCTACCCCAAACCCCTGTACATCCAAGTCCTAGAGAATTATTACAGAAGTTACAGGGAGACCTTAATCGGTCAGCAAGCAATACAGCCAGGCGTATAAAGCTGCTAAAAGAACGCCTTGGGACAAATACCATCCCCTATGATTTGAGGCCCCTAGAGCAAGGCGAAGAGAAAGATCACGTAGTAGCCCCTCTCAGAAGAGTATTTGATGCACTTGAGGAGCCTGTGCTGGTTAACGGGCAACCCGGACCACGGCCACCTCGAACTTCGACCCTCCAGTACATTCCATTCACAACTACGGATCTGATGAATTGGAAAACACACACCCCATCTTTTGCAGAAAAACCTCAGGCTATGATGGACTTGGTGACTTCAATAATAAATACTCATAGTCCTACTTGGACAGATTGCCGCCAGCTCCTGAATACTCTGTTTACCACTGAGGAAAGGAGAGACATAATTGAAAAGGCACAGATATATTTGCGTGAGCAGGCCAGAGTGGGAAATATTTATAATATTGACCGTCATCTCCAAGACAACTTTCCCTTGGAAGATCCTAATTGGGATCCAAACAATGTAATTCACCTGGCCAGACTTACCACCTACCGCCAGACGCTTGTGCAAGGTATCCGCAGGGCATGCCAGAAGCCCACTAATATGTCTAAAGTCTCAGAAGTAGAACAGAAACCAAATGAGAGTCCAGGAGACTTTTTAGAGAGGCTGCAAGAAGCCTATCGTATATGGACTCCTTTTGACCCTGAAGCCCCTGAAAACAGCAGAATGATTACTGCTACATTTGTGGCCCAGTGCGCTTCTGACATTCGTAAGAAAATTCAGAAATCCGAAGGATGGGAAGGGATGCTGATGAGCCAAATTATGGCCATTGCACGCCGAGTTTATCGGAATAGGGATGAGGCTGAGAAACAAGAGAAGAAGAAGTGGCAGAAGGAAAAGATGGTAATGCTAGCCACAGCAGTGAAGCAAGACTACCGCCCCTTAAATGGAGGAAGAGGGCGGGGAAGGAATCCACCACTGGGAAGGAATCAATGTGCAAATTGCAAGAAGGAGGGTCATTGGAAGCGGGAGTGTCCTGAACCCCTGAGGTTGGAAGAAGTACGCCCAGGCCCAGGCCCAGGCTCCGGCCCAAGAAACCAGGGACGGGGACGGGGAATGATCCGAGATGGAAGATATCAGAGACCTGGACAAGGACGGAGTAGGGACAATGTCATTGGACTGGCAGAGGAGGATTTTACCCAAGACTAGGAAAGACCGGACTCCATAAAGTTAGGCTTCCAGGAGCCCACGGTCACGATCCAATTAGGAAGCCATTTAATAGACTTTATGATTGATACTGGGGCTGAATACTCAGTACTCCCAGAACTATTGCAGAAAAAGGCATCCAAAAGTGTAGTCATTAAAAGTGCCACTGGTCAGTCAGCTAAGAGGTCTTTCCTCCAACCTTTGGAATGCCAGATTGGGGGACATCGTTTAACCCATCAGTTTTTGTATATACCTGAGTGTCCAATACCTCTCTTAGGTAGAGATATGCTGTCCAAATTGCAGGCCCAAATCACCTTCACTCCTCGAGGTCCAGAAATGAAATTGCCATCAAAGGCAGCAGGAATAATTTCCCTCTCAGTACCTAAGGAACAATCATGGCGCCTAATGTCAGCCCTGCAAGTCCAACCCACATTGGATACAGAGTTAAACAAGCTCCTCCGAACTCTACAGGTGCCACCAGGAGTATGGGCCGAAAATAGCCCACCAGGAATGGCCAAGAATATAGCTCCAATTGTAGTAACCTTAAAACCTATGGCTACCCCTGTATCTGTAAAGCAATATCCTTTACCCCGGCGAGCAGCAGAGGGCATCCAGAAACATTTGGACCGCCTATTAAAATATGGTCTGCTTAAGCCCTGCCAATCAGAATGGAACACACCCCTTTTGCCTGTTCGAAAACCTGGAACAGATGAATACAGGCCAGTGCAGGACTTGAGGCTCGTAAACCAGGCTATCGAGACCTTGCACCCAAATGTACCAAACCCATACACCCTGCTGAGTTTGATCCCACCAGAAGCAACATTTTTTACTGTATTGGACTTGAAAGATGCATTCTTCTGTTGCCGGCTGGCACCACAGAGCCAACCTATATTTGCCTTCCAGTGGGAAGACCCTTTAACAGGAACAAAAGGCCAGCTAACCTGGACGAGATTGCCCCAGGGATTCAAAAATTCCCCAACTTTATTTGGCACTGCCTTGGCGAAGGATCTAACAAGTTACCCCTCAATACCTGGAGAAAAGGTGGTTCTGCAATATGTAGATGACCTTATACTAGCAGCAAAGGATTTTGATACCTGTAAAGAAGGTACAGAGGAACTGCTCCACTTGCTCTGGGAAGCTGGCTACCGAGTTTCCCAGAAAAAGGCACAGTTATGTTTAGAAAAGGTCAAATATTTGGGCTTTGACATCTCACACCAACAACGAGCATTGAGGCCAGAGAGGAAAGAAGCTATTTGCCTTATCAAGGAACCTACCACAAGGAAACAACTCAGAGGATTCCTGGGAACAGCAGGGTTTTGTAGACTATGGATACCTGATTTCAGCAGTCTGGCCAAACCCTTACATGAAAGCACTCGAGGTGCAGAAAAGGACCCATTCGTATGGGGACCTGAGCAGCAACAAGCCTTTTTAGTTATCAAACAACGACTTATGGAGGCCCCAGCCCTTGGACTGCCTAATTCGGAAAAACCCTTTCAGCTGTATGTACATGAACAGAATGGGATTGCAGCGGCAGTCCTGACCCAGAGATTAGGAAGTTGGAACCGTCCAGTAGCTTATTTGTCAAAACAATTGGACTCAGTAGCAAAAGGATGGCCTCCATGCCTAAGGGCAGTAGCGGCCACTGCAAGCCTTGTCAAAGAAGCTGATAAATTTACCTTCGGCCAGACGATGTATGTGAATGTACCTCATGCTGTTCTGACACTCATGGAATATAAGGGTAGTTATTGGCTAACAAACCCAAGGATGGCTAGGTACCAAGGCCTATTGTGTGAAAATCCCAGGATTCATCTACGAGTAGTGAATATGCTCAATCCAGCGACTTTGCTGCCCCTACCAGAGGTAGATGATGAAGAATCACATGATTGTCTCCAAATAATGGATGAAGTTTATTCCAGTAGACCCGATCTGAAAGATGAACCATTGAAAAATCCAGATGTTGTATATTATACTGATGGTAGCAGTTACCTGCATGAAGGTGCCAGACGAGCAGGATATGCTGTGGTCACCAATGAGGAAGTTGTGGAAGCTGAAGCTTTGCCTGCTGGCACCTCAGCACAAAAAGCTGAACTTATAGGTTTAACTAGAGCTCTGCAATTGGCAGCCGGATGTAAGGCAAACATCTATACTGATTCTAAATATGCCTTCTTAACCCTGCATGCACATGGTGCTCTATGGAAAGAAAGAGGTCTAATAGGAGCCCACGGGAAAGCCTTGAAATATGGACCTGAAGTAGAAACCCTGTTAGAAGCAGTATGGGCTCCAGAACAGATTGCTGTAATGCACTGCAAAGGTCATGGACGAGGAAGGGATCCAATAACCAGAGGAAATCATGCTGCTGACAAAGCAGCTCGAGAGGCAGCCCAAAAGCCTGTGGGAGGATTTATAGCAGCCCTCATACCAGAGGTAGTTCCAGAAGAAGTTAAACCTCACTATACCCCAGAAGAGAGGAAGTGGGCTGAACAGGAAGGAGCAGTTGTGAAGGACGGTTGGATGATCCTGCCAGACAATAGGATTTATGTACCTCATCATCTAGCAGGCACAATTGTAAGAAATTATCATGAATCTACTCACCTTGGCGGTACTGCAACCAGAGAGAGTCTCAGTCGGAAGTTGTATATTATTAACCTATCACAATTAGCAACTTGCATTTCACAGAAATGTGTTCTTTGTGCTAAAAACAATCCCAGGCAGGGACCGGTACAACCTCCTGGAATCCAACATGTGGGATATGTCCCCATGGAAAGCCTAATTGTGGACTTCACAGAGCTGGTCCCTTCTAAGGGATTCAAGTATCTCCTTGTGTTTGTAGATACTCTTACCGGATGGGTTGAAGCTTTTCCCACCCGAACTGAAAAGGCACGAGAGGTAACTAAGAGACTCCTCACTGAATTGATCCCGAGGTTTGGATTACCTAGATGCATTGGAAGTGACAATGGGCCAGCGTTCATTGATCAAGTAGTACAAGAAGTATGTCGAGTCCTACAAGTGAAATGGAGACTGCATGCAGCCTATAGGCCTCAGAGTTCAGGGAAAACTGAAAGAATGAATCGGACTCTGAAAACCCAATTGGCAAAATTAACCCAGGAAACGGGATTGGGATGGGTAGATGTGTTACCCATAACACTGTTTCGTGTTCGGTGTGCACCCACAAAAAGACTTAAGTTGTCACCTTTTGAGCTCCTGTATGGGAGACCACCCTCCTTTGTTCAGGATATTTCAGCTGATCTTAAACAAATAGGAGACCATGTGACACAGGGACAAGTGCAATCTCTCTCCCGTGTTTTTGTTTCTCTTAACAGGTGGGCCCTCGAGCGCACGCCGTGCAGCATTGCCGAGCCGATTCATCAGTTCCAGGCTGGCGATAACGTATGGGTGAAAGAGTGGAAACGTGATCCACTTGCACCTAAGTGGCGTGGACCTTACACCGTCTTGCTCTCTACTCCAACAGCGGTGAAGGTAGCTGAGGTGACCCCCTGGATTCATCACTCCCGTTTGAAGAAGTCCGAAGGCAGTTGGACGTGCAAAGGTGACCCCTCTAATCCTCTTAAACTGACTCTCTCCAAAAACCCCTGTATCTAGCCCTACCGGGAACGGGCTAGGTCACGGGCAACATTTGACGACCGGCCTGCTGCAGCCACAACCTGGAAGCTGGCTGACCTGCGCACGCCTGAAGCTTGAGGAGCATCTGAACCAGCGATTGTGAAAGGAAAGATTCTCTTATACAATTAATTGACTGCCCACCTCCTTGTGGAACAATTATCAGATATTGCTCATTGGGGATCCTCGGGATATATGTTTTGGTCTTGGTGGTTCCCCATTTCTGTCACTGGGGGAATTATATTGGGACTAATATTTATTTGCTATCACTATAAGGTAATCTTTTGTGGTAGGAATGCATATGCTAGACATCAACATGATTCTATTAATCCTGATCCCTTGGGAAGGGGAAGGGTCCTTAAATCTGGCCAAATTGACTAAATATGGATTCCACCATGACCACAATATGTGGGTAGGTTTAGCTGAAATGGTAGCCAATGTTGCAAATAGGACCAATTGCCTTGTTTGCTCTCTCGGGCCAGATGATTCAGAGGGAGGTATGCCCTTATTACCGATACCATTAGATGCCATTGGTATGGTAAGCGAAATACCACAACAAACAGAAGTACAGAATTTCCCCGGATGGAACTCAACTAAACCATTACGAGTTATACCTGTACAAGGGGAATTCTGTGTACATAGATCATCAAATGCAGCTGATTCTACCATGATAGGCTCTTCTCATTGTCACTATACTTGGGATAATATTAAGAATACCTGGGCACACGATACTACCTATCGAACTCGGGATGCCTTGCCCTGTGCACCTCCTTTTATTCATGCATGGAAAGTGGTATGGAACATAACTGTGACAGAAAAAGGCAATCTAACATACTGCACTGTGAACTCTCTACCTCTTTTGCTATTTCGCCTTCTGTACTCCACGTACCAAAGACCTCAGACCCGATGGTTGTGGTGGATATGTGGAGAATGGGCATACAAGAAACTCCCCTCCAAATGGAGTGGGACTTGTTTTCTGGGATGGGTATTACCACCAATGTGGATTATGCCCACTAATTTGCCCAAGCGTACACGAAGAAACGCTGATATTTCTCATATAGCAGGAGGAAGTACCCAAAGTTGGAGCGGTACTGATGATTGGCCACCAGAGCGCATTATAGCCTATTATGATCCTGCCTCCTGGAATCCTGGTGAGCTCATACAAGGGGCACGGGATCCTATTTATAATCTAAACAGAATAATTCGATTGCAAGCAGTAGTGGAACTTGTAACCAATGCAACGGCCAAGAGTTTGAGACTTATTGCACAACAGTTGGATGAAAGTAGAGCCGCCATTTTGCAGCTGAAAATGGGAATGGATTATGTACTTGCCAAGCAGGGAGGCCTATGTGGAGTCTTGAACTTGACAGGGAATGCCTGTTGCTTTAACATTTCAGATAATGGTGAGGCAATCCGTGTGTTGGCCACAAAGATGGAGAATATAGCACATGTCCCAGTACAAACATGGGAAGGATGGGATATGGGATGGCTCACCAATTGGTTACCTAATGTCACAGGACTCAAAGGGATACTATTGTCTTGCTTGTTTTTCTTGACAGTAGTGGTAATGGTTTTATGTATGATGCCATGTATCATTTCATGTTTTAGAAGTACAATTAGCAAGATGGTTTCAAATGAAACTCTACCTCATATCATGGCCCTATACAGAGCTTTACCTCAGGAATATGATGAAGGTCAAGCTATCAAGGACACTTGGGATGAAGGTCCTTGAGCTTGAAAGGGGGGAATGAGGCATCAGGCATAAGCCTGCATTTTATTAATGTTTGATCAGGACTTGTATATTAAAGAGGGCTTAATTTTCAAACGTTTCATGCCAGGCAGAGAAAACCTTGGCCATTCTCCTAAGACAAGGGGCCTCTTTTGATTGATAGCAGAAAACAATTCTCAAAGTCGTAAAAGCTGAAAATACAGACTAAGAGCAGGACATTGACCCTACATGTTACAGAAGATAACAAAGGCAGAGATAAATATAATTAGGAATGGGCAAATAGTAAAATGATACCATGGGCCTCTCTTTAAACCTTGAGCTGTATTTTCTAAAGCCAGAGGCGAATGGGGAAAAGCATCTAGCTGGGAAGTCTTTTTAAAGCTGTTTCTTCCTTAAACAGATAATGGGAAAAGCAGCTTGCTGAAGGGGGGGGATGTAAACTGAAGAGCCTTCTTCTGAAACTGTTTTAAACTGAGTTCTTCTTTTTTTCTCTTTCTCTCTCTACTTTAAAAAGGCCTTATTCCTTTTAAAAGGTTACCTATGATAATGTATGAAATATATTAGCTTAAATATATTGGCTTAAATGTAACTATGCAAAGGATTTAGAAAGTAACAAATTTAGATGTTAGATTCTTATTTCATAGAATCATAGAGTCCTAGAGTTGGAATAGACTACAGGGGCCATTGAGCTCAGCCTCTTGCCAGACAAGAAGACGCCATCAAATGCTGTCCAGATATATTAGCTGTCAGAGAAACCTTCAAATGAAGGATATCTTTCAATGTTGATGTGAAACTCAAGATCCTTGACATATGTTTAAGATAAAAATTTAAGATTAACCATTTGTTTTAAAAGGCAATAGGGCAGGGAGGGCAAGAGGTGAGCTGGTAATTAAGATTCCTTGTTGAGACACATGTAAGATATATTACTACTTATTTGTCATTTATAGATGTAACAATATATAGCTCTTTGTGTTCCTTATAAGGACAGGAGGATGTGGGTGTATCTTTTAGGATTGGATATAGCAATCAGCCAATAGGAAATCCAACTAGGCTGATTGGACAGAGGCAGCCACAGGAGGAGCAAAGGGGGGCTGGATTAAGGGAATATAAGTGCTGGCCATAATGGCAGGAGGCCAGGCCAGAGCTTGGTAACCATATACCACTGTGCCTCTCATTTATTTGTCTGACAAATAAATAATTATTTTAATTTCTCTATTGCTGCGTTGAATATTTCATTCCAGCTAAGCGTTAACCACAAGCAGGGTGCTACATTAGCAGATTAGAAGAAGGTCTAGAAAGGGTAGAGGAAGTAAGGGATTATTACCCCAATTTCTACTGTGTAGTTGCTAGGAGACGAATGGATTCCATCTTGACTTATCACCAGAAAGGCTTTTATGCACATCTCCACTGGACCAGGAGTGCCAAGAATAAAATATATTGGTTTTTTTATTACACTTTTGCCCTCCCCTTTCTCCAATCAGTTCAGAATAGCAAAAATTTCCCTGCCCCCATCTTAGCCTCACAGCAACCCTGAGAGGTATTTCACACTGAGCCACTTGGTGAACTTCATGGCCTGTGGGCCGAAGAGGCAGCAAAGCCAGAGATAGGGTTGCCATATATTGAAGAGCAAAAGAGAGGACAGCCTGAGCCACTGCCAGCCTGAGCCGGGCTTGTGCGCCTCTTTCCCCAGCTCGGGCTGGCAGCAGCAGCGATGTGCAGAACAGCCCGAACGCTGCCAGCCCAAGTGGAGGCAGAACGCCAGTTCCTACCTGATCTTTGCTGCAATGGCCGCACTCTGCTGTGGTGCTTCTGCTTCCACATTTCCTCCTGAGCATGTGTCCTCCTCCAACCCCCCCCACCTCCCACCCCCCCCCCCAAACCCCAGTTATTTCCTTTAAAATGTAAAAATCTGCCTGGGTGGGCATGTTGGCCTCCCAAAAGAGGACATGTCCAGGTTTCCCTGGATGTATGGAAACCCTACCAGAGAGGCAGTGGGAAGTGGTGGCTATCTGAAAGCCATGTATTTTATTTGACTGCAGGTGACTACAGTCATTATGAAATTCCTTTTCTGATACAAGCAGTTGTCTGTAATAGACATGTGTGATATAAATACAAGGCACTGTGTATGCTATATTGAAATTATCAAGAAAAATTACTGTAATTTCAACCCACTTCCTCTTGCGGTAAATAGCATCCCTCCCATGGATATTAATGGTTGTGGGTTATGTACATGCTCAGCTTCTGGAATTTATGACATGGTTCCAAAAAGTATTGATGCAACATGAATGGTATCACAGAATGGCTTTCCTCATTTTTCCAAAGGAAGACATTGTTCCATAAGCTTTCTTCCTCCTAGCTTTATCCCTTATTGTAATGCTTCTTTGATAGCTAGTTTCTCTCTCAAGCAAATCTGATAGTGAAACAGCGTTGTCTGTGGGGGCAGTGGTGGATCTTGGGGTCTCAAATTTCAGCAGTCTCCTGCATGACACCAAAATCCAGCACCCCTGTGTCTCTCATGCTCCATTCTAAACCACAGTTGTGGCTTCCCTGGCGGTGCTCCCAAAGCTCCGCACCCAGTGCAACCATACTGATCACGCTCCCCTAAATCTGCCTCTGATGGGTGGGGGAGTGGCTTGGATTGAAGGAGTGGATTTTGGGTGATTGAGAAGTGCTAACTCAGTGCCATTAGGCAGAGTTATGGGGCAAGTATACAGGGATGGAGTAGAGGCCACTAGCATAAAACATACCTAAGGAGCACTTTCACCCCTTCCTCACATTCCTATATGCAGAGCATTGTCAGAAGGTCCTGTCTGCAAATTACTGCATGTTTTTGCAAGAAGACTTTGCTCCTTTAGAATGCACCTTCAAGCACTCCATTTTCCTTCTATGTTCCTCCCCTGCTTCCCACTCCTTGTATAAGCTAAGGGGTAACATGGCTGTGCATCACAATGTATATTCACTGGCAAAACAGAGACATCAAACTTCAGGCCTAATAACTCTGTTTCTTTCAAGACCATTATAATTACACCCATTAAAACACTGCCTCTTTCACCTGCATAATGTATTGTGCCATTCTGGATAGTGTCAATGACAGTTGACAGCTCTCTTACCCATTAGGCTATGTTTTTGCTGGATGCAGGTGTTGCTAATCTGATAATGTTGTTGCTGGTTTTGGTGTGTGAATGTGTGTGTGCCTATGCAAAGTGACAAGTATTAGCAGGTACTGTGCTGCCTGGTATTCTCTTTCAGGCTTCACAGCTGCACTCGTACCTCATCCCCCCAAGTTTATCAAACTTGTTCTTCCTCTTTTGTGATATGTCGGCAGCTCAAGCAACTGGATGTGCCCTGGCGTTCTGAGGTGATGATTGGCATGCCTAATCACTCTGTCTCCAACTCAGCACTGAAATTGATGAATGAGGGATGATTGCCTGAAACGGGTGATAAATTGGCTCCCACTGGGTGGCCTGCCAAATTCGGTGACAGAAAACAAGCTGTGTCAAACAGCAGGCTTTGTGGGCGCATTCTCTTCTGTAGCCATTTTATGCTCATCAACATTTTACCTGTGTATATGTTCAAATGCCAGGCTACGTGGTGAAACAGAATGCTCCCTGTGGCTGGAAGCTGAGGCCTAGTCTACACAAAAAGCAGAGCAGGTGACTGTAATAGAATCCTGAGGTAGATGAGGAGACTGTACCCTTCAGACAAAGGTGGAGGAAATGCCACTGCATAAATAGATGGTTACAAAAATACTTTAAATGTTTCCAGACAGGTGCTTACTGTGAGATATGCCCAAACCTCTTTGCAAAGTTTTTACATTTTGTCTTTGCCACAGGGGGTGGGATCTTTAGCATCTTCCCACATATACAGCATAGTAGTGTTTGCAGCAAATAACTTCCAGGGAGTACCTGGTTTCAGATGGGCCCACCATAGGAAAGATGAAATCTAGTTTTTAGGACAAAAGGAAGGACAGCTGTCGGTGACAGGAAATCTAAGTAAATCTTTAGAACTAGGAATAGAAAATGAGACAGAAGCAGGAAAGATAAAGGGTGGGGGAGAAGCAGCTCTTTAGGACCCCACAGATTCCTATTTTCTGGTTTCCAAAAAACTCAGTCCTCTATTCCAGCTATGATTTTATTCATTGGCTAAAACAGGGGTCTGCAACCTTTAAGACAAAAAGAGCCACTTGGACCCGTTTCCGAAGAAAAAAAAACTGGGAGCCGCAAAAACTCGTCATTATAAAAATAACTTTTTTGTCACTTTTTTATTATATCTTTGTTTGACCCCTCAGAATTACTCCTCCTCATAGAAATAAACATTAAATTGACCTTTTTGTGTGTGTGTGTTCTTCACTCCCCTTCAAAACAGTGACCAGCGAACATGCCCCCTTTCAATGCAGTGACCAGCGTACATGCCCCTTACAATGTAGTGGGCGGGCGGGAAGGTGACGTCGGGACGGTGCGTGACTAACGTACGCACCGCCCCCATGCGACGTCACAGCCAGTACAGCGCCCGCCACAGTGGGGAGTGTCGGGGCGTACAATGCGCCTCCTCACCTCGCTAGTATCCGCCCCGAGCCGCGGCAAAGGTGTAAAAGAGCCACATGCGGCTCCAGAGCCGCAGGTTGCAGACCCCTGGGCTAAAACAATCAATGAAAAGCAAGAGCAGCTAGGCTGGCTCATCTCGCAGAAATCATTTAGAACATTGCCTACACATTTTGCTTTATAACTTCCTTTTTAGAAGGGCTAGAAATATAGCTTTTTATAGAAGAAAGCTCAGAGTCTGGACCCCCTGTAGACTTAATTAGTCTCTCCTAGGTGCTTACAGGTATCCAGCTACATCTAGGATTCTGAGATTACAAAGCAATAGCTGATCCTCATTTTTGAAAACATAAATCTGTCTCATGCCTTATGCAAAACACACAGGTGCCTGGATAGGAAGGTGGGATTAAATATTCAAAAGTTGAACCAATGGAAGAGAGGTGCTGAAGATGGTCATTCTCTAGGGACAGCTCTGTCAGCTATTACACATGTGATGAGCACTAATCCTACTACTATGCCATCAAAACAGACACTGAAAGCAAGTGTGGTATAGCAGTTGTGAGTGCTAGACTTAGAATAAGGAGACCCAAGTTCAGTTCCCTTCTTGCTCATTGGGTTGCCCTCCCTGTTGAATAGTCACTTTAAAATGTGAAGGTTCATTATTGTTTCACAAGTTGTGTATGTCTTTAAGGGCCAGGGCAAATAACGAGACCCAGTCTTACAGCTGTGAAACATAGCAGGTGCTGCTAGGTTGTGCTGTGTCAGCAATTGGATGTAGTATATAAAGAGCAGCACCTAGTTCTCTCATTTCCCTGGGGGTTGGGTTGGTGGTTGGGTCGTGTTTGTTGTTGTTATCTTTAGTGTAAAAGGAGTTTTTGTTTTTGTTATTAAAACCTTGTTAAAGTTTTTTGAGTTCCTTGTTATGCGTGGTCTCCCCAGCAAGCTCTCTGCAGCGCTACTAAACTGCAAATATCCAACACTCCCCAGTCCCCCCCATAAGCCTAACCTACCCCACAAGGTTATTGTGAGGTTAAAAGGGAGATACAGTATACAGTTACAATATCCCAAACTCTTTGGCAGAAGAGCAGGATAAAATGAAATGGCTATATACCACAAGGTCATCCTAAAAATCAGTTTACAATGGCAGCAAAATGGGGATATTCAACTATGTTTTACTCAGAGTAGACCCACTAAAATGAATGAACATGAGTAGATTACTCTCAGTAGATCCACTCTGAGTAAAATTTAGTTGCCTACCGTATTTTTCGCACCATAGGGCGCACCGGACCATAGGGCACACCCAGTTTTTAGGGGGGGAATTCAAGAAAAAAAATCTTTCCCCCCCCCCGCAGCCCCAAAGAGCAGCGTACAGGCTGCACACAACCTCTCCCTGCCGGAGGGGTTGCGTGCAGCTATGGATCAAGCCAAGGCAGCGAGCGGGATGGATCCCGCTCGCTGTTTTGGCTTCCCCTTTAGCCCCGTGCAGCCTCTCCTTGGCGGAGGGGCTGCACAGGGCTTTCCTGGCTTTACTGGGAGGTGGGGGGATTCCCTCACCTCTCCCCAAAGCCCGCAGAAGCCGTGCAAACCCTTTAAAGAGATCACGGCTTCTCCTGGCTTTCCTGGGAGGCGGGGGGATCCCCCCACCTCCCGCAAAACCGGCAGAAGCCGCGCGCCTTTTAAAAGGGCTGCACGGCTTCTCCTGGCTTTCCTGGGAGGCGGGGGGATTCCCCCGCCTCCCGCAAAACCAGGCTCCCCCCCCCAGCCTTCTAACAAAGTCGGGGGACAGCGGCAAAGGCGCGCTGCGCCCCTGCCGCTGTCCCCCGAGTTTGCGGGGCTGGCGACGGGGAGGAGCAGGCTTCTCCCCCCGCCAGCCTTCTAGACAAGTCGGGGGACAGCGGCAAAGGCGCGCTGCGCCTCTCCCGCTGTCTCCCGAGTTTGCGGGGCTGGCGACGGGGAGGAGCAGGCTTCTCCCCCCGCCAGCCTTCTAGCCAAGTCGGGGGACAGCGGCAAAGGCGCGCTGCGCCTCTCCCGCTGTCTCCCGAGTTTGCGGGGCTGGCGACGGGGAGGAGCAGGCTTCTCCCCCCGCCAGCCTTCTAGCCAAGTCGGGGGACAGCGGCAAAGGCGCGCTGCACCCCTGCCGCTGTCCCCCGAGTTTGCGGGGCTGGCGACGGGGAGGAGCAGGCTTCTCCCCCCGCCAGCCTTCTAGCCAAGTCGGGGGACAGCAGCAAAGGCGCGCTGCGCCCCTGCCGCTGTCCCCCGAGTTTGCGGGGCTGGCGACGGGGAGGAGCAGGCTTCTCCCCCCGCCAGCCTTCTAGCCAAGTCGGGGGACAGTGGCAAAGGCGCGCTGCGCCTCTCCCGCTGTCTCCCGAGTTTGCGGGGCTGGCGACGGGGAGGAGCAGGCTTCTCCCCCCGCCAGCCTTCTAGCCAAGTCGGGGGACAGCGGCAAAGGCGCGCTGCGCCCCTGCCGCTGTCCCCCGAGTTTGCGGGGCTGGCGACGGGGAGGAGCAGGCTTCTCCCCCCGCCAGCCTTCTAGACAAGTCGGGGGACAGCGGCAAAGGCGCGCTGCGCCCCTGCCGCTGTCCCCCGAGTTTGCGGGGCTGGCGACGGGGAGGAGCAGGCTTCTCCCCCCGCCAGCCTTCTAGCCAAGTCGGGGGACAGCGGCAAAGGCGCGCTGCGCCCCTGCCGCTGTCCCCCGAGTTTGCGGGGCTGGCGACGGGGAGGAGCAGGCTTCTCCCCCCGCCAGCCTTCTAGACAAGTCGGGGGACAGCGGCAAAGGCGCGCTGTGCCTCTCCCGCTGTCTCCCGAGTTTGCGGGGCTGGCGACGGGGAGGAGCAGGCTTCTCCCCCCGCCAGCCTTCTAGACAAGTCGGGGGACAGCGGCAAAGGCGCGCTGCGCCTCTCCCGCTGTCTCCCGAGTTTGCGGGGCTGGCGACGGGGAGGAGCAGGCTTCTCCCCCTGCCAGCCTTCTAGCCAAGTCGGGGGACAGCGGGAATGGCGCGCTGCGCCTCTCCCACTGTCTCCCGAGTTTGCGGGGCTGGCGAGGGGGAGGAGCAGGCTCCCCCCCCCCGCCAGCCTTCTAACCAAGTCGGGGGACAGCGGGAAGGGCGCACTGCGCCTCTCCCGCTGTCCCCCGAGCTTGTGGGGCTGGCGGTGGGGCTCTCCTGAAGCCTGGAGAGCGAGAGGGGTCGGTGCGCACCGACCCCTCTCGCTCTCCAGGCTTCAGCGAAAGCCTGCATTCGCACCATAGGACGCACACACATTTCCCCTTCATTTTTGGAGGGGAAAAAGTGCGTCCTATAGTGCGAAAAATACGGTACCACACAAAGACACATCAATACACTTTAAGGCTCTGCAGCTTGTACCGAACTGTTAATTGTCCAAAACTAGGCAAGGCCATATAATCTGTGGCCTCTGTCTAAAAGGAAGCATACAAATTCCACTGCCTTGGGCAGTGAAGGGTTACAAGAACAAAGTCTGTTTTGAGGTTTGGAAAAGGAGGTGATTAATTAGCCCCATTTCCTGTTCACGTTTAGAACAGCAAGCTACAGAAAGGTTGCTCTTGCATTTGTATCTTTGCAACAAATACATCTATAAAGGAAGATGCCTGACATTTGGAGGGAGAAAGAGCAGGGAAACCTCTCTCCTTCCAATTCACATTTTTGCAAACCCAAAGTATTTAGTGATTCTCACTGTGAGGATAATAGTAATCATGAAAAGCATGCTGATGAAATACTGTATAGGGAAACTAATTAGTAAGTGTTACAGTGCTCTTTATGCTTGTTTACCAGCCAAGGGAACACTCAGGCCTATGTGCTGGTGGCAGATGACTAATGAATGGAGACTCGACCTGCTTTCAATGGATAATGACCCAACACATTCAGAATCTGTAATGATAAAATATAAAACAAAAAGGCAATGACATGTCCTCCCTCCTCCTCTGTCTTTCTCTGTCCTCCGAACATACATATTCAGCCCTAGAACACAATGGCTGTGAAATAAGGTGTCTGTATGTGTGCTTTTAAAAAGTAATTGACCATGATCTAAAAATAAAAGACATGCTTAGGTCCTGCAATGGTAGTACAGCTTCATACTTTAAAGACATTTTGGTGGTTCTTCTGGTTGAAACATTAATTATCCACAAGGGTTTTCAACCTTTTGGAGGTGCCCTTGACCAACTACATTCTTTCTGCAGCACCCCTGTGGGGCTCAGGAGCTCAGTTATGTGACCCCTTGCCTGCAAAGCAGGCAGCCTCTCACCCTTTTTCAAACACGTTCCCTTGTGGAGTGTTCCCTCAGCCTCCTCTCCTCTCCCCTCTCATTCGGAGTCCTCTGGGCAGCCCAGAGCTGCACCCCACCCCCACCCCTCAAAGAGAGGTGCCTCCTCACACTGCCCCACAGATGCCTGGGACTTGTCTGTCCATTCCCAACAGCAAGGGCTGGTGGACTGGCTGGCCGGCCTCCCTCGCCCACTTGCTTGCTTGCTTACTCTGAGGCCGCCGCAGTTCCTGGCAACCAGCACCCCCTGGCCAGCTCTAGAGGCACCATTCTCCTGAGAAGCTTGTAGCCAGGCCTGCTGCAACAAACAGATGTGCAAACCTTTGGGAAACAGAGATGCAAGACGGCATCAGAGGAGGGAGGGAAGGAAAGAGGGACAGAGGCCAGTGTTGCCCACAGCACCCCTGACCATCATTCAAGGTATCACAGGGTGCCACGGCACACTGGTTGAAAACTACTGGTCTACACTGATAGCCATTTTGGAGTAGATTCCAATGTCCAGTCCAAATTAGCAGTTGGTGTACTATCTTTTATGATATCATTGTGCTCCTGCATCATTCCCATGATGTGTTTCTGGGGAGAAATGTGGGTAGAATACTCTATAGATTAGATTACTAATATTGTAGAAATGAGTCCTGTACTATTTTGTCACAAGTTTATCCCTTTGTCACATTCCTAATCTGAATTTTTCATATATAAAAAGGAAACAATATATTTTCAAGTCCTTACATTTTCTAGATTGCTACAGGTATTTCCTTCCAACCAGGTGGTTCAGTGCCTACAAGGCCAGATTAAAAGGACTTTGTAAAATAAGGTACCAGAAAACACCTCTAAGATACCTCAAGATTAGCAAGGGTATTACAATAAGGGCTGTACACTTGCTTGTATTGCTTGCCAACCCATCCTATTTGACACCCCTGTCAAATACCACACCCCTTACAGGTTAAAAGCTTTCTCCCTTTCATTACCCTCCCCACCCCCGCCAGTGGCAGAGACAACAGGGGAAGCACAGAAAGGGTTGCAAAGCCCACCACACACTGACCCAACCTTCCTCTTTCCAGCCCACCTGTTTGGCGCCAACTATTCCCAGTTATCTCCTCCTTACTGCCTTCCTGGCCTCAGCCATCTGCCTGCTTGCTTTGCCAAAGCCAAATCATCCTGCTCTGCTGCTGCTTTTCTCTTCCTCAGCCTCCAATGCTGCTAAGGCTGAAATGGCAGCATTGTGTGAAATGTGCAGCATCAGAGCAGGATGGTTACTGCCTTGTTCTGCCTTGTCTGTTCCTCTGCAGCTCACCTGAGTTGCCCATGCACTCACTCAGCTGACCTGCCTGCATGGGCTGCCCACATGCTGTTCTGTCATCATGCAGCAGTTTGTGTGGCCACTTATTGGCAGCCACACCAACTACAACATGCCCAAAGTCTTACAATTTTTATTATACAGTGGTACCTCAGGTTACAGATGCTTCGAGTTACGCGTTTTCAGGTTACGGACGCGCCGAAACCTGGAAGTACTGTAACGGGTTACTTCCAGGTTTCGGCGCTCGCGCATGAGAAGAAACACTAAATCATGCCTTGCGCATGTGCAGAAGCACCAAATCGTGTCCCGCGCATGCGCAGATGCAGTACTGTGGGTTGCGAATGCTGCGGGTTGCGAACGTGCCTCCCACACCGATCACGTTCACAACCCGAGGTTCCACTGTATAGTAAGATAAACTTTCATGAACCGCATACACAAAAATACTTTGAGCACATGCAGTTGCACAACTCTTAGCAAAACACAAACAAAATTATTTTGGTAACCTTCAAAAGAAATTACTCTGAGCATGTGTAATTTCATATTTTAAACTCATTTCTCATTATTTTTGCTCACTTCCTAACTTGGGTCAGCCACCATCTCTTAGCCTGCCTCCCTCACATGGCTATTGTGAAGTTGTTTTATTTATTTAACTAATTTATAGATTGCTTCATAGTATAAAGCCATCAAAGCAGCATACAAATTAAAAACAGAATAAAACATACACAAGTTCCAGAAACAATATAACCATTTCAGCAAACGCTAAAAACAATGAAACAATTTCTTCATAAATACAATTGTTTCATCAGTCACTGGGAGCAGATCCACATCCAGTGTTTGAAACTCCCATTGTTCTAGGTGCATTTTACAACAGGGAATTTCATTAGTGTGAGCAGTTTCTGAGCTCTGGGCGCAGTACTACGCCTAAGATTTCAGATTAAAACTGCAGAGTGGAAGGAAAGGAGGACCTTTTCTTCCTCCCCACTTCGAGTTACTCTCTGAAGACTGGAGAAGAGACTCTCTTAAGAATATTAGGGGGGTGGGAAGGGGAAGGACTAGAGCATGTGAAAAGTGAACATAATATTTTAGCTGCAGTTCATTCATTTTCAGCTTTGCATTCTTGTTATAAAAAAGTGCACCTAGACATTCCGTTGTTGTGCCCATAGCCTAGGTTTAAGGTGCCATTTAGCTCCTAGCTTTCATATCTCAGTTTCTAACACTGTCCACATCATATATTTAAAGCATATGGAACATACATTTAAAGCACATGACTTCTCCTAAGGAATCCTGGGAAATGCAATTTGTTAAGGGTGCTGGAAACTGTAGTACTGTGATGCAGGAACTACAGATCCCAGAATTATTTGGGAGAAGCCATGTGCTTTAAATGTAAAATGGATCCAAAAGGGCTCGTATAATGATGTATCATACACATCAAATTTGGGTTCCCTTAACCAGAGTATTGTATTTTTGAACCATCCAGATCCATATTATTCTGGGTACCCCTGCAAATAAGCAAATTAAACACTCATCCCCTCAGCATGAACCTTTGTAAGTGTGGCTTTTGGTCATCATGCATTCAAGTGTCTGGCACAAAAACAGCACTTTTCAGTGGGGAAAAACACTTGGTCTTCTTGAACAGAAGAGTCTCCAGATTATCAAATTGCATGAGATGAGGTAGCCCAAGCTTACTTTGGGGTGCAAGAGCGTACAGATTTCCATTCCTTATTTAAGCACCTCGTACAGTTGTTTCAAACTTTTAAATGAGGAACTGGAATGCAGTTTCAGCCTCATCTCAAGGAGGGTGTTCAATCAGTTTCAGCTCTGTACCAAAATATGTTGGTGAGTGACAATAGCCCTATTCAGATGTTTCACTTATGTGTTAGAGCAGTGTGTCAGGCAAGCTGAACTGAGTAGCATTGCACATAACCAGCAGCCCCAACCTGGCATCTGTGCATGCGTCGTGAATGCTTGCAGAGGCAGAGCCTTTGCATGTAAAGCAGGGAACCAGATTGCACGAAAGCCTTTGCAAGTACAGGTGAACCTACAGAGGCTCCTTTCCTGCAGATATTCATGGTGAACATACAAGTGCCAGGTGCGAATAGCGCATGACAGGGGAATGGCTCCTCAGAGATGGTCTGACATGTGAGTAAGACTAAATACGGCTATTAACAGCCTCTTTTAGGAAGTGTCTGATGAGCTAAATAGAGGGTTTTCAAATGAGTCACAAAGCTGCACAGATGACTTCTTCCTCCCTCACCACTAAAATGTGGAACCACTTGCAAGTAAGATAAGGTTTATAAGATGGCGGTTGTACAGCCATTAGCCATCAAATATTTATCGTGGCTTCCTTATTTGCACATGGATGTAAGCGGTGGGGAGGGGGAAATTGCACTTCCTGTAATTTTCGCTATACAATGAAACTCTCTGCTTCCCATTAAAATCTTCATCAGTAAAATGAATACTAGGTAGCAGTAGGGAATTAAAGCTTTCAAGATACTGTGTGGGAATTAATTGCACACAGCATTTAATACTAACTTGTAGTATCAACCTTCTACACTAGATGGCAAAATGGTGCCATTTTTCACTTCTTGTTTCTGTGCTACATTTTGGAATTTCTGTTTGTACACAATTCAGATTTCTTATTCATGGGCACATGGATGGCATTATTACAAAGTCTTAATTATGGGGTTTTTTTAAATAAAAAGCCCTCTTTCTATCATGTGCTCCTTTTAGACTTTGTAATGCCCATCACTTCACCTTCTTAAATATATATCAGAAATGTGATTGTTCCATCAAACATTAATGGACACCATTTAGTACTTGAAATGCTTTGAAAAGGGCTTGGCCCAAGTTCTTAGGCTGAAATCCAAGGGTAAAACCTTAATTGGCTTTTGATATTATGGTCTTCTCAGTACTTGGAAAAAATGGTTCCTCCAATTTATCATACCTATTCCCCACCCTCTTTCCCCCTACTACTCATTGGAGGAAAATAATTATAATTTCGCTTTAGGCAACATATCAGACTTCATGAATTGAATTCATTCTAAACGTAGATCACCTGTGCCCATAAATACCTGCTGAGCATCTATTCCTCCGCAACCACTCCCACCCCCCATTGCATCTGACTCTTATTGCATCCTCCAGGTCCCTACCTGCCCTCCCCGTTACCTCATTTCTAACTCTCAGCAAGCTGAAAACCCTGGAAAATCTGGCTCTTTGGTTCATTATAATTTTATTATCAATATGATGGGGTCCCCCCCTTTTGTATCCTGCCTGATGTTGCATAACCCATTGGAGGACCAGACACAAATAAGTGTAATTTCAGAAGCACTGTTTTGAAATGTTTAAGGCTAGGGCTACGAATTATACAACTGGCCCCTGTAGTGGTCCCTTTCACAGTGATGTGATCTGCAAGAATCAGGTAATACTTGCCTCTGATGCCCCAAGTTAGCAGTTCAAGTTGAAGACACAGCTACAAGGGTGACCTGTGTGTGGAGTGGGCAACTCTGTCCAGGGCTCTGCAGTGTATTTTTGAATATCATATGCACATAGAATTATGGATAGGCACCTTTCATTGCTTGTCCCCACCACTGGCAAAAAAATATTTATTTAGGAGTATTTCTATATTCTAAATAGTTCAGTATTTAGTTCTTAATTCGTGCAGATAATTAAGCTGGCTTGAATAACGGCAGTCACATATGACATTGGCTGAAATGACCGACAGAATTCGTGAACAGGGGAAAGAGACGGCGGATGAAGACTGGAAGAAATTTAAAGCTTATCTTAAGAAATACTATAAAATTAATGAATGCTAAAATGTTGAGGTTCTTAGTAAGAAAAGGAGATTACAGCGACAAAAGATTAAGCAAAAGAAAAGAATAAATAAGGAACTAAATTTGAAAAAAAATTAATTTAGGACTTGCTGAAACACTATTCGGAATTGGGATGTAGAAAGGGGAGGTTTGGGGGAGTCAGAGAAATGAGGTTTATGAAAAAAGGAAATGAATTTATACATGTTTGTTTTGTCTTTTTACCTGTTTGTATTGTCTATAAAAATTCTGTAAAATCAATAAAAAATCCTATAAAAAAAAGAATAACGGCAGTCACTAATTTCTCTCACACAGTAAGCACCATTCTTTCCATGCCAGAGTCAAGACACAGGAAGAAAGGAGATAGAGGCATTCAAACCCAACTTCTTAAAACTTCCTACATACCATGGTAGTAATACACCATTATTCCCCATGGCCCATTTAGAATGGGAAAAGCAGCTTTTGGAAGCAGCAGGGGAGTGGAGGGAGTGGGTTATTCTGCTTAGTCCTTTCCCTGCCTCCAAATCACACTTCCCCAGTGGCTACCCCTGCCCCAGCTACTCTAATGCTGCAGCTGGTGCAGAATATGTCAGTCCACCTTGTACTAAAATTGAGATATTAGAACTTTACAACACTAGATCTATGTATATAAACTGTACTAGCTTCTAGGCGTCATTAAAGTTCTGATCTTGATTTTGGAGATTGTAAGTAGTCTAGACCTATTCCTATAAGAATCCCTCCACATCTTTTGGAAAGGTCCTGATACATATTTTTTGCTTAAAGAAGTGTGGCCCTGGACTTCCAGCCCAAAGTCCTGTTCTGACAGCATCACCACTGAAAGATGGCAAAAAACACACACACACACACACACACACACACACACACACACACACACACAACAAAAACCCTGCTGCAGCTGTGTCAGCACACAGGAAGAGCTTTGCAACTCTCTCTTTAAAATCAAATGAGCCTTGATCAGGACTGCTTCCATAGATCAAAAGTTACTCCTTGCAACTGCCTGAGATCATCATTATGGGCAGCATATACTCTGCTTCAACTCTGCTGCTTAAATAATTTTAGCTCCCTCTGTATAAACCAACTTACGATCCCAGTGAAAAAACAGCCATGGCCCATGAAACAAGTAGGAATGGATAATCAATTTTTATCACTTGTATTATGAGTAGGACCCATAGCTTTGGGTGAGTTATTATAGTTTCTCCGCTAGGAATGGATGTGTATAGATGTTTAATCTCTCTTCCATTGCTACGTATCAGCCCAGATGGACAGGAAAAGAAAGCAATGTTAGCTCATACTGCAGCTTGTGCTTTACCCTTTGACCTTTAACCAGAGGTGCCAACTTGAATAAAATATTGGGGGTGGGGCAAGGTAAGCCCTGCCCCGCATAATTGATCACAAGACACAGTGCACACACACCATTTGAATGACGATGCTCATCACTTTTGTGGGGGCTTGGTCCCTAGGAGTTGGCTCCTGTGACTTTAACCATGGCATTCTACTTTGCTAGGTATTCACCTCCATCTTCACTGCTTTCCAAATAAAGTTAGATCAGCTTAAGTATCAGGCCTTCTCAGTCAACACATGTCCTGACTCCACCCCAAGTCTCTAGGTGCTTCCTTTTTCACAGACTGAGAGATAGTTTCTTACATTAACACTTCAACACATGGCAGGAAGATCTAAACAAATCTATAAAGGGTTATGAGAGTCAGCATAATTGTTTTTCCATCTCAAAAACTTCTTTTCACCTACCCCCCCCCCCCGGATATACTGAGCTCCTCCCCAGCCACCCCACCCCACTGCTTCATTTCTGCTGCTGCCTTAGCCCAGTAAATCCCCATCCTTTCCTTTCTAACATGTGATAATACAAGAGAGCCAAAGGAACTCTGAAACAAAAACATGATTCACTGGAAAACCTTGTCTGCCCAATTTGGAAATTAATTTAAAGTGACTTAGCTAAACCCACAAGGGAAGTCAGTAGCACAGTAGAAGTCAGTTGCCACACTCATGTTTTGCTACTGCAGGATACCAACCCTGATGTACATAATACATACTCTAGTCCTTTTATGAACTCCAGTAGGACTGAGTGCAAACTCAGTTGCCTCCTTCCCATGAATCTTCTAATCTTGGTTCTTTTCTGCTAGGCATTCATTTTTATTCAGTGCCTTCCTGAGTGATTTTATGGTCCTAGGTTAATGCCGCTCAGCATCATGGAAGTACTGAACCATAGGGCTTCTCCAGTTGCTAGAATGGATGCTCATTTTTTATTTAAAACTACATGGGTAAAAAAACACAGCTTCCTAGACTACCATACTTCAAAATTTCACATTTTTCAGTGGTAAAGCATACACATTCTTTCATTCACCTAAATGCAGAAATCTCCCTTCATTTCAAAGAGCATTGCAGACTTTCTCTCACTTGGAGCCTCTCTGTAGCCTGCATTACTGTCATTTATTTTATTTTGTGAAAGTCCTTCACTGTGCAGCCCCACCCCATGCTTCAGAGAGCAAGACGTCAGAAAAGAGGAACAGAATGTAATGTACTCTAGAGAAGTGCACTTACCAATTATATTTATTCAGCTGCATGGGGAAATCTCAGCAGTTCAGAGCAAATGTTCACTGAGGTGAGTAACTCTGCAAACCAGTTTAGCTGGTGGGTCACAGGGGAGTTCCAAGCATCAAGAGTATGCTGTGCCTATAATATTCAACTGAACATTATTATTGGCCAATGAATGGGCTTAAACCCCCTAAGTATGATGAG
Organism: Podarcis bocagei; assembly: GCF_964188305.1. Taxonomy (NCBI): domain Eukaryota; kingdom Metazoa; phylum Chordata; class Lepidosauria; order Squamata; family Lacertidae; genus Podarcis; species Podarcis bocagei. The sequence goes on from NC_138130.1 coordinate 48,217,533, forward strand.
TCTTTCTAGGAGAAAACTGGACACGAGCCATAGCCTTCTTAAGTCAGGACAAGCCCTCTATAAACCACACAAGAATGGATATTATGGTGGGAGGATAATTGTGGTGAATAGCATACTGTGTATTTATTAGAGCTGAGCCAAAATTCAGCAGGTGACATTTTTCTTGGAATATGTTAAAGATTTTTCTTTTTCTTCACCCAATAGATAAAGGCCACTTTCTGCACATGCTCCAAACTCAAAAATCTGTTCAAGCAAGTAACATGTAGCTAGCGGAATTACATTTACTTACTTCATCTATGCATGTAATTCTTGTCTTCCCCTTCCCACTCTATAAAAATCTTTGTATTTTGGCATTTGGCTTTCTAAGTTTTAGAAGGTAATTTTATGCAATTTATCACTAGAATCTTCCCCATGTTCTTAGAACTGCATGGATGTAAAGAAGAGTTTGGATTTGATATCCTGCTTTATCGCTACCCGAAGGAGTCTCAAAGCGGCTAACATTCTCCTTTCCCTTCCTCCCCCACAACAAACACTCTGTGAGGTGAGTGGGGCTGAGAGACTTCAGAGAAGTGTGACTAGCCCAAGGTCACCCAGCAGCTGCATGTGGAGGAGCAGGGAAGCGAACCCAGTTCACCAGATTACGAGTCCACAGCTCTTAACCACTACACCACATTGGTAAAAGATACCCCTGCATTATAGGGATATTTCCTAAGATTTTGCTACACTCTGCCTTCTGAGCTTTGGGAGAGTAAAACCCAAAGCTTCTCTCTTTCCTTACTTTTTTCTTAGGACTGGGCTGAGAAGAGGAGTCCTGGTCAATAGGGCAGTTTAGGCTATGGCAGGAGGTTCATCCCATCTAGGAGCAGCCTATTGTAAAAAAAAAAATACTTTGAGAGGGGGGATACTTATACCAAAAAAGGGTTTGACATTCATGAAAAGTCCCTCTCTGGGCCATTATTAAAGTAAGCCAAACTAATAATAATGTCTATAATATTTCTTGAGTTAACAACATCAGAGCAGGGATAGGTTTACAGTAAAAATCAAATATCTTCCCTACACACAAATGCTATATAACTAGAGCCAAGATTGTGAGTAACTTTGTAATGGAATTTGCTCCCACATGATTTTGTGATGGCCACCAGCAGCGATAGCTTTAAAAGAGGATTAGACAAATTCATGGCGGGTAAGGCTATTAATAGCTACAAGGCACAATGGCTACACTCCACCTCCACTGTTGGTGGTAGTATGCCTCTGAATGCCAGTTGCTGCAAATCACAAGTGGGGAGAAGGCTGCTTTTTTAAAAAGCTCATGTTCTGCTTGTAGGCTTCCCATGGCCATCTGATTGGCCACTCTGATGCTGACCTTGATCCATCAGGGATCTGCTTATGTTCCTAGACCCAGTCTCTCTCCTACATACGCTCTCCGCCTCTGGATACCTTGGCTGTTGTTTGTGCTGGGCTGGCTGCTGCTCAGCCTTTCATTTTTAGTCATTGCCTTCCTTTTCTTCTCTATCTTGCCCATTGACTTTTCAGGATAATTTGTGGAATTTGTCGCCACAAGATGTGGTTGCTGCCTCTACCTTTGACAGCTTTAAGAGAGAATTAGACAAATACACGGCCCGTCTATCAGCTCAGCAAGTAGTCAGGATGGCTGCATGTACCTTCTGGTTTCTGCAGCCTATGTTTCTAAACACCACTTGCTAGGGAACATGCCCTGCTCGTGGGCTTTCCACTTGTATCTAAATGGCAGTGGTCACTGTGGGAAAGAGGATGCTGGACTCAATGGGCCTTTGGCCCGTCGCAGCAGTGCTCTTCTTTCTCCTGCTTTTGCTTCCATAAGCTTCTTTCTTATGCTTTTTTCTTCCCTCAGCCATCTCCAACAGTCACAACTGCCGTTCTCTTTAAAATGGTTCAACATTCCTCCTCTGTGTCTGGCGTGCCCTCCTCTAAGTCAGGGAAAAGTTCCTGTTGTGTCATCACCCTGACCAGGGCATTGCAACTGGCCTCAAGCGCATGAACTGGTGCTGTGTTTTTACCATGGTGAGTTGTCAAAAGCCATTTCCCCACAGCATTTTCATTACCCACACGTTGAAGAACAATATTTTCACAGGCTTGGAAAAATAGTAATTTGAAGACTGCTCACGTGCAAAGCTTCCTACATTTTTTTTTAATATATATATAAAGATTTCACACCATTGCAAGCAGGGCCATCACCCAATTAAGAAATCTTGGTCAATTAATCAAATGAATTTAAAGTGATTAATTAATCAAATTTATATAAATTAGCATATGACTTAAAGCAATAGGTATTAAGAAAAAGGCAGACTTTCATTGTTTTCAGATGATGCATGCATGTGTCACCACAGTCACCATCTCAAAAGAAGCATTTGCTCCTGTGGGAGAGAGAAGAGGGAATGCTTTTTCTAAGGAAGCACCTGCCATCTGCAGTTTTTTAAGTACTTGTCTTAATTAACATTTTAAAATGTGCTTTCTGATTAATTTAAGGTTTTGCTGTTGAAGTGTAAAGCCCTGAACAGCCTGGGATCTGCTTCCCTGTGAGACCTCCTTTTCCAAGATCATCATGTTCAAGCCTTTAGGTCATCAAGCGAGGTCCTCTTGTGGGTGCCACATGCCCTGGAAGTTTGCTTATTTTAGTACCAGTGGAAGAGTCTTTAGTGCTGAAGGACAGGAGGGGGGAGTATTATCCCATCTCCAAAAGAATTGATCCCTATTCTGAGTCCATCTCCCTGCTGACCAGGAGAACCTTTGTATTGTCTGCTTTATTGTCTCCATTTGCTAGCCCTCATCCAACTCATAATGGCTTTCTTAGTATTAGATGAAAAGGAGTAGAAGTGTAGCAACCACCCATTATTGACAACCTATCTGCTGGTAAATTTGTATGGTTAACTTCTTCGTGTCTCCTGTCTGCTCCAATCAGCAGAAGGCTTGACACACCTTTCATGTTGATCTGTCCCAGCAGTGTGGTGGCAAATTTTGAAATGCAAGGTCCCTTCATGACAGTCACACCATGCTGCCTCACACCCATGTCTGAGATTATACGCTTTAACTTCCAGAACGAAAGTTTTCCCTAAAGCTTCCTGACAGTGTTGTTTTGTGATTTTTAAAGATTTCTCAGCACCTTACCGATCTACTCCCCAGAAAGCTGAACATCACAGTTAAAGCAAAAGTCATATTATATGATTGACAAATCAATACAGCATTTATAATCTATAAAAAAAATATTAACAACATAACCAAAAAATAAACTAAGCACTGTTAAGGTCATACACACACTCTCCACACCCCCATGACTCATAAGCTTTCACTCTGTTCAGCTCATTAGAACAAACATACAGTGGTACCTCAGGTTAAGTACTTAATTCGTTCCAGAGGTCTGTACTTAACCTGAAACTGTTCTTAACCTGAACCACCACTTTAGCTAATGGGGCCTCCTGCTGCTGCTGCGCCGCCAGAGCACGATTTCTGTTCTCATCCTGAAGCAAAGTTCTTAACCTAAAGCACTATTTCTGGGTTAGTGGAGTCTGTAACCTGAAGTGTATGTAACCTGAAGCGTATGTAACCCGAGGTACCACTGTACACATAATGCCCATGGCAACAACTCCCTTCTAAAGGTTCCTTGGGCAAGACAAGTGGAAAAACCATTGCCTGAAGGCCAACTGAGTCTGCCTCCCCTCACATAGGAAGCTGACCCTGCTGGAACCTGGCTGCCAAAAAAGGGGTCCATGGCACCACTACTTCCACCTGGGTCCCTAGGTGACTATACCCATGATCTATCCTTCTTTTTAAAAAGTGTTGTGATGTTTGACTGTGTTCTGCCTTGGTATTCTACACAGACACATTTGAAATGGCTGTAGACATGCCAACATTTATGCTTTACTCATTTCTGTCTTACGTTCAGAAGTTCTTCCCTTACAATGGGGTGGATCCTTTTTGCCAGCAGTGACCCTTGCAAGACAATTACTTAAGTTGCTTGGGGAGGGGAACTTTTAGCAGACAAATGCAGACAGTGGAAAGCCTAAGCAACCTCTTTCCACTGGTCTTTAACTCCCCTATCACAGTCTTCCAAGACTGCTTTAAATTAAACAAACAAACACTGAGGTCTGAGGAAAAAAGATCCTGAACTCTGTCACATCTGGTTTAGCCTTTCAAAGACTGGTGTGTGTGTGTGTGTGTGTGTGTGTGTGTGTGTGTAAGGAATGGAAATTGACTGGCGAGGCATGGGTAAATAAAGTTAGCCTCTGCTGCTGTGACATTGATTCAGATTTTGGCAGGATAGGTAGATTTAGTTCAAAGAGAAATCAGAGAATAGTCAAGAATTGTTTCAATATACATTCCAGGAACAAAAAGAGGCTATGCATTTGACCCTAGGCAGTTGCCATTTCAGGATGGCTATTTTTACAGCTAAGATGGCTATAAAAGTTTCATACACTATTTTTCAATGTCACACCCACACCCCTCTTTTTCCTGCCCATTGGAAAGGTTTAGAACAGGAGCACCTGCGCTTGTATTATTTTCTTTGTGATATATATTCTTGTTTTCCTTCATCAGATTCACCATATAAGCGGCAAACTAAAAAGGATGAAGCTCAAGGAATACAACATATGTTTTCCATTTCCCATGCAAAACTATTTCTCCATCTGATTTATTACCCACCTGAACAAAATTATGTTTTTATTCCATGTTTATTTCAATTTCCTCAGCATCTCCCATGTCTGGGGTGGGTATGGGACAAGGAATGTAAACTGCCAATGATGTTGGACAAAGAAATCAGCTTTGAAATACAAATTTACAGCAAATCCAGGTTCTCTCCATGCATACAAATGAAAAATGCTGCTGCAATAATTTCTAAACTAGCAAATGCAAGGTAATCCTGGGAAGAGTGGTCTTCAATCTCCTCCAGACATCTTTCACTGAATGCTGGGACTGTAGGATAAATCCACTGACAGCTATAAAACACTGCCGTGGCAGAAAAACCTGCATATATTTGGTTGTAGCATGTGCATACTGTAGTTCTTTCTGGGACACCCAGAAGCACCATTGGGACCACAGTAAGATGCTTCCTTGGCCGTCTTTGAAAATCATGGTTATTTGCTGGATGAACCTACTTGCCCACCATAGAAGTGATCACAAGAGCTAATAATACTCTATATACTGTGAAGCAAATTAATTACCATGCTTGAATGGGCAAGTAAAGAATCGTAAGGCTTACTTGTGGGATCATAATGAAAACTGCATAGCCTGTGCCTTAGAAAAAGGGGCTCGCATCCAACCTGTTCTACAAATCTGGGCAAAGACAGGTGAACCTATTATGTAAGCCTGGCTGAGTAGTCTTAGCAAGGCTAATCTGCCACTGAAAGATGTGTTCCTATTTAGGTAGTACCAGAATTTGCCAAAGTAAGCAAGCTGTGTTCTATAAATGGTCTAGTTCAAAAGGGTCCTGATTCTGAACAGCATCTTTAGGGAATAGTGAGGATAGAACAACAACAACAAGTTTTGCCACCCTTCTGTAAACCAACCAAAGTAGTGTACTGCAAATAAATACAATCAAAACAACAGCATTATAAACACTGTAAAATCAGCAGAGCATCATGAAGTACATTACAAGCAGCAATACTAGGAAAAATGCAAAAGGCGAAATTAAAAAGATGTGCCATCACATATTTGGTAAAAGCAGAGATAGTAGGGAGTTGGACCGACCATAGCTCTGAAAGCAGCACATTCCACCATCATGCATGGCCATCAAACAGGCCTCTGTAAGTGATGGTATCTTCAAAAAGTCTTCTTCATCCATATTATAATACATTTATGGCTAGGGTGCATATAATGTAACATTTTACCATGGAGGAGATATTTGGTTTGATTTGGATCTCAGTATGAACCTACCCATTTCACACTTTCTGAAATGGCATGTGAACCAAAGCACAGCTATCCTTTAAAATTCACACTTCTCCAATTTTTGTGATGCAGTTCTCCAAGCAAATAATGTGCACAAAAATGCATATATTACAAGAAACTGCTTCAAAATGTGTATGTTAGGAGAAATTTGTACTAAAAGGCTGACTGGAAATTTGAAAACTCATGCACAAAAGTGAAGAACTTGAAAATGGAAAAATAAGAAGCAGCGAGAAGCCAGAATGACATATCCATCAATTTCTCATCCATCAGTTTCTCATCCATCCTTCCTTGGCTCATATAAACAAAAGAAAATGCACACTGCTACTTGTTCATTTCCTAGAGCATTTTTAGGCATGCCTATCAAATGAGATCTATATCCTTGGTACTAGAGATGTCAATCATAGTGGGAAGTGCAAATGCTTATTTCTTCCTCTATACTTTTTGAAATCATACCTCTGGATTAAAAACATCACATCAAAACTAGTAGCTTGTCCTGATAACATCTAAGCAAATTCATCCTGCATCTCTCCAAGAGAAGAGGAATCTACCTAGCCAGAAGATTATAGAAAGTAGAGGATATGAACCTGCCCAAATATACAATATTACTTTTCAAAATCACAACCTCCCACTCTCTCACTGCATGCTGAACAGCCTTGCATATGTTTTGCTATAGCAGAATGGGCAATGTAAAAATCAAAAAGAACATTAGAGCGCATGTGTTGGACTGCACCATCTAGTTCAGCATTCTATAAGCAACAATGGCCAGACATATGCCCAAGCATGAAGGCAACAGCTCATTCACTGTCTGTTCCCAGCGTGATCATGGCTAATAGCTATCTTCCATGAACCCATTTGATCCTTTTGAAAATAATATTTACTCCTTCATTAGGGTCCTTGAAGTTTGCATTATGACCTAATGAAGCATCTTGGTCGGCTTTCCTGCTTGCATGTTAATGGACAAACCAGCTACTTATCTGTGATTTAGTAACCAAATAAGGCTGCAATCCTAACCCTATTTACCTGGAAGCAAGCCCCTTTCAATTCAATACAACTTAAATCTGAGTAGATATATTAGGGAACCTCCAGCCCACAGATCTGATTAGGCCCACCAGGCACCCCCATTTGGTCCATAAGGCTGTTTCGGCCAAGCCACATGCACATGCCCTCCACCTGATGCCATATATGATGTCAGGTGTGGGGCAGGTAAATATATGGTTGTGCCAAAAAGGGAGCTGCAGGCGCTGCCTATCGGCTGGTTGGTAACACTTGCAAAACTCTGTGTTGTATGTGGCACTTGGAAGCCCCAATAATCAGTTGATTGCTGGGGCTTCAAAGCTCTTCCTCTCTGCAAGCACCAATTGCCAGGTGACTGTTGGGACCTCAAAGTGCCCTGCACAGCTCTCTGCAAAATCAGCTGCTTCTCAGTGCTCACAGAAAGCTATGTCTGATACTACCCAATGTGAAAGTCTCTTGGCTTATGATGTCTTCAGCAATGTTCATGTGCCAGCAAATTTCAAATGTCACATTTCAGAAAATCTGCAGTAATAAAGTCCCATGTGAGGACTAAGCATGTGAATTGGGTTGAAGACGAAGAGGGAAATAAACTCTTATACAGACAATGGTACATAGCCTACAGATTTCCAGAGGTCTGTAGAAGAGGCAATGCAGAAGATTAAGGTGCCTCAAATCTACAGCAGCCCACAGTATACAGAATGCATACTGCCTTTTCTAAAAGATGAACACACTTGTCATTTAGCTTTTCTTTTACTCTTGTGTGAGCAAATACAAACTTCACACTTTTTACGAAGTGTTAGCAACACTATGTGGGATCTTGAAACAATCATAAGCATGCTGCCACAGAAACTGAAGACAATATAATAAGTTACAGTAGATGGTGCTAGACAGGTGCAAAAGATTCAAGACAGTCATTTGAGGATACCTGCAAGATTTGCCCTTAAGCTAAGCGGTTTAGAAAATGTGCAATTTAGATTTATCTGTTCAGGAGGGAGATTCAGATAAAACAGTTGAGCTGGTGAGATGATTAAAGACAAACCCCTATATTTAGATAATGCTCAGATTATTACCTTATCTGACACAATGAAGGGTACAAGCCCCAACCCCACAAAGCTCAACGCTGTAGGTGTAAGTATAGGTGAAAATGACATGCATAAAAGATGCTGATTCAAGATTCAAGTCAATCCTCCATTGTGGTCCCTTTGTTTAGCACTGGGAGGTGAGGGACAATAAATTGTCCCGTTTATTGACACGTATCAAGCTTTTCCTATTTTCAAAACACAGTAGCTCGAATAATTCCAGTAAGGAAAAAGCCCCACATCAGTGTAAATTCTCTTGTCAGTTTAATGTGGATTTATAAAGTATTTTAGAATGCATGCTAGAGACTGGAAAGAGCTTAAAGGCTCTTCTGGAGTCACAGGTATTGCATTTTAAAGTATACATCAGAATTTACTATATCATCTTTCAGCAATTTGCATCATCACGCCAGGAGTATGGATCTCTGTATATTAAAGAGAGACATGAAAATACCCAGGTTTATTGAGGATTATTTTGTTATGACAATAAAGTCTCTTATCACCTTAAAAGTACATCTTTTCTCTGGGTTAAAACATGTCTTCTGTTACAAATCCAGATGAGCATGTGTCATAATGGCAAGATTAACTGAATGCTGCATCTAATGAACCTTACTGTTTACATTCGGCAGCATCCAGCAAAGGCACATACTGCAGGGACACTGTAGAAAATGCTCTTTAAACCTTCAAAAGTTGATAATTGTTTTGAAAGAACCAATCCAGGTGCCGACCTGAAGAAGGTGTCATCAGATGGCCCATAGTCTGCCAATCGAAAAAATGTAAAGGCTAAAGCCCTCAAATGGACTTTTTTGTGTGGCCACTTTGAAACAAACTGTGTTCTGCAGGTGGACAGTTGCTCCACTACAATGAAATATAATGACAAAGCGAGGTCTGAAGCTTCCAAATGATATTTATTTCCATTTATCTGCAAACCTGGGGCTGGTTTATTGATTTAGCATCTCTACAACTGATCCTTCTTCAAATGATTCCAGGGCAAGAACTTTAAAACAACCATTAATAATTTTTCTAAAGGCTAAGTAACAGGAATGGGGAACCCAGGTGTCGCTGGACTACAACTCCCATCATCCTGATCCTGAGCTGCTGGTGCTACTGGGAGTTGGAATCCAACCCCTGGAGAGTCTTGGGTCCCCTCCCCCAGGGAGGGGCTAAAACATCAATAAGACTCTACAAGGCAGCAGGTGAACAAATAAAGCAAGTTATTCCAATCAGCTTCAAACCTCATCCCGCAGAAAGCCTAGACAAAGGCAGCATGCCGTTTCAGCATTACCTTGCTTTTTGTCTGGTCTGGTGTAGCTGTGCATTGTGTATGAAAATCTGCTATTTCTGGTGCTCCCATATTAACATAATGTTATGTTTTTAGGTGTTGCAAGTGCAGTAGGTCTTTATCTAAAGAGATGTGAGTCTGCTTGGTTTCCTTTAATCTTTTAAGCATTGTGGAATTGCATATCACAATCTCATCTGTACTTAAACGAGCAAGAACAGCATGTAGAGACTATTGAGCTTCATGTATCAAATTCTCAGGGTTATACAATCCTGCAAAGTGTAACCAAGCAAAAAACACAACGCCAATAAGCCAGGCCAAGAGAAGGGACAAAGAGTTGCTCTACCATATGTTTGCGTGATTTCTATGAAGTACTAAGGCAGAGAGAGAAATTTGCTTCTGTTCAAATCGATACACTTTAGAATGTGGCAATACCACATCCACAAAGATGCCTACAGATTATGGTGGTAGAAGATGGAACACTTTCCAGTTTCAATAAGTACTGTTAAAGAGCAGAAACTAAATCACAATGGATTGGCATAATAAAACTACAGTGCTAAATGTTTCGCCATATTTGCCCAGCAGGAGGCTCTCTTGCTACACGCTACATGAGGCAATTCTCCTCCCGGACTAAGGCACTCAGTCATAATCAGGAAGTAGAAGGCAAGAATGTGACGATCACGCTAGCACTCAGGATGACATGGTATTAGAGGCAGTGAATCGTTTTTTTCCAGCCTAGACGAATTGCTCAGGATCATTTAGTCCTCTAACACCAACTCATTTACCAATTCACAAGTTATCCAATAAGAGAGAGGAAAGCTCTTCCTTTAAAATCTTTACACAAATCCCTTCGTCCCAACTCAGAATTCATAAAGGTACCGAAACAGAAATCAAAAGCCAGAAACAAAAGTAGCATAATTGTACTCACTATAATGCTGTGCAAAAATTTTCTTCTGTGTTGGTTTTTCCCCCTGTTAATGAGAGAAGAAAATGCATTAAAAAGTAAAAGGTAAGGTAAAGGACCTTTACCTAAACTGCATTAGAAACTGATTAAAGGAGGAGAAAGTGTCAGTGAAATTCTCATCGGGTTAGGGTGGGTATTGCTATAAGTACTTTAGCTTTGAGGTGGCTAAATGGTTTAGTGAGTGCCTTTATTTCATTCTTCAAGTCATCTCTCCAGAGATCTGCATTCTGAGATCTTCCCAAATGCCTGCTGTTTCTGAGAGGCTGCCTTCCACACACCAGACAGCTGGTTGTTTTATTGTGAAATGTTTACTTTTAAAGAAATAAGTAAAAAAACAAAGAAAGGGTAAAAGATATAATTTAATCTGTTCAAAGACCAGTTTAATCTAACACATTGTACTCAGACGTAAATCCCATTGAATTGAATGGTGATTACTCCCAGGTAAGTGGGTGTAGGATTGCAGTCTAAAACTGCTCTGTATAGTGGTACCTCGGGTTAAGTACTTAATTCATTCCGGAGGTCCATTCTTAACCTGAAACTGCTCTTAACCTGAAGCACCACTTTAGCTAATGGGGCCTCCTGCTGCCACTGCGCTGCCGGAGCACGATTTCTGTTCTCATCCTGAAGCAAAGTTCTTAACCTGAAGCACTATTTCTGGGTTAGCGGAGTCTGTAACCTGAAGCATATGTAACCTGAAGCATATGTAACCTGAGGTACCACTGTACTTAGTATCTGTGTATTGGCTGAGCAAAAATGATTTATACATGTTCCCCACTTATTTGTTTTAATCCCCATAGCTTCAATCCACAAATGCTTACATCAGTGCTTATCACTAAACTTATGACAGCTCTTGGGGACAGCAAGGAAGACTGGGTTGAATGCCTCTGTCTCCCAAGCAGTTTGTTGACTTTGTTCTGAAGATACGTGCAGACCAGCATGGATTACGGTGTGTGCAATTCTATGTAATGGGTGCAGGATTTATTTTCTACACAGTACCACACATCTCTTTTTGTGTGTGTGCATCCAGCAAGGCGATCTGTATCTTGAATGCGGCTTCTGCATACAGATTGCCCTTGCAGGGCTGGGCTGCATGGTCTATCGGTTTGGACTATAGGTTTCCCATAAAATCTGCATCTCTGGGCCAAATAAAACCACCTTAGATGTGGCCTGCATATATACCTGACTAGCACTGAGGCTTGCAAAAGAAAAATAAATTAAAGACATAGGTCCATTTTCTTGGAAGATGGCAAATCCAGCATATGGACATTTCCATCTTTATTTTCATGTGGTAAGGCATTTATACAAAATCATGACACTATCAGGGAAAACAGTATTTTTGAGACAGTTCCTGTATCATACAATGTCAGGGATTTTATTACAGGGACTACACCTCACCATGAAAGTGAGGTGGTGGAATCACAGTATAGACTACAACACCTCAAACTTAAATGCATAAATTTGTTCCTCCAAGTGGAGAGTGTAAGGGCTGTGTGACAAAGGACAAAGAGCTAGCTGACTTGGTCAATGGTATTACAAGGAACTTGAACACCACAGGCTTGGAAAGGAGGAGGAACCCTTCTCCTGAGCAACAACAAGCCCAGCAGCTGAGGAGTTAATACATTTCCTTCCCCAGGCCCTCCCACTGCCTTATCAGTTTTACAAACTTAACATACCCCTGCAGTGGTGCTGATGCCTCCCACCAATTGCATGAGAGAAACACAGCCTGTCTCTGTTTCCACAAGGTTCCTGAGTGGGAGGAAGGGACAAGTTGTTGCAAGGGCATCCTATTTCACTCCAAAGGTCTTTGATGCCTCATCTGATTCATTGTGAGCTTCCCAAAATGACTTGTATCAATTTAATCAAGTTTAACTTGCAAGGCATCCTCTAAGTCTAAAAGAATGCTTGGAAGTGAGGCTTGCTTAAGAGGCTGAACGTTCTGTTTCAGTGCCCTCACAAGACTATAGTACTCAGAGTTCTGTGAAGAGACACAGTCATGGGCATAGCTGGGGGAGGGGGGATGGAGGGGCAGCTGTCCCCTCTAAATCAATAAAAATACATAAAAATACATAGCAAACTGAGGTTCTGCTCCCCCAACAAAAGGCCTGCCCCCCCAAATCCTGGCTACGCACATGGACACAGTGACTATTAAACCAGTTGAAGTCTGCAGTGTAGATACATGTTGTTAACAGTCACCAAGAAACATAATCAGCAACCCCTAACGTGGGCAACCATATGGCAAGCTTAAAGGTACTAGTGCCGGGGTATCCAACATAATGTCCTCAAGATGTTGTTAGACTACAACTCCCATTAGCCCCAGCCAGCACTGCCAATGGTAAGGGGATGGTGGAAGTTGTAGTCCTACAACACCTGGCGCCTAAGGTGGAAGAAAAAGACTCTATAATGTACAGTTTTAGGCGGCAAACCTATATACACTTCCCTGGGTATAGGTCCAGCTGAACTCAAGAAGACTTACTTCTGAGTAGACATGTAGAGCAGTGTGCTGTTAAAGAACAGAAAAAGGTCAAGAACGTCAAGTGAGGATAATGCTAACAGTGGTGAGTGGTTTGCAAAAAGAGGAAGGCATAAGAGTACGCTGCAAACCTTAAATGCTACTTTTGGAGGCTCCTACATAGATAACAGAAATAGAAGTCTGAGAGAAAAGAAGAAGGTTCACATTTAGTTTCTGTTCTTCTCACACTCTGCAGATTTACAAGTCTGTAAAATATAGATAAGTGAAGAAAGTTACACTTAATGGCCACTGCTTCTCAACAGGGAAGATGGGCCTCATTCGGAAAAAATCAATCTGGGTTTCTTGGCCTTCTTTTCAGGCTTCTTTGAGCCTTGTGTCATATTTCCAGGGGGAAAAAATGTGTTTTCTTTACTTGAGGGCTCATTTTTTCCTTACAGGTGTCACTGCCATAATATGTGTAGGAAAGCTTTTAAAATAAAAGGGGAAAAAATCTGTAACTACCTTTAATTTCGAAGTGGCACTGGCAGGCATTGCTATCTAAGCTTTTGACGATAAAGCTTTGCTGAAACACACACATTCCTTTCCCAGTTTTTTGGGCGGTGGCAGTGGTAACTAGACTTTAAGGAGCAAGGCATTTGAGTAAAGGGTGTCAGGAAAATAAAGGGGGTGCAGGGCAGCATTTGACAAAATAGGTAGCTTCTTCCTAACAAATTATGTATAGAATAAGGAAAGACATAGGTTCTAGCTACCCAGAGACAAATTATAATATAACCTGCCTTTTATAAAGTGTCCATTTGCAATGAAAGGCTAATAGGTTGATACCTGACCATTGCTTAACAGACTGTACACTATTCTATTTCATTTCCTCATTTATTACAAATTATTTCTTTATTAATCCACCCTGAATCTATTTCCTCCCCCCTCGACCTGATTCAACAATAACAGAATACTTGTGTGGGCAGCATTATAGAGTCAGCAGCTGTGAACTTGAAAAGCAGAGAAGCTACTGATCCCTTCAGATCACAGCCCCTAATACAGTACTGTTTCTTAGCACAATATTCAACTTTTTGTTTAGGTCCGAGACCCACATGTAGCCCATACATGCCTTTGTGGACGTTTCTTAATATTTTACCAAAGGTTTATGTGGTAGCTGGCTGCTGTTGGGACCCACAAGAGGTAGGCCACAAGTCTAACTCACACATTTTAAGACTAGTGGGTTTGTTACCTCAGGGAGGCTCCTTTTGTATTCACTGCAGTGGAACATTCTGGGTATATGAAGCCACAACACACTCTCTCTCTGAGAGCTGTTTAGATCCAGGGAATTGCCTCCATCCCCTTGTGAGGTATTATGGGTTGGCTGCACACCTCTAGTACCTCTGAAGAGGAACCTACACAAGGAAGCTGTGTGGGCTAGTTCCTTTTCAGATATTGCAAACAGGTGTTCTCAGCTGGCTGCAGAAGAGAGTGTGCCCTGAGCCATAAAGGGCACTCTTCTTTTTGACCTAGGGGTTAACACTTGCATAATGCTACTCATTTCTTAGGTACGGTACCCTATATATCTCATGGGGTGTTTGTGCAGGAAGTTCCTATGCAGACAGGCCTTCAGTATATCCTTCAGTACCTGCGCTTTAGTCATTAACAAAACATCACGCTTCAAAGTCTTCCCTCTAAAAACAATCTCTGGGGAATGCCATGCTTCATCTGGTAATGAATACGTGAGCTTCCTCACTGCTTTCCCCAAAGAACTGCTGTTAAAAGATAAATGAATGGTAAAGAATGTTGACATTGGGACACAGATTACTCTTTGCACAACTATAGGAGGGCAGCAAGCGGGCATCAGAGCCTCCACAAAATCTTTGTACATGCTGATTTTCATATCAATCAATCATTTTATTTGACCGTCAGTCAGTAAAAAACATTTGTCAGTACACAGTTAAAAACTCCAGGAAGATTTTAGAACTTAATCAACACTAAAATGGGCTAAACAGATAGCCCCATAGATTTTCATATCAGAAACATATGTTTGCAACTTTTGTTCTTTTTCAGAATTAGGAAACTAACCAAATTCAAGTCCCTTTTGATGATGTGCAGATTTAAGCTATGTGCTGCTTAGGGGGGAAAATAACATGATATAAGGAATTAGACAAAATAAAGTCCTGACTGTTTCCCTCTCTAAGCCTCTATGCTGATTTTCATAAACCATCACATACATATAATGAAGCTATATATTACATCGGTACCTATTTTGCTACATTTGTTGCAATATATATATGGTTAAGAAAACTGCATGGGTATGTGTGGGTGGGTGTCTAGTAGGCAGCTAGGGGGAGAAAATAAAAAATATTTATACTAGTATAGTAATTCTTAAACAGTCATTACATAGAAGAAAACACAGCCAGAATATGATGTTCCCTCTTCTGTGTCAGTAGTATGACCTAACATTTTTCATGTGTTGAAAGATTTCTTACAACTTCTGGCAATTTGCTGCTAAAGATGTATTGTTTGCTCTCAACTATGTGTCATTGCACAATTCCAACTGAATTCTCTTGTGATTTACCATTGAATTATTTCCGTGCTTTTTCCAGTTTATTATTTTTTCTATTAGACTTATTACACAAAATCTACAATACCCCCTTCCTGGAACAAAATGGGCACAAATAAAAGGGCATACTGCACTGGGAAGTTTCTTTACTCCAGCCCTGTTATAACATTGGGCTGTGTGTAACCCACCTTGGGACTCCATGGTGAAGGCAAAGTTATAAATGCCTATGAACGAACTAATAAATTCAGCCCTGGAAGGGACTTATAACAAACGGAATATACAATGCACGAACATATGCCAGCAGTTCCCGTTTATTTCAATGGGGCTTGCGCAGGAGAACTTCCCATCGGATAATTTACGCCTACAGCAACTGTTCCCACCATAATCCTTTACTTTTGCAGATGCACTGACTCTGCTTTAGATAACGTAAGCCAGCATTTATGCCAGCTGTATTTTTGTGGGTATTGATTTATGTGAGGGTGTATAATGATGAAATGGGTCTAGGAGGCTGTAAGTAATATAAGAGGTTTATTCCCGTTCCTTTCTTACAGAGGAAGCGCGGTAAGAGTGTGCGGGAAATAAGGGCCCATTATGTCCCGGTGCCTTGGCTTATTGTGGTTTATAGGTTGCCAGGGCAACACACTCAGCTACCATTCCCTTCCCCTCCCCGCCACGAGACCCTCATGCTGCTCTTTCAGCTGCCACTCCTTTGTTGCCACGGGCGCTGGAGCAGAAAGAGAATGCGAGCGTTGTTTCTGATTGGGCCTCGCCGAGCCTTGCTTATTAGCATATGAGGACGGAGTATGACAGGCAGGACGAGAGCCGATTGGCTGAGGCTGGAGGTGAGGCTGTGGGGTGATCCCGGCAGGCCGCTAGCTCTCGGACTTGAGCGGGAGTCGGCTCCGGGAGGCCGCGCGCGAGGCTCTAGGGCGCGCGCTCGCGCTCGCGCTCGAGTGTCCTCCTTTACCCCTCGCGGCGTCGCGCGCCGATCCGTGTCAGCTTCGTACTGCTCCCGTCTCCTTTTTTGCCCTTCCGACGGGGCTTCCAGACGGCGCGCCGCGTGTGTGCAGCTTTGGGGAGCACGCGGGACCGGCGTGTCCAGTTTGGCCGAGGGTGGTGTTCACGCAGCCGAGGCGTGGAAAACCACCTAGTGCACGCCCAGTTGTACATGATTCAGGCTTGCCGGGATCTTCCCGTCGTAGAAAGTCGAGGCAGATGTACTTGGCAGCCCTGCCAAATGTGAAATAAGAAGCCAAGTTAAGCTGCCAATAAGATACAAATAGAAACTAAAAGCACAATTTCAGCCCCCACCCGTGGGTAAGAAAGGGATCGGACGAAATTTGCTCGCCATTTTTTTCCAGATTGGGGTGGGGACGTTACAAACAACCTTCCTTTTATAGGGAGAAGAATGATGACCCCAAAAAAACAACAACCCCGGGGTGTTTGTATTGTATCGTTTCTTCCATCTGGGCTCGAGAAGTAACTTTGCCCTCATGCAGGTTTCCCAAAGAGTATTAAGTCCCACTGAACTAAGTGGGGCTTGCTTCCAAGTAAATATGGATGTATGAGAAAATGTACATCTCTCTCCACACCCCTACTGTCTGCTAACTGACTGCAACCGATATTTCTTGCCATGGAAAACCTGAGTAGTCTGTGTTTAATAAAAATTCTCTGCTCCCTACAATCTGCAACCTACAATCAGGGTTGATGGGGGAATTTAAAGCTGCTGGACCTACAAGAAACAAAACTAGGATGGGGAAGTTGTGGCCCTTCAGATGCTGCTGGACTACAACTCCCATCACCCCAGGCTATTAGTTATGCTAACTCCAAAAACAAGGGTGGGGGCTCCTATTCCCCATCCCTGGACTATAAGAATATAGTGGAATTTGCACTTAACTTGTTTTTTTCTATTGTAAGCCACCCTGTGACCTTACCATGAAGAACAGATAAGAGATGAAATAAACAAAGCCCTGCCTGCAAGCAGCCAGAGACTTCTTTCATATTTTCTTGACGGGGGTAAGGTGAGGATGAAAAGTCAACGTTGGTGCATTTTGCACTCTTTCACCCCAAATCTTTCCCCTGGGAGATGGAAGCAGCTGGGGATTATTTTGATCTGATCCAGCAAATGGCTCAGTGGGAAAGGGTCAGAGCTTTCCTGAGACCGGGGTGGGGGGAGAGAGAGTCTTGTTAGACTAAAGTTGGAAACTCAAACAAAAAAAGCAGTTGGTCCCTAGCGAGGTCCCCAGTCGGCTGCCCCACCCATTGCTCCAGCCTAGAAAGGGTTAAGTGGCTCCTCAGAGCTGTCTCCACATTTCCATTAAGAATGAAACAAAACAAACAAACAAAACCGCCCACTGACTGCTCAGCATTTCCCTGCCTCTTATCTGGATTGATCCCAGGAAAGAAAAATAAACTGAATTCTGTTTCTGGAGACTCCTTTTTTGTGATAGGAAATTGTGGAGGAACAGCAAGCTGGCCTTTTGTCTGGGATTAAAGGACATCTTTACTTCTGAAATGAGAGGTGTTTGGGGCTCAGTCTGGTGCAGTAATGGCCTCTCACTACTCCAAAGTCATCTTCACTCAGCTGGGCTTAATGGCATGCTCCACCAGGGCAGACCCAGCTATGAGGTGGAGTACTGCTGCCAGCATCAGTGCCAATTTCAGGCGAGAATATGCCAGAAATCAGGGTGATCTCCCCAAAACTGATGCTGATTTCTGGCACCACTTCTCCATCACTGGGGGACACAGCCGGTCATAGCAGCAGAGTAGGTGGTGCAGGAGTGCTAGGCATGGTGCCTCAAGCGGTGAAAAAGGAAGTGCCACCCCGCTACTGCTGTTGCTGCCACCACCACCACCAGTGCCACCATACCTGCTGCTGCCACTGCCACCCACACAGTACGCCCTGCCACATACCCACTCCTGGCAGAGAAGCAGCACCGCCATCAGCACTCATTTGAGGTGAGTTCTCACTCAAAATAATGCAACATCTTGGAAGAAGTAGACAGGGCCTCTGTGGGGTGCATCTTGGGGGCATTCACCACCTGAGGCTACAGCTGACCAGGTTGAGAGTGTGTATATGAATCAGTGCTGGATTACCAAATGGGCAAAGTAGGCACTGGCCTATGGGCCCCACACCCCATGACAATGGAACAAAATAATATTGATATGATCTTAAAATAACATTACAATCAAACTTTCTTAGTTCAATTTTATCCTGCCTAGGGGCCTCCACAGGGTTTAATCTGGCACTGATATGACTTTCCTTATCCACCAGCTACCTTTTACTTTCATGCCAGCACCAGCCAGGATACTGCCTTAAGAGGAAGCAGAGACCTAAGAGGACAGGGTCAAACCCCTAAAAGCCACCCCTGTTTTGTTTTGCGGACTTCTACCCTCTGCCACTGCATGGAGGCCTGGTGGGGCCCTCTGCCACCACAGGAAAGCCAAATGAGACTTGCTGCTGCCACGGCCTGGCCCCTCAAGATTGGGGGGCACCCAGCCATGTCCTCACATATGCCCCCCCCATAGAGTTGGTGGCGTGCTTCTGTGCCAGGGGTGGATATGTGGCGGGGCACTTCCTATTTCACCACTTGAGGCAAAAGAAGTACAGTGGTACCCCGAGTTACATACGCTTCAGGTTACAGACTCCGCTAACCCAGAAATAGTACCTCGGGTTAAGAACTTTGCTTCAGGATAAGAACAGAAATCACGCAGTGGCGGTGCGGCAGCAGCAGGAGGCCCCATTAGCTAAAGTGGTGCTTCAGGTTAAGAACAGTTTCAGGTTAAGAACGGACCTCCAGAACGAATTAAGTACGTAACCAGAGGTACCACTGTACTAGCCTGTCACTCCTGCCCCCACCTGCACCCCCAACTCTACTGCTAGTGTGATCTGCAGCATCATAGGAGCCAATTACTAGGGCGTGAGGTCCCTTTGGCCCCCCAGTAAAATATTTGAGGGGGCTGCCCCGCCAGTTGATGGGCATTGCCATTCATATAGTGTGTGCACCCCGCATCATGTCATTGATTTCGGGTGATATCACCCTGTCGCTGACTTGGAGCATGATCTCGCCCCAAATCGGCGCCGATGCCTAGCACCGCTTCTCCGCTACTGGCGGTGGAGCCCCCTTCGCCCCAGATACGAGCTGGGCCTCTCGGAGCTGCCTTCTTTTCCTTTGGTCTCCTCGTGGGGTGTAGGGCTATGCTCGACCATTTCCCTTCCCCCGGCTGCCACTAGCAAGCAGTCGCCGGGTACGCGCAGCGCCCTCCCTCCCTCCTGGGTGCCGGGAGAGAGGCGGAGCCGCCGCCGCCTCGTCCCCGGTGTTACATGTGGTCACTCGGACTGAGACGCCTCCTCCGCCCCGCTTCACTGCAAGGGGGTGGCCCTTGGAAACACCTTGTTTTAACATACACGCTATAAATACGACTGGCTCAGAGCATGGGAGCAGAGCTAGAAGCGAGACACCGGGACGCTCACAGAACCGGCCAGACGCAGCCAGTGTGAGCCGCCGCTCCGAGCCCGGTGAGTGAGTGGGGAGGCGGCGACGCGCTACGCCCTACGCACCTCGGCTCGGCTTTGTTCATTTGCCGGCTCGCAGGCGAACAGCTGTGCGCCCCTGGGTGCCTTGTTTCTGGGGCTGGGTCAGGTCGACGGGGCGGCGGGGAAGGGGGTTCGGCCACGGCTGACGAGCCGAGCTTCCTCAATCCAGCTCAGTCTTTTTTCTTTTTACTGAGTGCCCGGGGGGACTGGAAGGCAGTTCCCTTTAGGCGGGAGGAAACCCGGAGTGAGCCGCGGTCGGCTTCCTCTTGCAGGCTCGCCTGTGTCGGTATGCAAGCGGCTGGGGTGGGTCTGGCGGGAAAGGGGTCTGCAACGGAAACAAACGAGGGAAGAGGATGCCGAGTTTCCAGCTTCTCCGGATGGGAGCCTATTGCCAACTCTACCGAGGGCAGACGGCAGTTTCTCAGGCTCTTTGCTTCTGCTCAGAAGCACTTTCCATTAGCTCAGAGGTTTTCAGAACGGAGATCTAGAGCCGCGGAAGTACTTGCATTGATGGGATCTGGCGGGCGGGTGGGGGCAGGGAGACGCTTATTCAAGTGGTTTCCTCGCCCACATCCCATTTTCTCTCCTGGATGGAATAAGATCTGGGTTTGAACGCAGCTCTAAACGTTAAGAAGGTGGGGGCGGAACACAAAGCAAGCTTGGGGGTCAGAAGAGGCTGAGGCATAAAGAAAGGCTTGGAGCTGGGCGGGAAGCGGAGGGAGGCTTGCTGCTGCTGAGGGTTTGGGGCAAGGCACGGGGCTGGTCCTAATCGCCATCTTTTGTTCTCTTTCGCAGCCACTCCTTGCAGCAGAGGCTTTCTTGCTTCCAGCCGACAACTACTTACTGGGAAGCTGGGCGGAAAGACGGCTTCGTCCTTGGCAAAGAGATACCTTGCGCCAGGGGGAGAAAGAGCCGGCACGCTCGCTTTTTTTCTCTGAGAAAGGAAACCAAAGGCGGGAAAGGAAAGCAGCAACTTTTCATCAGTTTGGCGCCTTTTTAAACTCGGGCCTCGCCTTGATCCCATCCGAGCAGCTGCTCCTGCTCCCCGAAGTCTTGCTCGGCGCCCTTTTCCTCCTGCGACAGCAGCAGCCCAGCCCTGCCGCGCCTCCGCCAGCCGCCAGGATGATGCAGATCTGCGAGTCGTACAGCCAAAAGCACTCGCTCTTCAACGCCATGAACCGCTTCATCGGGGCCGTCAACAACATGGACCAGACGGTGATGGTGCCCAGCCTGCTGCGGGACGTGCCCCTCTTGCTGGAGGAGCTGGACGCGGGCGGCGGCGGGGAGCGGGAGGCCTCGCTGACTCCCAACGGCGGCGCCTACTGCTCCTGCAGAGACATGTACAGCCACTACGTGCTGCTCAAGTCCATCCGCAACGACATCGAGTGGGGCGTGCTGCAGCAGGCGAGCGAGGAGGCCGCGAGCCGGAAGAAGGACAAGCTGAACGGGGGCCCCGGCGCCGTGGACATTAGCCGAGGGCTCCCCGAGGACGAGGAGGTGGAGGAGGACCTGGAGAAGCAGTTTCACTACCACTTGAGCGGACTGCACACGGTGCTTTCCAAACTGACTCGCAAGGCCAACGTGCTCACCAACCGGTACAAGCAGGAGATCGGAGGCAATAACTGGGGACACTGAGCCCGGGAGGGGGAGGACGCGGCCAGCCTGCCTGCCTGCCTGCCTGCCGGGGTGAGAAAGTCAGAGGACGTTTGAGTTTGTAAAGGGCTAGGGAAGAAGGTGTGTGTGTTTGTGTGTGCTGAGTGCGAGAGAAGCAAATGCTCTTATGTGGCTTTGTAACTGGAGCAGAGAAGGAGCATCTCGGGGGCCAGTGGCGAGCATAACAGCAGATGTAAAATTGTATGTGTCTAGGAGAGAAGAATGTGAGGGCGGAAGGGACTGGCTTTCTTGCTAGGCATATCCTAGTGGGGTTTTACTGTTGGCAACGCTGAACATCCATGGAGGCGGGGTGATGAATCTCTGCCTGGTGTAGCAGGCATAACCAGGTAGTCGAGTATAATATTTCCAGATTCTGAGGACTCTGAATGATGTACAGTGGCTCAGGCCAGTTACTGAAAGAGTGTGTTTGTAATCACTGGAAAACTGTGTGTGCACGCACATGTGTGGTGGCGGCAATAGTAGTGGCGATTGCATCACTTCTTTCATGTTTTGCACTACTTTTGTAACGTTAATATATATGTATATAAAGTCTTAAGAATTCTCTTTGCATGCTCCTAGATCTGCAGGCGTCTTATTTTTACCAACGCACAAGGATGTACATTCATTACTATTAATTAAACTTTTTTTTTTTTTACAAGCGAGGTGAACAGTTATTGTTCTCCTTTGAGTAAAGTTACTTACCTTTCTACATTACATTGAACTGGTCTATATGAGGCTGCAATTGTGCTACTTAAGAACTATTTATACTCAGTTGCAGAGGATGGAACCAGTTAACTAATGTGCACCCCAATTTCAATGGAAAGATAAAAGGGTCTCATTGTTGTACATGCATTGAAGATTTATTTAAAACTTTTTTTATTCAGATGTAGAGTATATTCTAAAATAAATAAGCAAATATATTGACTAAGATGGACTTCACTGGTTTTTATGTTGTGCCTCTACTAGAATTTAATGCTAACATCTATTTTGCAACACACAAACTGTATATGAAATGATTCTTGACATTATCTTTTTTGGAGGGGTGGGAAGAAGAAGAAGAAGAGTTTGGATTTGATATCCCGCTTTATCACTACCCGAAGGAGTCTCAAAGCGGCTATCTAGTTCACTACAGGGATGACAGGCCTGTATTCCCCACTCTCCCCCTATGGTGCACAGGGACAGGCCCATACTTATTTTGTACATTAATATCCTGGAACACAAATGTCATACAAGGGGTTCTTAGGATCTCTGCCATCCATTCAGTAACCACATCCAGACTTGCTTTGCTTCCAGGCCATCCCCTCACTCAAGAGGGTATGAACTCACAGCTCTATTATGCCCTGCTATGCGTGGGCAATGTGCCCACTGTATATTGAACTGAGCCCTTTTAAAACCAGAGACAGTTTTCTTATGGACTTCAGTGAGAGGTAGATTGCACGACAGTGCAAGTTAACTATCCATCTCAGGCAGTTGCCTTTCAAAGCAACATATAGTTAATTTAAAAGAACCGCAACAAGTAGAAACCATGTTCTCTTAGCCCTTCTTCAGGTTGCCTTTACAATTCAACACCTACAGTGAGTACAAGATATTTATATGGATGCAGGTCAATCTTTTAAACCTAGTTA
The DNA here is from genome assembly GCF_964188305.1 of Podarcis bocagei. Taxonomy (NCBI): domain Eukaryota; kingdom Metazoa; phylum Chordata; class Lepidosauria; order Squamata; family Lacertidae; genus Podarcis; species Podarcis bocagei. The sequence goes on from NC_138130.1 coordinate 48,240,609, forward strand.
TTTAAGTACCTTAAGACTTGGTAACTACTAATCAGATTTAAGTTACTTAACTCTGCAAGTTATTTATGTTGTGACATGGATGCTTCTAGACTGTTCTTTGAATCAACAGCTTCATTCTGTGGTATTTTCTAGTTTAAATCCAGGTATGCTATCTTGGAGTCTGAACCAATGTTTTCCTATTTTTTCAGAACATATACATAAAGTGCATTGTGGTTATATTCATATGCACCCAGCCTAATCTGGAGTCCTCTTAAACCTACTTTTAACAACAGAGTAGTTGTTTGGTCATTTCAGCAATACCATTTTAAACAAAAAAAATGCCATATAATGATGTAAACCCTTTAAAGATGTGGATGCATTTTATAGATTCAGATCTGAAAATTCCTTTGGGCTTTGTTTCAACTTTTTGACAATAATATGCTAATGCAAAAGCATTTCTGGCTGTTCTGGGCTATATCTTTGAGGGAAGTGGAAAAATAGAAAAGGTACATAATCCTGCTGAAGCTAAGCACTCTTACATGAGTAAAAATGATATAATTGCTCTTAAAATGGTTTAAAAAATATTGTGTCTCTTTTATAATAAAATGGCTTAAACTGAAATCTTATTTTAAGGTTACAATCCTATGTCTCCTCATCCAGAATTTATCCCAATACAATCAATGGTGCTTAATTTTGAGTAGACAAGTGCAGAATTTTTTCTTTTAAAAAAAATGACTTTATAACTGGAAAAAATGTCACTATTAAACCTTTTAGATGTGATGGCAGCCACCAGAGGTGGAATGGATGGCCTTACTCTATTTTTAAAATTCATACAATTTTTAAAAGTTTTTAATTAATATTATAGTCAAACCAAGATTTTAACAGTTTTTATGGAATTCACTTTTATTTTAATATGTCTTCAACTTTGCTTTTTTAAAGTCAACATGTACTTTAATAATCCTGTCAGCAACAATGCAGACTTGTTTTTGTTTTGTTTTTTTACACTACCCTCATCAACCTTGGACAAAATAAAAAAATTCCTTCCAGTAGCACCTTAAAGACCAACTAAGTTAGTTCTTGGTATGAGCTTTCGTGTGCATGCACACTTCTGCTACTGGAAGGAATTTTTTTATTTTGACTATGGCAGACCAACACGGCTACCTATCTACTACTGCAACCTTGGACAGTTAGGGATTGAGCAGGGCCAACTGTCACCTGTTCTGGGTACTCTATGCTGGTCAGCACGCTATTTAAAATTTCCCACCATGCATTGGAGCACTGTGGGAAGTTTTAATGGCAACCTATTTATATTTCCCACTATGCCCTGACACAGTTACTTTAGAAGTTCCAGGACATTGTGGGAAATTAGAAATGGTAGGTCATAGTCATCTGCCACTGGTCTTAAGTAGCACTGGCCTGGTTGGGAAGCACTGACCTGGAAGTTGACCCTCAGAGGGCACTTTGTTGAGAGCACCCCCAAATCTGGAGTTAGTTCAGTTCCTGGGAATTCTTAACTTAGTCTTCAACTCTCTACAGTTTTCCAACAGTAAGTCCTCTGAACTCAATGAGACCTGGGAGTAGACATGGATGGGAATGCATCACGAGGAAAATATCATAGGAACATGGGGATCTGCTTCTTGCCAGGCTAGACTATTTCTTCATTTTGTTCAGCATTGTCTACTCTGCCAGGCAATGCTCTCCTGGGTCAAAAGCAGAGGTCTTTCCTATTACCTGGGATACCTCCTGTATGTAGATTATGTTTACCACCAAGCTATTGTCCCTCTCCCTAAGCTAGATATGCGAGGTGTTTAGTTTGCAGAATGTCAGCCATGATGCCATTGCATTCTTTTCTACCTGAATCATTTTTAAGAAGTCAAAGAAAGTGCTTTTAGTTCATTAAGATACTTTTCTGCATACCATGCTAACATTGTTATTAATGGGTTCAACTAGTAATTGCATCACTAATGCCATAGTAGATGTTTCTCCCTGAAGTTAGATCTCATGAAACATTCCAACACTGTCTAGAGATGAAACAGAGATACTTTACTTTATCAGGAGTTTCCATATTTACATTTTTCTAAGCTGCCTTCAATCGTAACAGGCCCCCTCCCTGCTGGCTACTCAGCTTGCTGCTTGCTACATCCAATGCAAATCAAATAAAATTTTTCCTCGGCCTTCTGATGATTTTGTCAACCTAGTTACTTGCTTTTTAATTTCCTGTTGTCTTTACTTGAGAGTAAAAACCTACCTTATCTTGGCCAGTGGTTTAGACTACTGCCAATAATGATCAACATTTGCTGCCACTGTAGTCTTATGCTTCAAAAGCCAGAATTTAATACACTTAGGGGAGTTTCCAACTAACGCATTCTGTCAGTGCAAGGATTTCTGCTTGTGCAATGGAACTTCCCTCTGCCATTCACATGTGTTTTGGACCTCCCCAAATCTGCTCTATAGAAAACCCAGTAACAGATTTAGGGGATGCATAGGTGGAGGAGAGAGGGAAATCTCCATTGCTCCATTCACATGTGTTTTGGACCTCCCCAAATCTGCTCTATAGAAAACCCAGTAACAGATTTAGGGGATGCATAGGTGGAGGAGAGAGGGAAATCTCCATTGCGCAAGCAGAAATCTTTGCACTGATAGAACATGTTACCACATTGTATAGTTGCAATCCTAATCCATTACTTGGTAAAAAGTCTAATAGAAGTCAACAGCAAATACTTCTGAATAGACATAATTAGGCTTGTTCTGTTAGGGAAAAATACCTGGTGTGTTGGCAGCCCTTTTTAAAGAAAGTTCCTAAGCAAATGCTCTTGGTAAGTTTGATTCATAAGAATATGGGTGTAAACAAATACCAATTAGTCAAGCTTCGGATTAAATGAGAGGTTTGCTATAGAGAAGATGCAATTAGGAATAGCATTTAAAGAAAAGATATAACTGCAGTATTTTGCCAAATGCTTTGCTACGTTGCCTGGAGAAGATGAAATAACAGGCAGGGTCCAACAGACCCATACTGTTCTTTTTGTTTCAACCTGTTGCAAAGACTCAGTGAAACTGGGCAGCTTCAGACAAACCACATGCTTCATCCAGGCATCAGGAAGCAGATTTGACTAGTGAAAGAGTGAATGGAACTTTCTGGGAGACTTTTCACACTTCCATTTTATAGAGGAAGTCAGTAACTATTGGCAAAAGGCATCCACATCTTAGCCAAGTTGGAACAATGAATGCTGACAAGACATCAAAAGGGATGTTAAAATGTGTGTGTTTTTTTAAAGAGCCAATTGATGCAGGACAATGTTGGTCTTCCAGGCCACAAATGTCTAGCATGCATGAAGGGAAATACGAAGGCAGACAGGCAGACATTCCTCATCTTGATCTTCCCCAGTATGTGACTGGAAAATGAACTGTACGCGCTTCGCAAGTAGGGTTAGCCAATCTGTAAACTTGGCTATTTGAAATGGAGTATAAAAAAATGTAAGAGCTCTGCTGGATCAAACAAAAGGCCCATCTAGTCCAACACATCAGAGTGGCCAGCCAGATGTTTATGGGAAGTACACAAGCAAGACAGCAAGACTCAAGTGTGATAGCAGTGGCCATTTGTGATTCCCACCAAGTGGTATTCAGAGGCATACTGCCTGTGACAGCATACAAACCCTTATGTTGGGTAGACATTGATAGCCTTATTGTCTATGAAATGTCACAGCCGCATCATGCTCTTAAAGCACATAGCTTCCCTGAAAGAATCCTGGGAACTGTAGCTTGCTAAGGGGGCTGGGAGTTGTAGTTTTGTGTAGGAGTGAACTATATTTCCCAAGAGTCTTTGGGGAAAGCCAAATTCTTTAAACATATGGTGTGGGTGTGTCTGATCCTCTTTTAGAGCCATCCATGTTTGTGACCAGTGGCTCCTTTGGGAGTGAGCTCCATAGTTTATCCAAGAGCTGCATGAAGGAGTAATATATTTTGCATGCCTTGAATCTTACAACACTCAGCTAGATGGCCTTGGATTCTAGTATTATGAAAGAGGGAGAAAAAAATTCTATCCTTAGTTTCCACACCATAAATATGGGCTGTGTTAATAGGAGCTGGATAGGCAAGGTTAGGCAGTCTAGCAATCTGGATGATGTCAGTCACATCTTTGACACCCTATGAAGCTTAGCCAGGTTTCTGGTATTGTAGAGAGGTATCATAGGTGCAAGCTATCTTGTTACATCTTCATTTTATGCTTCTTCCTAAGTTCCCTCCTTCCCCAGTCAGTTAGACTTCCAGCATCCAGAGTCAATGGATAACTGAGCCGAGGCATCAGTTTACTATTTCAGATTAATGATTCACCAGCATAGTATCCTTTTATAAAGCCTGCTCTTCCAGATGCATTTTCCCATAGTGAGTTGTGTGTTCTTCAAAATGCTTGATTTGTGAGGGAAATGGCATTGTGTACTGTAGATGGCTTATGCCAGGCACCCCCAAACTCGACCCTCCAGCTGTTTTGGGACTACAACTCCCATCATCCCTACCTAACAGGACCAGTGGTCATGGATGATGAGAACTGTAGTCCCAAAACAGCTGGAGGGACGAGTTGGGGGATGCCTGGCTTACACTTTCTGAAACTGACAATGACCACAAAGGACACTGTCACCAGCTACTTGTAGCTGCTCACGTGACCCTCCTGATTAGATTTGCTCATTACATGGGAGAACACAATGCCAATTGAACGATACTCATGAGGTTCCCCATGTTATTTACACACCTGTGTTGAGGACATTAAAAGGGGTTTTGGTGCGTGTTCAAATTGGTGGCTAGCTGCTCTTGTAGTAGGGGAATGCAAACTGATTATACATGGTTAGGCCTTGCCCAGAGAAATTGCTGGAGGCTCAAGTTTCTTTAAGGCAGAGCTTTCCAAACTGTGTGTCACAACACATTAGTGTGTCAACTGCAGTGTGTTGGTGTGTTCCACAAACACTCCCCGTGCTGCTCCTGGGGTTGGAAAGGGTTAGTTTAACCACTAGTTTGCTAGTAAAACTGAATTACTCTGTCGCAAAATGATACAAAACTGAATTCCTATGTCCAAAAAGTGTGTCAACAACTTGAAAAGTTTGGAAAGCTCTGCTTTAAGGCATTCAGAGACAATGTGGCAAATGAGAAATACGCTGCAAGTCAAGTGAAAACAAATAGGTTGCAAAACATTAATCTGGCTCTAGTTGCAATCATACCATTGCAACTGAGAAGGTCAATGCAGCTGCAATAAATTACACATTTGATTAGGTAGGGTAAATTTTTTAAATTCGGAAGTCAGTTCAAATGTACAGTGGTACCTTGGGTTAAGAACTTAATTCGTTCTGGAGGTCTGTTCTTAACTTGAAGCTGTTCTTAACCTGAAGCACCACTTTAGCTAATGGGGCCTCCTGCTGCCGCTGCGCCGCCGGAGCACGATTTCTGTTCTCATCCTGAAGCAAAGTTCTTAACCCAAGGTAATATTTATGGGTTAGCGGAGTCTGTAACCTGAAGCGTATGTAACCCGAGGCACCACTGTAATGGCATTGCCCAGTGATTTGAGGATTTGGTGATGTGCACTCTTAAAGCCTAGTTCCCACTTAAAGATATTTGCATTTGCGAGCCTTCACTGTTACAGTGGGTTACAAGAAATTTTCAAATCATCAATAAAAAATGTTAAAAACAATTAAAAGCATTTTAAAATAATTAAAACTAAAAGTAAAAGAGATTAAAACAACAGCTACGTGGCTTAATAGGCTTGATTAAACAAAAAATTCAAGCAAGCACTGAAAATAGAACAGTGAAGGTGCCTTTTTTTGCATTCCTCCTGTTTGGATTTTTTCTTAGGGTTTTTGTAATTCTGTATACCTTTGGGTTCCCTCAATCCTGTTGCTGCAGACCCTCAGGCAGCTGAGTTCACTATTACCCTATTTATGATGTAGATGCATAATAATCACAATTTGTCAATGTGTAGAAGATAATTATGAACCTTCTGACAAAAGTGCATTCCAGTGCAAAGGTCCTCAAGCTGTGGTCCATTCAGGTGGTCTGTCTGATTTCAATATTCATATTTACTTTTAATTGCTTTTTTAATTCCTTGTATGTATTTTATTGTATTATCATTACAATTCTATGGAATACAATAACATAAAGCAGGCAATAAAACACCATTAAAAACATACAGTATCTACCACAAAACATAACAATTGCTGTAAAAGAATCGTTAAATGGTCTGCCAAGACCAGGAGCAATTTTCAAGTGGTCCATGGGAGAAACATTTTGGGAACCACAGTTCTAGTGGCTTTTGAAGTGCTAGCAAGATATGAAAGCAACCTTGAGCAACAGGTTTGCTTGTCCTTCAAATCCTCATCCTTAGTTGTGGCAATATAATAGTGTCGTTGAAAAGATTATCATATCACAAGGAGAGGATTATAGCTTTGAGTGAAGAATGAGCCGCAGGAAGAGCAGAAGAATTTCCAGCATGCACTGATAATTCAGAGAGCTGAAATGACAGAATAGGTATATAGATATGTGTTTATTTATTACATTAACACATCGTTCCTTGAAAGAGCTCAGGGTGGCATCTTCACAACAATTCTGATGTAGGGTTATGCCTTGTGGCTGAATGGGAGTTTTAGCAGAGTCAAAAGCCAAGGTAAAATGGTATGTCTTCAGCATTCACCCAAAGCTGTACAATGAAGAGGCCAGATGTACTTCGGTAGAGGGTGGGCAGAGAGTTCTACAACTTAGGAGATGCCCCAGAAAATGTCCTTTTGCCACCCCCACCCCCCTGAGCTTCTGAGGGCAGTGGGACAATCAATAGGGCCCCATCTGCTGATCTTACCATCTGAGGGGATCTGTAGGGAAGGAGGCAGTCTCTCACGCATTTGGGGCCTGAGTTGTTTAGGTCTGTGAACAGTAACATGAGCACCTTAAGCAGGGATTTTAATGTGAGTTTTTAATGGATCTCCAGCCAGTAATCTGGCCGCTGCATTTTGGACCAGTTGAAGTTTCTGAGTTGTCTTCAAGGACAGCCCCATTTAGAGTGCATTGCAGCAATCCATTCTGGAAGTTAGCAAAGCATTGAGTACAGTGGCCAAGTCATTTCTGTCCAAAAGCGGTAGTAAGCTGGTGAACCAACCACAGCTGGACACAGGCACTCCTAGCCCTGAAGGCCACCTGAGCCTCCAGTGACAGTGCTGAATCCAGCAGCACCACCAAGCTATGGACCTGTTCCTTCCAGGGGAGTACAACCCCATCCAGGGCAGGCCTTCTTCCCACCTTCCAGACATGAGAGCTTGGGAGACATAACAACACATCTTTCTTTTCATGACTCAGCTTCAGTTTACTGGCCCACATCCACCCCACTATTCATCAAGCACAGGTCTAACACACCTCAAGCCTCTCCCAGTTAACATGGAATGGAGAGATAGAGCTGGATGTCATCTGCATACTGAGGGCACTTCACTCCAGATCTCCTGCTGACTGCTCTCAGAGGCTTTACATAGATGTTAAATAGCATGGAGGACAAGACAGAACCCTGTGGGACACCACAGGACAACTCCTACGACTGCTTTCTGGAGCAGAACCACAGAAGCACAGTGCCTGCAACCCCAACCTCTCTGAGATGCTCCAGAAGGATGTGGAGTCAACAGTGTTAAAAGCAGCTGAGAAGACAGAGCAGTGTCACATTACCACCATCTCTCTCCCAAATGTCACCAACAAGGGTAATCAGGGCAGTTTCAGTGCCAAGACCAGCCTTAAAGCCAGACTGGAATAGTAAGGAGGGCATATTTCAGCTAGAAATTTTTACAATATATAATGTATTCCAGGGAGGATACCTACAAGTTATTCCCATGGCTAAAATGATAATGTTGGATGGATTACCTAGGAACTGGGATGCTGAGTCTTCAATGTTGCTTAGCAAACCTGTGACTGGCATGTGAACAAACTTGTGATTAAATCCTTTCAACATTTTGAACCACTTGGATATCTGCAAATCAAAAATCTCATGATGCATAGCAGGAAGAGTCTGGAGGATATGTGGAAAATTATATTGCAAAATGCCACGTGAGTGTTTATTGAACTCCCCCAACACATATTTGGTAACCTTTAACAAAGTGGGGAATTAAACATGTTTTGTTTAGCTATTTGCAGGTTACATTTTCGTACATTTGTGGGTATCTTAAGTACCATATTCTGAAAGTAAAGTGTTTAGCAACCATCCAAACTAGAAATATTCTGTAAAGCAAATAGCAATTAAAACCCTATGTTTGTAATCACCAACTCAGTTTTGCTAAGTAGTCACTGTAACAAATTTGCTGTTAGATAATCATCATTGTCTGTTCTTTTTGTATTTTATTTCCTTGCCCCGCCCCACCTCACAAGTATGGACAGAAACTTGCCGATTTAGGATTACACTCATATGATGAAGTAGACTGTGACCCATGAAAGCTTATGTATTAATGAATTGTTAAAATTCTCGCCCCCCCCCCCAATTGTTTAATGTCTATTCAATGTTAATATTCATAGACAAAACATAGGTATTAGGTACGCAAGTTCTATGATTCTAACCGGTGGTTTTCACCCCTTTCACACAAAGCCTGAATGTGGATCCAAACCCTCTTAAAGAAAATGACGATGAGTATTTATGTAGCAATTTTGAAAGTGTTCAAAGCACTTAGCATGCAGTATTGCAGCAACTTCTACCCATCCATGTAAAGGTAGATAAGAAATGTTATCCCCACATTGCAGATGAGGAGCTAAAGTTGAGAGAGAATGATTTGCCTACAGATGCCTAGTGAGGTCATGACAAACTTTGAACCAGTGATAACTGACAGCTCGGTCTCTTAGCTACTAGGCTACACTACCTCCCACCTCTTCCATTAATTTTAGTGGCTGTTGATTATACCACTTGCTTGAGTTCTCCTTCCACTCATTTGTTATTTGTCATATATGATGTTTTTCAGAGTGTTCAAAACACTTCATGCACATTATTGCAGCAATTTGTTTTACAGAACATCCCTGTAAAGGGCAGGCCAAAAGCTTTGTCTACATATTGCAGATGGGGAGCTGAGGCTGAGAGATAAAGCTGTCGAGTGAGATCAGGGCAGAGATGTGCTTTGAACCAGGAATGGTTCTCTGCTCAGTCTTTCAGCCTACACTAGCTCTCAACTCTTCCACCAGTTTTTGTGGCTAAGGGTTGCACCACTCATTTGTTGTTATCTGCCAAGGTATTCCATCATATGCCTATTGTATGTGGATTTAATTCCTGTGACGAAGATGAAGCACAGTGGACAGCTACGCTACCACAATGACGTTTAGCCGTGCCCTGCAACTTCCCTGCCCTCCCCTTTCCCCACAAGTTCCTTAAATCTGTTTTGTAGGGTTGGGAGCAGGGGGAAACCCAGACCAGATTTGGAGGGTACAGGGGGTGGGGAGGAGAGGGCAAGCAATTTACACTGCACAGCTGAAAGTCATTGTGTTACTGTTTCCTTGACTATTGCCCTTAGATGCCCAGCTGCATTGGACTTCCTTCTGACCCTAGAGGGTCCCAAGGTACAAAGAGCGGCAAGGACTCTTTCATTAGGACCCCTGGGTATGTCACAATGCTCATTTCTTTGCTTCAGGTTCTGAATAAAAATTACTGTGCAGAAAACGATGACAAAACTCTGTTCAGGCCAAGGATATCCTAGGAACCATCTCCTCCCTTCTGCCCATCCTCCATACGTATGCATCAGCTGATGCAATCTCTGCACGGTTGCCAAATCCCTGAGCTCTCGCTTCTTGTTCAACAAACTCTTGGCAAGAAAAACTGCTTCCAATAATGCTGGTCTCAGTGAAGTAGTCAGCCCTGTTTAACAAGTTTAAGAGAAAAAGGTTGAGAAAGAAATGGAAAGTCAGAGGCCTTCAAAACTAATGCCTGATATCTGTAATCCTCTAGGGACTGACAGTTTCTTTATATGGTCATGATACAGTAAGACTGCTTGCCAAGTTTCTATCTAGGCTTCTGAGTCAAGTTGGTAGTACGTAGCACAATTCACAGGAATTCCTCCACTCCCTGCCCCCACCCCGATGGAAAGCATGCATTTTGCAGAGAGAAAAGCTACTAGGAGCAACAGTTGAAAAAAGGGGTGAGCACTCCCTGTGGCTTCAAAATCCCTTCACTCAAAAAAGACTTTTCTCTTAAAAACAAGTAAAAGACAATCCAGATTTTCTTAACTTACATTCATGTGTAACATCTAGCTAAGGCCGGAAAAAGGAGCTTAAGAAAACCCTGCTTCTGCACAACACACCTCTATTTTGTTTTGTGACTAACCGATTGTATATTTATTTAGTGACTGAGAGAAATACTTGGTAGAACTTCAGGGGTGGTGCCTGAATCAGTTCCTTCTACTTATGCAGCTATTTAAAGTGGCAGTAATTATTATTTTTAAAGACCCCCCCCCCGATAATTTAAAAGGTATTTTTGCACCTGATTTTAATTTCAGTTTTGTTTTGTGCTGTTCAGATTAAGCCTGACAATATACACAATAATGGATCTGATAGTGGATTTGTTTTTGAAAAAGCCAAGTTCATATCATAAAAGAGGCAAGTGTTTTCTGTTCCTTTTCAGGGAAAAGCTATACCGCTTATCAACTGGTCTGTGTCCGGAAGGGTTCATTAGAAGCTCATGGCATACAGCTATGAATTAGGGGTTTGACTATACATAAGAAACTTGTGAACTTAGGAATTCACATTTTAAAACCTAAAACGTCTCCCTAAGCTACCTTCTGTTTAGGCCAAGACATAAAAACACTTAAGGCAAGACTGTTTTAGCTACATGTGATATACTAATAGATTAGCAGCCGAGAGAGATGGGGGCAGGCCCAAAGGACAGAGGCAAACCAAGAAAAACTACAAGTGCCGAGGAAAGATAGGTAGGAGACCAGGAAGGCTGGGCAGACACATGCACAGATATGTGCAGAGTGAATGCATATCTTTCTTCCTCAACGTAGCTGTAACTTTCTGTGTACTCACATGACCTTTCTTAGAAATCAGTTTTAGTGCTTGAAAATGCGTTGACTGCAGTTTCATCAGTGATACATGGCATTTCTTAATTAACCTGGGATTGCTTCAGTGCCGGATTTACATATAAGCTAAACAAGCTATAGCTTAGGGCCCCACTCTCTTGGGGGCCCCCCAAAAAATTAAAGGGAAAAAACTGGATGTACATTTCTAAAATATAAGATAAAAAACAAACGAAATAAAACCTACATACAGCAACAGTGTTTTGTGTTGCGTAGGCTCCTATGATGTAAGTAATGGGCCCCGCCTGCTAGCCTGCTCCCTAAAATATCACTGGTTTGCTCATATGTGGCTTTAGATACCTATTAGGTCCATAAATTACCACACTCCACAAAAAACAGCGACAATTTGTTGTTGACAAAGGACAGCTGGACATATAAAGGGCCCCATTACCTTCAGTAGCTTAGGGCCTCATCAAACCTAAATACGACCTTGGAGTGCTTCCAAACTTCAAGCTCTACCTCTACTTATTTCCCTCCTAGGGAGTGACCCTGGTGAACACGCCAATTCGGCCTGCTCCACATTCTGTCCATTCATTGCCTTTCTTGAACTCTCAACATTTTCAAACACTTCATCAGACACAGCATCTTTGCCACTGTTCGGCACCCTCCAATTTCATCACTGTTTTCCTAACAGTTTTCTTTAAATCTTGGAACTTGTTTCCCACTTAGTCTTAATTCATTAATTCATTGTTATCTTAATCCATCTGCTTTTCTAGTGTCTCCCCGCCCTGCACTGTGGCTCCTGCTGCCTGAGGAGGAACAGCAAATGGCGCCCCGCCCTAGGTCAAGGTGGATTGAAATGAAAATGTTTATTCGGCTTTACGCCCATCATAAAACACAACACAACAAAACAAATCAAATAAAACAGTGGACTCGTACAAGCCACCAATAATATAACACAATTCACAGCTCACAAGGACAAATATTAGCAATTCAAAAGAAAAATTTAAGATTAAGATTTAGGCACTACGCTAAAATCAATATCTGATGTCATTGTAGAAAATTCTTATAACTATCAATAATCAGCTAACATTCCATTCCGTCTCTTGTACGAGAGGATGGCTGTTAGGAATTTAGCAACCTGTAGGGTAATATAAGGATCCACATCTTGAAGAACCCAGGCAAGCTGTAGGTCTACTGGTTTGTCAGCGATAGGCTGAATTATGGAGTTTAGTATACTAGCACGAGCTGAACTGTACATAGGGCAGGTAAACATGACATGCTGTAGAGATTCAGATGTTTTCGTATCACAAGCACACATTGAAGGGACTTGGCCCTTAGTGAATCTATGTCTCAAGACATTTGTTGGAAAAACATTGAACCTAGCTCTAATGAAGGCATATCGGTGAGACGCGGCCATAAGCGATGTTAAGTAGGACGGAGCACAGTAGATAGGGATTATGCCGAAATTTAACGGCGAGCAGACTCCACCACCAGCAAAAAATTTTTGGTATAGCTCCGTATCATCCAGCCTTTGATTTAAACACCTTTTTGCCACATTTAGATCCAGTTTGAGCAATTCAGAGGGCGAGATATCATAGGACAATAATTTGGCATGGATTTTTCCTAGGTCAAGGTGGAGAGTACCTAAGGCTGGCCAAGTTATTTTGGCACCTTAGACACAAAATCCCACACATGCCTCTTCCTGGGAGTAAAAATACAATAAGAATAAAATAAATAAATGTTCAAGTTGTCGCTAGCCTTTCATGACACTCAAAAACTCGCTCTAACGATAGGACTGGCTACACTTTTGCTTTCCTGAATGGAGTCAGACAGAAATATGATGAATCAGTGCAAGGGACATACACAGGATGGGCATTGTGAGGATGAGATAGTCAGGAGACAAAAAAGGGAGAGCAAGACAAAAACATATTGAGGGAGATTGCAATTGCATATGCACCAAATTGCAATTTGCGTACACAACAAGTGTTTAAAGCACATTCTCTCCCCGCCCCAAGAATTCTGGGAACAGTAGTTTACCCCTCCGAGAACTGCAATTCCCAGCACCCCAAACAAACTTTCCAGGAGTCTTTGGAGAGGGACAAAATAGACTGGGAAATAAAAACTCTTTAGCCCAAATCTACCGATGTTGACCTTGTTACTAACAGGCTTTTGGTCTCCTGATAATTAAAAGTGTAGGTGGTCCATTGCAGGGTTTTCTGATGATGGGCCCTGAGGTGAGGGACTGGTGGACCCTGGCTGCACACTGCAGCCCATTTTTAAGGGCTCTCTCTCCCATCCTGGACTCAATGACAGTTGACATTTTATGGCTAGAGCACAGGCCACGCTTGGTGGATAACTCATGTGACACCTTGCTGGGAGTTGGGAAGATGTAGATAGACCCTGGGGGCAGGCAAATAATGTTTAGCTCTGGTGGAAATGGAAGCCCACCGCACCTAGCCTGGGCTCTGGATTCAGGAGCTGGTTGGAGTATGCGTTTGCCTCACTTGAGCAAAATGGAGGGGTAAGAGAGCTGGGCCTTTCTGCATAGTACTAAGTATCAAACTCATATTCCCCAATAGTGTGGTTCCCAGATGTTTTTTTAAATATATATATATATATATATATATCTGCACTTAAACCAAATTTACTCTGGCCTAAGCTTTCCAGTGTAGATTAATGGGGGAGATTCACTGAGGAGGGGAACCCAATTCTCTGAAGAAAAAGTGGATTTTATAATCTTTTAATTAATATAAATGTATACTTTTTAAAAGAAAAAATTATTGTGGAAAAGAATCCAATTATTTCAATATTTTTAAGACGGCATTTTCTTGGAACAATGTGCACACTTACTTTCCTGCACTGGCATACACATCTCCATGGTGTAACAACGAGTAACAACGAAAGGATATGTTCCCCTCCCCCACCCCACCCCCAATCTTCGGCTACTTTCCCTCCTCTACTGTGTTAGCACAAGGAGTACTCTGTTGTAGGAAAGTGGTTAATGCCACTGTGGCATTAAGAGAAAAGCCACTCCCATAGCCCAGAAAAATTGGATCGTCCATACAAGTCTTTAACTTCATTAGTCACTTACAACAGGATTTGAAAGAGGAGCATAGTGAACCAAGGCATAGCCTTGCCTGGCCCAGCTGAAATCTTGTTTTTGAACTGACTGCGCAGAAATGATTAGATGAGGAAACCAAAATAAATTCTTTTTTAGAACAAGGAGTTATTCTGCTGCGTCCCAGTTTCACAATGAAATTGATGTAAGGCCTAAATGACTACATCTGCAGAACATTTTGTTTTCTGTATGATACAAAATTTCACCACAGAAAGATATGGTGCTATGACTTGCAGGCTGTGAAATGTTGAAAACACAGGTAAGAAAATAAAAAATAAAATAAAATTGTAGGTAAATAAAATGCAACTCTCTGATAAAAGGGAAATGTCTTCTGGATCTTCTCAAGTGCTTTCTATAATACAGTGGTACCTCAGGTTACATACGCTTCAGGTTAAAGACTCCGCTAACCCAGAAATAGTACCTCAGGTTAAGAACTTTGCTTCGGGATGAGAACAGAAATCGTGCTCCAGCGGCCCAGTGGCAGCAGGAGGCCCCATTAGCTAAAGTGGTGCTTCAGGTTAAGAACAGTTTCAAGTTAAGAACGGACCTCCGGAACGAATTAAGTATGTAACCAGAGATACCACTGTATGATGGTGCAACCACAGAGAATACAGGCATTCAGCATTTGCCCTGTTCTTATGATTGCTACTGTGCATGGTGGGTGGCTACAAAAAACTGAACCCATGTGCAGAATTTAGCCTGGGTCAGCTCTTGATACTCCACTGCCACACATGATCATTCATACTGGCATGCCAAATGTTAATCTGCACTGAAATAACCCCGTGACACTGGATGTAAACATCTTTGGCATCGGTTGGCATAGCTGGACTTCCACGGGCCCAGCCATTCCTGTTAAACTACATGCCACAAACACCATTCAGACAGGCCCTCTGCCTCATAAACTGCTGATCACCTATTATAGATTCATTGTGTCTGCTTACTGAAATTTGTTTAATTTTTTTTTTGCTATAGATCCCCAATACAAAATGCGCACGTGACTTGTGAAATATGGAAGTGCATGTTTAGAGATCACATTTCACTTTAAAATACACACAAGAGGAAAGATATTGCCACCCCTGTATGTTCAAGGTCTTCATATCCAACATACTATTTGTGTGTGTTTTGTATCTAAATATAAAAGGTCAATGGCCCTTATTTTTTTATAGGAAGCTACTGATCCGTTCTCATGGATGGGAGCATGGTGCATAGATAGTATTTCAGTATCTCTTTGCTGATTCATGCCTATGGAGCTAACCAAATTTCCACTTGTCTCATTTCCCAAGTGTTCATTTTTCATTTCATGAGCATAGCTTCATGCTGACTCACTCTTTATCTAGTTCCTGTGTCCTTTCCCCAGCCTTTCTAAGTATGTGCTTCTTCTACGGTTTGATTCTTTATCTGCTCAGTTTCTATGTAGCCAAATAAACTATTTTTGTAATCTATAAGCCTTGCTTGGATGCTAGCCAAATTTATTCCACTCCCACCACTGTTCATCTTTTTTCTTTTATATTTGCAACACACGTTAAACACCTTGCAGTTATTAACTACAACAAAACATTGGGATATCTCTTGTTTCCAGGATGAGAGGGCCTGTATCAGTTGTACTCTCTGTTTCTGGGAAGTTAGTTTCCATGATGGAAACTGGCTCTTGTGTCATGGAGATGGTGAGGGGATTTTAAGTATATCCTACTAGTACACTCAGCTGTTATGGGAAAGGAACCCAATACTGAATTCTCCCACACCCAGAAACACAGATTTTAAGTGTAAAAATGAATAAAGATGAGATTCACAAATACTGCTGGGAATTTAAAATACTCATGTTTTGTTTCCAAATGAACCTTATTGCCTTAAAATAAATCAAGTGCAGTTGTATATCAAAAGACTTTAATTCTGTTCTTATCTGTACAGGACAGTTCTTTCCACAAGTCACCATGTTTGCCTTGTAAGTTCCCGTAGGTCTCGTTTATCTTCTTACACTTTTAAGAGACAAAGCAGGAAAAACAATGATGAAATTATTTTATACCCCTCCTTTCTGTGTGCTACTCCTGCGAGTGTTTCCTAGATTTGGGTCAAGGTTGGCTGGCAAATGTTCATGTCACCGGAAGCGCTTTTGAGGAACTGTTGTGGAAGGTCAAATTGCTTAAGTATCCTGAAGCAGGATCTAGCTCCAATGAACCTGTAGCCTGGCTTAACCCCCCCCTTCCCCTTCCCAGCAGCCCAGTAAGTTGTACCTGCTCCCCCTTCTCCCAGTGCATTTGAACTTCTGTTCCTCACATTGTGGCAGCTCACTTCTGGAGGGTTCTGTTATGCTTTTCAAAAGAACCTAAACATGGGGTAAAATGGGAAATCAGAAAAATATAACTACAGTGGTACCTTGGTTCCCGAACAGCTTAGTTGTCAAACAAATTGGCTCCTGAATGCCGCAAACCTGGAAGTAAGTGTTCCAGCTTGCAAACGTTTTTCGATAGCTGAATATCCGACGTGGCTTCAGCAGCTTCCGATTGAGTGCAGGAAGCTCCTGCAGGCAATCAGAAGCCATGCCTTGGTTTTTGAATGGTTTTGGGAGTTGTACAGAGTCCCGGAAAGGATTAAATTCGAAAACCAAGGTACCACTGTATAGACATAGGACAGGTGTATAGACATAGGACAGGGGAGCTTCCCCCCCCCCAGCCTAAAGGCCACATTCCCTCATGGGCAACTTCCCAGAGGCTACATACTAGTGGTGGTGAATAGGGCCAGCATAGCTGTCAACATTTCTCTTTTCTTGTGAGGAATCCCATTCAGAATAAAGGAATTTCCCTTAATAAAAGGGAAAAGTTGACAGCTATGAGTGCCAGAGGCAGCTAGGAAGTTTAGGGAAGTTTTTAATGTATGACATACAGTCGTGGCCCCGCAAGACGAATGCCTCGCAAGACGAAAAACTTGCTAGACGAAAGGGTTTTGCGGTTTTTGAGCTGCTTCGCAAGACGAATTTCCCTAGGGGCTTGCTTCGCAAGACGAAAATGTCTTGCAAGTTTGTTTCCTTTTTCTTAACACTGTTAATACAGTTGCGACTTGACTTCGAGGAGCAACTCATAGAACGCGGTGTGGTAGCCTTTTTTGAGGTTTTTGGTGATTTTTGAAGCTTTTCCAAAACTTTTCCGACACCATGCTTCGCAAGACGAAAAATTCGCTAGACGAAAAAATTCGCGGAACGAATTAATTTCGTCTTGCGAGGCACCACTGTATTAGTGTATTTTTGGTATTTGTGGAAGCCGCCCAGAGTGGCTGGGGAAACCCAGCCAGATGGGCGGGGTACAAATAATAAATTATAATTATTATAGGATATGGCCGTAGGCAAATGGAGGAGGAGCAATGGATGTGGCTCCAACTTTGGTGTAGTAGGCAACATTCAACCATGGAAAACCCATATTTTCTTCACCCACACTCACAAACACAACACTCTGAAGCTGCACTGAGGTAGCATAGACAAGATCAACTTAAAAACCACACAGCAGGCTGCGCAAGCAGAACAGAAACTAAAAACACCATGCCCGAGAGTTAACTCAGGCAGTTCCTCGTACAGCAAGCCAGGAGAGCCAATAAACTGCACTCTCCACACTGCATCCAGGTAAGCAGAAGACACTATTGCTTTGAGGACCCATTTCCACCAGGAAGAAGCATTTGAGAAGGGCATGGGAGGGTGTGACCTGGGGAGAGGCGTGTGTGAGGAGGAGCATGGCCTAAGAAGAGTCCCAGGGGTCTGGCAGAGAGACCTGAGGGGCTACACGCAGGCCCCAGGACTGAGGATCCTCATCCCTGAAAAAGATGAACACGAACGTATCCTTTTCACTGCACTTTGCAAAATTCTGTAATCTAAACCCTGAGAGAAGCAACAAGAGCACGAGATTGCTTGTTAATATTTTAGAACCTGAACCTGAACGGCTGTGTCAGATACAAAAATCACTTTCAGCTGTCAAAATATCCCATGCAATTTCCCAGAGCATGAAAGCAGAAGGTCTGTCAGATGTGAAAGGAGGTAAGAAAGGCTGTGGTATTTACTCCTACCTTGTCAAATAAGTTCTGCACCATAGTTGAATTCCATATGTGCAGCACTCTGGAATCTTGGATAAAACACCAAATAATACTGGCCAAATATTGCAGCATTAACCACCGTTACACTGAATCTTGCAGCTCCTGAACCGAATGGGAGTGTGGGAGTCTTCGTATATTACCCAGTCCTATGATTTGAGTCCGTGTGGTGTAGTGGTTAATGTTGGACTAAGACCTGTGAGACCAGGGTTCAAATTCCCATACAGCCATGAAGGTCACTGTGTCACCTTGGGCCAGTCAGTGTCTCTTAGCCTAACCTAACACTCAATGTAGTTGTGAGAATAAAATGGGGAGGGGGGAAACATACATGCATGCCACCTTGAACTCCTTGCGGAGGGGGGGGAGAGATATCATATAAATCAAATAAATAATGTCTGAAGAGGACTTTCTTCAATACAGACACACACTGTCCATCTCACAGCTGTGGTGCGACTCAGATGCGGATTACGAGGTGTTATTTAAAGGTCGAAAAAGAAATAATGTAACGAGTACAATTTAGGGTGCAAACCTGTGGTTCTTGGAAGGTGACCTAGGAGGCATAGGATGTTGGGGGCCTCCCAACAGAGACAAGACCTGTCTTTGGAAGCCTTTTTGGTATAGCTGCTGCCCCTCCACCATCAGTGCTCCAATGGTTGTAAGGAGATAAAATGAGTGTGAGCAGGGTGTGTCAAGAGGCAATCCCCTCCCAACTCTTGTCCTGGTCAGCGCATGACTAGCATGGCTCTGGAGCTGGTGTTTCTTCCAGCCTGGATTCTCCAGTTGGGTTGCTCTGTCCATTATTTTTACCACCAGGAGGGGTGCCATTTAAATCTTTTGCCATGGGCACAGAAATGCCTTGGGCCATCTCTGGGTGTTTGTGCCCTAGCTCTCTGCTTGTTCCATGTATATTCAATAGCATACGAGGTTTGTGTTAAGTGAAGTCTGACCACAGGAACAAATTACCTTGCCCTTAAGGATAATTTAAGCCTGAGGGAACTGGTTGTTTAGCAGGGAGTTGAATGCACATGTGGCTTCTCAATCAATAATTATGACTTCCAACAATTTCTGGAATCTCCACAGGACCATCAGCATTCCAGAGCAGAGGTGAAGGCAGGGGCGAATTCCTTCCTCTCCGTTTTTTTTCCCCTCTAGCACCCCATGGAAAAATTCTTTCAGAAGAATGCCTTGCTCTTCACAGGTACTTTATGGCTGATATTTCATAGGAAAGAAGCAATCAGGTCGCATGCAGAGTTCTACTTGAGCGTGAATAATATACCACATCCTGTGTTGCCAGAAGCATGAGGGTTTCCTGTTGATTTTAGTAAGAGGTGAATTTTACTTGCTTTCACATCTTCATTGTAAGCTGAAGGTGAGGAAGTTTTGAGGAAACCTTCTCAAAAAAAAGCCAGCTTATGGAAACAGAATCTATGACTACAACCCAGACCTTTAGATCATCCTCTGTTTGGTATCACATCACTAAGGTGAAGAAGCGCACAATATTTTTTAAAAAGGAAAATCATTACCGTTTGGGGGCTTACAAGAAATTGTGGGAAGGTGGAGGATAAATGATGGAAAAATTAATGTAATACCCTGAGTCTCCTGAGTTCCAGGTCTGTTATTTATTGTTTACTTATTTGCTTTATTTATATCCTGCTTTTCCTCCAACAAGCTCAAGGCAACATACATAGTTCTCCCTCGTAGGTTAGAGTTAAGGTTGGCAACTGGTGAATTTTATGACTGAGTGCATATTTGAGCATAGATCTCCCCAGGTCTTGTCTGGCACTCTAATTAGGAGTTGCCAACATTTTTGAACCTGTGGGCATATTTCATATTTTTCATCAATCACAAAATGTCTGCAGTAGGGGTGTGGCCTGTCCACATATCATTCTGCTTTGTTCTGTGATGCTTCTCTAACAATACTGCATTATTGCCCGCTGGAGGGGAACTCTTGGACTATAGTGCAACAAAAGTGGACACACACACAAAGCACAGGACATGCACTGATTAGAAACTTAGCAACACTTTGCATGAACAGTGTTGAAAACAAGGTCATATATACAACCAACCTCATAACATCTTGAGCATAAATCATCACAAATGCAGAATAAAAAGGACATTTCACATAGATTCCTGATCATCACCAACTTTCTCACTGAAGAAGCTTTCCACTGAAGTGACAGTACCATGTCCCCACAAAAATGGTAGGCACACCCTTTGATTGCAGAAAAGTGCAAAGCCTGAGCAAGTGCCCACCAGTCATATCTTACCTTTAGTCAAGTGCACTTGTGCTCATTGACGAAGCTAAGATACTGTGTTTCACTGCCATATTTACTCATAATACATAATCTGGATTATTTCTGCTCACTTTATTGCTCTGTTGAACTTTCTACTTACAGAAGTTCCTGTTTAAATAAGGAACAAACAGTCCAGAGCCCATATGCTGTAACTTGCTGCATCTCTCCCTCTCTGCTGACTAGGTTTTCTGGCTCTTCTCGCAGAGGACTGGTTCACGTGTTACACTCAGTGGGCTGTCACCTTTTAATTTGTGAGGGCTCTTCATTCATGCGAGTTGTGTAGTAAGAGCTCACAGCTCATGAGTTTCAGACACAGTAAAGTCTGAGATTTTGGATACTATTTGGAAATCATGAAAAATGACACGGCTGAGACTCATTCATCTATCAACTCACATATTACTTTGCTCATGCAAATGAAAAATTCATGTGCATAAAAAAAGTGTGCGCGTGCACACACACACACACACACACACAGGCATGTTTGGCAAAAGACATCTGCAACTAATGCCACAATGAGACTTGACTTATTTTGAAGAGGAAAACAATGAAAGCTTTCCCAGGATGGCATCTGCACAATACAATAAAAATCCAATAATGTAAACAATAATATTAAGAAGAAATAGAAAAGACTTATTAAATATAAAATAGCATATGGTAGATATAATATTAAAAAACTGAATATAAAACACAACTTCAAATGCCTTAGAAAAAAGTTTTTTTGCCTGGTGCTAGAATCACAAAATAAGTGGGTGCCAAGTATCTCTCTCTCTTTTGCCATTCACTATAACTGTAATTGCAGGACAGGCAACAGGGATAAGAAACCTCAGGCCTGGGGGCCCAATGTGTCAATCCAGGACTTTCTATATGGCCCTCAAGACTCTCCCAAGACCAACCACTCACTCCACCTGTTCTCTGCCCTCATCAAGTCCCCTTGCCTCTTGCTTGCCTGGGTGTGTTTATGTATACAAGTCTTTGCTTCTCCCCAGCCCATGACTGTGCTGTATGGAGAAGGAAAGAAGCCAAATTCTGGCCTTACTGCTTGTGGTTTATGTGGCTTGTTTCTGTTTGTGTCCCCCATCTTTTACAACCGTCAGAAGGTGGGGAGAAGCAAAGCACTAGCGCATGTTATTCCCTCTTTAATTTTATTCTTATTGCTACCTGAAAATGGGGCTAAAGCTGGAGGAAAATAAAACATGGGGGTACTTAAAAGGTCTGCTTACATGCATCTTTCTCTAACCATTTGTCAGCATAAAAACCCCTATTTCAGAGAAGTGCTACCATGAATATTTTTCTTATGAGTCAGCGTTTTAGATATATGGCAATTTGTTTACCCAGAAGCTATGGGATATTCCTCTTTGTACCTTGTGAATTCAGTCACTTTTGGCAGGGAGGGGGTCTTGTGGTGGTTGAGTTCCCAATTTAAATTCTGTTGGGCCTATGGAACAGAGATGGTTCTGTTCAGGATACACTCTTTTTTCCCCCTCAATGGGAATTTAAAAATTGTTCCCAGTGGTGATATCATAGCTATCTACATTCCCACAGTTGCAACAATGGAAGTTATTGAGAGGCATGACATTTTCGTTTAATACTTACATTGTTAAATACTTTTATTTTTTATATATAAAAAAGAACAAAAAACAATGAAAGGCAAAATGTGTTTTGACAAAGAATGTTAGAATAATAGAAATATATTGTTGTGAGAGATTCCATGACTAAACAGTTTTTCATTAGCATAGCAGCTTTGGGTGGGGGCAATAGAGTTGCTCTGAATGTGGACGCAGCTGGTGGCTGTTGTGGGATGTCTCTGTATATTACAATGATGTTTCTTCCTGTAATCCTGAGCACAAGTGGGCCAGATTCAGAAAATAAGTAACTATGGGCAATGGCCATGAAGCTAGTGACCAGTGTTCAGGGATGATGGAAGCTGCTGTCCAACAATATCCAAAAGGCCACAAGTTATCCATACCTCCCATAAAACATCCTGAAAATGGTCAGCTAACCAACCATTCCTTGTAAAATCTCAAAATCGAACAAATCCACATCCTGCTAAACGTATTGCAGAAACTCCTACAGAGGCAGGAATCTGTCCTTTCATTCTTCCAGGGATAGTGCAGTGTAATTACAATCATAATTACAATTGTCAGTGTTGTTGTTGTTATCAATTGTCAGTGTTGTTATCACATTTGGAAGATGTGCATCATTGTGGTTTGTGTTCCTGGCAAATGATTCAGATGATCTGTTTCTTTCCCTCCAGCCACCACTCTAAATGTAGTGCAACCAAAGGTGGTTGGTTTTCTGGGTGTGTTTTTTTTAGCTTTCCATGCTCTGAGTTGCAATGTGAATTGCACATTACACACACCAACACACACATCAATAATGGATTGTAGAAGAGGACATCAAGGCATTTCCTGAATCTTCTTACCTTTGTTCCTTTATTGCATTACTGATAGATTCCCTCCTTCTTTTAAAAAATATGATTGAATGTTTCTTTTAAAAAAATGCTCTCTCATTTTAAATTAAGTTTTATGAATTATCTACATCACTTATAATCTGTCTGTTGCGTGAGCCAGCTAAAACTCATTAAGCATATCCTAACTATCATTTTGAACTTAATGGTTTCATCAAACGTATCTGTACCTTCACTCCTAGCATACTGGACAATGCCTTTAAGGTTCTGAGGATTAATGAAAATATCATTCTTATCTGATTGTGCCTAAATTAAATCCTCATTTCAGAGAGGTAGCCGCTTCTAATGTATTTCTAGTGACGTTTGTTGAAATCCAACAAAACTCTGTAAAGTAAGGAAATTAAATATTAAAATGGAATACCCTGTAAAGACTTTGCCTCTTCACACAAGAGTTTTCCCAACTGGTGTTCCTATGACTCTTTGCTAAGGAATCTACAAGTATAATGGCTGTCTTTGTTGAGGATTTTGTGTTGGTCCTGCCACCTGGCCGTCAGAAGATGCAGACCACTGTGACCCATTGTTTCCAGACAATGAGTTATTGTTCTTTTTCGTATAAATTACAAGAGGAAAGTTCCCTGTCCAAGAGGCGTACAACTGAAAATTTGTCATAGCAGAGACAACTGAGAAAGAAATTGAGGATTGAGGTCCTGCTAGCAGATCCTTGGATGGCTTTAGCAGAAGATTGAACAAATTCATGGAGGATAAAGCTATCAATGGCTACTAGACATGATGGCTATGCTCTGGCTCCACAGCTGGAGATAGCAATACTTCTGAATACTAGTTGCTGGAAACCAAAGGAGGGAAAAGTTTTATTGTACTCAGGTCCTGCTTGATGGTTCCCTATGGGCATCTGGGTGGTCGCTGTGAAAACAGGATGCTCGACTAGTGGTCCATTGGCCAGATCCAATGGGCTTTTCTTATGTTCATATCCTGCCTCACCATTTATTTCTAGTGTTATTTATTTAACTAGTTCCCCTTTATTTTCTTTCTGTTTTGTTATTAATATTTTAGATTTTCACCTTTCTATTTGTTTCCACCATACTATTCCCCATGTTTTGTCAGTCCCTCCTTCCCTTCCTGCCCTCCACTTCCTACAAATGCAGTTAATTATACAAATCCTGGTGTGATAAGAGGGTTAAAGAAAAATTAAATAATCCATACGTTATACATGAAAAAAATCTTAAATAAACTAGAAGAAAGGAGGGAGGGAATCAAAGTTTTATTTTTAGTTTATCTATTTAACAAAAACTCTAGGGACTTACTTAAATTAACTCTGGGGTTGGGCAGACCTGCTAGACCAGATTTTACTAGTGACACACTGTTCTTTATATTATTACCTTTATCCTCCCTAGCAAGGCTAATCATTAACCGATTTGAGATTTTGGTCACAAAATCTTTAAGCTGTATGACAATGTGGCTATGTGGAATCAACTAAACTACTCTAAATTTCTGTGGAAAATACTGAAATTTGCATACTAAGTATACACTTCCTGGAATGAAGAAGAATCCATGAAACAAGATTGCCATTCAATTTTGAATTTTGTGGCACGTAGGAAAACAGTACCCAGAGAATTTTCCGCAAGACATTTCCTTCCCAAAGTGCAATGGCTTAATATTGTACTGGGCCTTATTAGTACATTAAGTGCTGAATTAAGAATTGTTTTCTTGGGGTTATTTTTTACTTTATATGCCATGAGCAGCTAATCGGTGCAATCTAAAGAAAGCAACATATATAAGCAGAATAAAAACAAAACTCGTGATGCATTCTAGCATGAGCTGCAGCTTCTAATTATAACCAGCATCTCCTGAAACGGGCATCTCATGTATGTCTACTGTATTTGATTTGGGAATGAATTTATTTCCCAGTTTCACATAGCAGCTTCAGTTCTCCAGTTAGGGACTAATCCATAACTACAGACACAACAAATCTTAATTTGTAGAAGAGTTGTACACTACGATCAGCCTTGAAGGCCCTTCCTTGACACACACCCCAATCAGCTGGTGACTAAAGATAGGGCCCTTTTAGTGGTGGCACCCTGGTTTTGCAATTTCTTTTCCAAGGAGATTTGTGTGGCGTCAACATCTTTTCAGCACTTGGAACTCCACGTTTATTTCTCCAGGCCTTTTAAATTTAACATTTTAACTCTGACTTTTATTTGTAATTTTGTTTCTTGTACGGTTTCATGTATTTTTGGTATTGTTGTGATTATCTTCATTACTGCATATGTCACTCTGAAAATTCCTGGAACTGAAGACTAGTACTTAAGAGAGAGAAAAGAGGGGTGGCTCCCATGGTTGCTCTGTGCACAGATCAGATCTCCTGCTTAAGCCATTTCCCATTACCAGGGAGATGACGTTGCGGGCTGGGAGCAAGCCCTCCCCATACGCACGGGACCAGATAGCCCCTGCGCCATTGGATGGTCATCCTTAGGCCGCCCAATCCGGATGGTCCAGGGCATGGCGCAGGCTATTTAAACTACCCATGGTCAAGGACTTGCACCTGTTTGATCCCTGCTTGGTCAGTTGTGCTTATGTACTAGATCTGTTGGATTGCTTTAATGTAATTTTTGTGGAGTACCAACACAGCAAAACTGTCTTGGATTTTGCAAAACTGTTGTGATCCGTATTGATCATACAAGCAACTATATTTTGTATTACCCAAACTATCTGGCTTGTGTATAGGACAAAATTGATCTGAACTCATTTAGAACCCCAGTGGAAATGAAATCAAGGGATAGAGGTGAACGGTAAGGACATCTTGAAAGTACCACAGTTCCCAAGAGACAGATCAAACACACTGAAATGCAAATGCTAAGGTCTGTGGGCCGGTTAAGGCCCGAGGGACTTGTTTATCTGGCCCGCGGCGACCCCTGCTGCCCATTGCCGCCACCTGCTCTTACCAGCCTGGCCCGGTGCTGTGCGGCTGCCCACTTCCGGGTTGGAGGAGCACCAGAAATAGTGTGTGCGCATGCACAAGTGTTATTTCCGGTGCACATCCAGGTCAGAGGAGGCCCGTGCACATGCACACAAGCTATTTCCTGCGCTCCTCCGACCCGGAAGTGTGCTGGAAATAGCATATGGGCACACGCTCCCCTGCCCTCCGGCCCACCGCGCGATCGGCGCTGGAGACACCGGCCTGAGGCATGGTAAGTTTGCTGACCCCTGCCCAAGAGGGAGAGACATGCTTGATTTCTGCTTGAATCCAAGGCTGTGAGAGAAGCAAAACTTTATTGAGTGTTAATGCTGTGAGCCCCTCCATCACAGGCTCAGGTTGTTTACATCTGTAAATTAACCATATATCCTATAGACATCAGAGTCTCCACTGTTCCTCATTCCAAGGACACTGAACTCTGGGTAAGTGCCTGGAACCCCTGGAATCTTGCACCGCTCAGAGGTTGGGGTTGTGTGCAACTGTATCCTTTGTGAGCCAGAGCGTTTCCTACGGAACTTCCCTGCCTGCAGTGCAGGAGTAAAGGACAGCTCAGTGTTTGCTTGTGTGATTAAAGCTTGCTGGGGTAAACCTATCATAAAGCCTTCATTTTCTGTAAAGAGTTATCGCCTTAAGCACACTGAACTTCGAGACAAGCCCAGCTGAACTGAATGTGACTAGTGAACTGAAGTAGGACTACTTGTTTGCTTGCTCGTTAAATGTTACCAATAGACAGTATTTGCTTTTTACCTCCTTCTTCCTAATCTTTTATTTTTTACATCAGATGTGAGGAAAACCATTTGAACTCTGGAGGTCAGATCCTTAGCACCAACCCTGAATATCGGTGGAACAAATCTACCTGTCAATCACATGGCATTATGATGATGCCAGGTGACTGGTGTGTGGGTTGTCTCACCTACCTGTCAAAATGTTCTGTGCAGTTCCCAAGCATCTGACAGACAACTGAATGTCAGGCACTTGGGAACCCCGGCATAAAAGGTTTTGCCAGCCCTATGCTCTCTTAGGAAGCTTGGTGCTGCACTGGGCACAGCTGTTCTCACCCAACAGTCAGGTGGCTGTCAGGCACTTCAGAACCTCTGTGAAAAGAGCAAAGAGCAGGCCTTGGCTCTCTTGCCCTTGCAAATGCACAGTTGGAAGCACACTTTAAGGCTCTTGATTGTGTCTTGGCAGTCGTGTCCCTACCCGCCCCCATGCCTGGCATTGCATATGAAACCAGTTGGTTCATTGCAAGCACCAGCTGTGACTCAGTGCGGCATCATTCATTCCACCTTAAAAGTGTTTCCACATCAGCATTGCTCATCCCTGCAAGTTTTCTGCAATGAGAACACATGTCACGCTGTGTGGTGGGAATGTAAGAAAGTGAAAAGCTTTTGGGAAAAGATATATAATGAAATGAAAAAAATGTTAAGATATACTTTTGTAAAAAGACCGGAGGCTTTTCTCTTAGGAATTGTAGGAAAGGATATAAGAAGAAAAGACTGTAAACTTTTCCAATATGCAGTAACGGCAGCCAGAATCTTGATTGCCCAGAAATGGAAACAAGAGGAAATACCGACGATAGAAGAATGGAGATTGAAAATGACAGACTATGCGGAATTGGATAAACTAACTGGGAAAATCAGATATACCAAAGACCAAAAGTTCATCGAAGACTGGGGAAAGTTTGTAGACTATCTGAAAAACATATGTGGTGTGAGCACAACGCTAGTGGGATTTCAAGAGGCACTGTAAAAATGGAGAAGTATTGTTAATATGAAATAGTGGGAGAAGGGAAGTGTAATGGCAATACGAAAGGAGGAATGTGTAACTATAGTTATAAATACGGATGATTGTCAGAGACGCTGAAGGAAGTTTAAAAAAAAAGAAGTAATTTGTTGTATTTTGGAAAATTGTATAATTGTTTGGAAAATCAATAATTTTTTTGGAAAAAAAAAGAGAACACATGTCACGCCTCAGGGAATCAGCTTCCTCCCTCCTTGGCAGTAGATAAGCAGAACAAAGTGAAAGGAATCTTCTTCTTCCCAGCTTTACCCTTCTGAACTATACCCCTCTGCAAACCACTGTTCTAAATCTATACAGTGGTACTTTGGGTTACAGACACTTCAGGTTACAGATGCTTCAGGTTACAGACTCCGCTAACCCAGAAATAGTACCTCGGGTTAAGAACTTTGCTGCAGGATGAGAACAGAAATCATGTGGCGGTGGCACTGTGGCAGCTGGAGGCCCCATTAGCTAAAGTGGTACCTCAGGTTAAGAACAGTTTCAGGTTAAGAATGGACCTCCAGAACAAATTAAGTTCTTAACCCAAGGTACCACTGTATTGTCCTCCTGCTGCTGGGGAGATTCAGGGTCAGGGGGAGGAGGAGGCTCCCACCATGCCTCCTCATTGTAGCCCTCCTCAGCACAGTCCCTGACAACACGGCATCATCAGCATCAAAATACCAGTTCTGTATCCTCTCCACTTTAATCTGGATTTAAACTTTCTGAAAATCCATTAAGTTAAAAAACAACACCTGTGGTCAGCTGTAATATCTGAAGGGCCCATTTGTAACATTAAGCCTCTCTTTGGAAGCGCCGTGGGAGCTGACACACTGAATTGCAGTTTGTGTGCTTAGCATAGTACTTGCAACAGTTTCTGTATTTACCTGAATAAAGACATGAAAAGAGTCTTTCGAGAGTACGGTATTTTTAAACACAATGCCAGTGTGAAGATCAAACTCGTGGGATTCATTGAGCTCTGACTGTGGGTATTACATTGACCAAAAGATTGGAGAGTCTCAGCTCCCCATACTAGCATCAATATTTATAAACAAGGTTTCTTCAGCTATTTGATTTTTTTTTTTTAAATTGAAGCTGAGAGTCTAGGGTGACCAGTTATGCATCACTAGAAGAAAGGGTTTGCATTATGTCACTCCAAAACATTATGTTGCAGACAATTGGCATAAAATTGGCACATGATAATATAAATGTATAGATGCTAATTTAGAAATAATTATTATAATTTAAATAGAAATATAATACTTCTCACCATAGAGGGGGAAGGTATCAGGCAACGTGTGCCTTCTCAGTCTGCTGACCAGATGTTGCTAGATATTGATGGGCAACTTCAAGGCTCTCCCTTGTTATAGTTCCTTATAAAAAGGTAAAGGTACCCCTGCCCGTACGGGCCAGTCGTGTCCGACTCAAGGGTTGTGCACCCATCTCACTTAAGAGGCCGGGGGCCAGCGCTATCCACAGACATTTCCGGGTCACGTGGCCAGCATGACAAGCTGCATCTGGCGAGCCAGCGCAGCACACGGAAACGCCGTTTACCTTCCCGCTAGTAAGCGGTCCCTATTTATCTACTTGCACCCGGGGGTGCTTTCGAACTGCTAGGTTGGCAAGCGCTGGGACCGAGCAATGGGAGCGCACCCCGCTGCGGGGATTCGAACCGCCGACCATGCGATTGGCAAGTCCTAGGTGCTGAGGTTTTACCCACAGCACCACCCGCGTCCCAATAGTTCCTTATAGTTCCTTATAAGAGCCCTCAAATGGAGGACACCTTCGAAGAGAGAACTGTCCTCTCAGAGTCCTTCAGAACAGATGGCTATCCTTTATTGGGAAAATTGTCACCCTTTGAGAGTCTCAGGGTGCTGAATATTGACCTCATTGCAACGCTTTTAATAAATCACAATCCAATTTAGTCCTTTTTACCCAGAACGCTGACGGTTATAAACCTCTATATCTGGAATGTAGTCTGCATAACTTATACATGCTCTCTGCACTTGAGATGCTGGGATCAATCTACTGATCAGGTACTTCAGAGCAATAAACATTTAAGGGAGAAGTGCATGTTAATTTAGGGACAAGTGTCATAAGAAAAAAATGAGTACAAATTGATTTCTTAGTCATTAACCCAGGTCTGCCCATTGAATTCAACACTCATTCAGGCTTAGGGGCTTGGAATTCTCTTGGCAGCCATACTATTTTCCCAGAATGCCCTGGGCATTGCTTCATTCTGTTGCATTCTGGGAAAAGCAGCAGCTGTTCCCCACCCCCAGCTAATAACATAAGAAGAGCCCTCGCTGGAGCAGACCAAAGGCCTATCAAGTGCAGCTTCTTGTTTCCTGCTGTGGCCAAACAGAAGCCAGTGGGAAGCCCACAAGTAGCCTTCGCCCACTGATGCTCCCCAGAGACTGGCATTCAGAGGCATGCTGTCTCTGATCTTGGAGGTGGCATGCAGCCACCATTTCTCGTAGCCAGTGTTAGCCATTAACCTCCATGAATTTGTCTAATCCTTTTAAGGCTGTCCAAGTTGGAGGTTACCACCACATATTTTGTTAGCAAATTCCATAGTTAAACTGTGCACTGTGTGAAGAACTGCTTCCTTTTGTCTGTCCCCAAAGTCTTCCAACGTTCAGGCCCCATCTGCACTATTGCTCAAGCCAGGGGGGCAGCTGCACTTTAAACCATTTTATTCCTACTAAAAGCCTGAATATTAAAAAATACACAAAAAATTGATTTCCTAAGTAACTCTACACAATGGAATCAATGGGGAAAGTACTCTCTCTCTCTCTCTCTCTCTCTCTCTCTCTCTCTCTCAAAATAAACAAATAAACAAGTAAATTGAATTGGCCTTGAAGGCATCCAGAACATTTGGACAATCAAAGTTTAGCTGGACAGATATAATTCTAAATGGAAGACATTTAGTTAAAATAGACATCAGCTGTGGATGACAAAGCCTTGAATAATATTTCCATTGCAATCATAGTATGTTGCCATCTATTAATGTGGTAACAGGTATTCAAATAGTCTGAGTCATGGCTGTACCACCCTAGTACTATCATGTATTCAAATCATTTGTTTACTCTATTTAACAATTAACAACAACAAACTTGCAGAACAACCTTAGGCATCAGAACCGGATCTGCTATTAGGTGGACTGAGGTTCCTGAAACCTCCAAGGCTTGGTATGCCCTCCAACATTTCTCCAATGAAAATAGGGACGTCCCAACCACTCTGGGCAGCTTCCAACATATATAAAAACATAATACAACATTCAACATTAAAAAACTTCCCTATACAGTGGTACCTCGGGTTAAGAACTTAATTCATTCTGGAGGTCCGTTCTTAACCTCAAACTGTTCTTAACCTGAAGCACCACTTTAGCTAATGGGGCCTCCTGCTGCCGCCGCGCCTCTGGAGCACGATTTCTGTTCTCATCCTGAAGCAAAGTTCTTAATCCAAGGTACTATTTCTGGGTTAGCAGAGTCTGTAACCTGAAGCATCTGTAACCTGAAGCATCTGTAACCCGAGGTACCACTGTCCAGGATTGCCTTCAGATGGTTGGGGGTCAGATAATTCCATACCCTCCAACATTTCTCCAATGAAAATAGGGACATTCCAGGATCAAATCAGAAACCGGGATGGCTTCTCTAAATCAGGGGCATCCCTGGAAAATAGGGAGACTTGGAGGGTCTGCAAGGCAGTCTCCCCATAGGTACGCTGCCTGCCCTGCTGCCTCCACCACTGGCATCAAAGAGGCACCAAATGTGGCTGAAACTGCTTCCAAAACTGTGTGCGATCTTGCAGAGCACATGAGATCTTACACAGTTTCTCAGAAGAAAGTCCAGGGAAGGTTTGTGGGCTTTGCTCCAGAGGGTTGGAGGAGAGGGGCTTTGGAATGGGAGGTGGGGTGATGTGGGGAAGGGGGGAATCAACGAAAGCGGCCTTCCTCCCCATTCTGCTGCTGGAAGGTTCTGTTCTGTCAGTATGAGGGATACAAATGGCTATAACTCAGGGATAGAATATAAATTAACAAAGTCATAACCAAGCAAAGAACGAGAAGAAGAACAAAGCACTTTCAAAGTCAGCCGAATAAGCTTTCCTTGTTTTTATGAGTAAGGTCAGAGTGTCACTGTTTCTAATAATATAACCAGCCTTGAACAGCAGCACTGCAAAAATATTTGAGGTCTGGTCATTGCACCTGTTGTCAAATAAAAACTGTGTGCATTTCTTTGATAGAGGATAGTTTGCCCTGACTTGTCTCTTTTGGGGTCATGTTTTGTTAGGTGTGGGTGAAAGGTTGATGCTTTTTGTGAAGTGAACAAGTGCAATCATGTATGCCTGTGCTTCTAGTTTTGGTGTTTGACAAGAGGTTGCATCAGCATCACCCTCCCAAATTTTTCTCCCACTGCCTCCAAAAAAAGTTACTGTAATTGGAAAAACAGCCCCGGCTCTTTATTTGCCTAGCATCCTATTGCTGCACTTAAGGTTTTCCTCCAACACTTTCAAGGTTTACTAATGAAAATCATGGCAATTTCTAACAAAGATTTTTTTTTTAAAAAAGTACACATTCTCAGAAGAATAATCATTTACTGGTGTCAATCCTAGATATGAAACTTGTTGTCTCATGATAAAAGCCGAGTGAAGTATCATCAAATATGAACTGGAGTCAGAACGTCAAGGTTGTTGCAGTGGAGCTTGTAGCAAAAATGTTTGGGATCAATGTGTCAGGTTTGCAAGCCCATGTTTTGACTTTCATTTATAACTGTGGAGAGTCCTTAGCTTCTTCTTTAGGATCCCTTGACTTTGGGTTTCAAGCACGTATGACTTTTCAATGTGCTTCCAGTTTTATTGAGTTTCATATATATTTCTCTTATTTCTTTCAAAAATGTGCATGAGAACTTCTAGGTTAATATATGTCACCCTCTCAAGGTGACATATATCACAGCTACAATATGCAGGTTGCCTCCATACTATCAGTATTTTGGATTTGATCGTGAGCTGTTAGTGGAGGTTGTAAGCTACCTTGGGCATCAGAAATGTGGGAAGGGCTTTTAAATACACATTAACAAGAATGTGGGCCTTGTAAACAAAACACCTTCTAGTTAAGAAGACTCGTTGTTTATTTTAAAAAAGGCTAGAAAAAACTTAAAGGATATGAATCACAATTTCTTCTAAGTGCAGAGCAAACATTCTCATACTTAGAATATCTATACAAATCAATTACATTGAATGAGATAGTTTGTGATCATTCTGCAATTGTGTGCACTTAAGATGCAACGAGAACAGGCTAATCATGGTCTAGTAAAGGGATCCCCACATTTCAAGTTTCCTAGTGGGCCAACTCCTTTAGACAATTAATTATTATTGTGTGATTAATCCTTTCCTTCTGGTTCCTTACCCGTTTTGTGTTTTGTTTTGTTAAACTGTAAGCAAAGTGGCAAAGACAATGTTAGGTGCTTTAAAATGATGCTGACATAGGCGCCGACTCCATGGGGCTTGAGGGGGCTCAAGCCCCCTCAAAAAAAATTTTTGGGGGGCTCAGCCCCCCCAATAATCTCGGGCGGGCGCCCTTCCAGCAGAGCGCCGCCGCCGTCCCCCGCCTCCTCCCCACCTGCTCCTTCGCCAGCCAGCCAGCCGCGCGCCCTAATCGGAGGCACTGCCGGAAATCCTGCGAGAACAGGGGAATCCCGACTGGCCACACCTCCCAGCCAGCCAATCGGCTGGCTGGGGGGCGTGGCTTACCCTATTTAGGGCCGGAGCCACTTTATTTGCATATTCATGAGCTTATTTATTATTCATGAGCTTTCCCGGGCCCCCCCCAATATTTTTTCTAAGTCCGCGTCCCTGGATGCTGATCATCATCATCATCATCATCATCATAATTGAAATATCTTCTCTGCATTTCTACAGTCCCAACCAATTTGTAAAGCAAAAGAACTTGGAAGAGAGACTAGGCTGAGTGTGGGTCTCACAGCTAATGTGCCCCATTCATCTGGCATATGACCCTTCTTCCATCTGCCTCTGCTTATCTCATGCCAGAGCCTCCCCAGCTACGCCAGACTTCCCTTCTGATTGCATCCCATTACAACTGGCAGGAAACTGTTTCAAAGGCAGTATTACTACCTGAGCCATACTGGCAAAAGCTGTGTCAATCTGCTGTAGAAAAAGTAAACAAATGTAAATACACCTTTTCCAGGTCTATCCTGAAATAATCCTGCTGACAGAATGTTGCAGAGACTGGGCTTGCTTCCAGAGAGGGATGGGAAAATCTGTCAATTTCAGTTTCTCTCAGTTTGTCATTTTCCCAATCTGAAGTTCAGTTCTCCACGTATTCACATCAGTTTGTGATTATTTTTTTAAAGTCCTCATGAAAATTCCTCAGCAATTTTTCATAATAGATTTGTTTCTATTTACTTTTGCCTAAAATATACCTTTTTTGCAGAGCAGTTTCCCCTACTACAATACGTTTTTGTATGCTATTTTCACTAATATATGATTTTTGTATGTGTGCACACTTCACTCCAGTGCATACATTTTTGTATGCGTTACTTGGCTGGAGAACTGCCTTGAAAAACCCGGAAGAGTGCAAATTTTGTGGGATGGAAATTGCAGAATGCATAAAATGTATACATTCCCCACAAAAGAGACACAAAACTTTCAGTTTGTGCACTGTTTCAGAAAGTGTGAATTAGGTAGGTGAATTGATTCCCCACCCCCCACCCCTGGCATTCCTCGGTCCTTGATTCTTTGGCTGTGTTCTCCCAGAAAATAGTGAGGTACCTTTCCTCCTTTCTCCCTGAAGAGGAGTTTCAGCATTGGCATGTGCCAGCATTCTAGTGCAAGCTGGAAGTATTTCAGTTCTCTTTGGCTTTTCCTGGCTATTGATGTCTGTCACTGCAGAACTTTAAATATTTTTTTAATCACCTGGTTGTTATTTACTGATTTTTTGGGGGGTTGCAGTTTTTAAATTGTTTTCATTGTTGTTTTAATGCTGTAAGGTGAAGGGCAGGCAATAATTAATAAATTAATTATATTACTTTTAATTGTGTGTTTTTTCTGCTGCATTTTATGATTTGTAATGCATCACCATGCAATGCAACTGATGCTGCAAATGTGCATTTAATTGAATAAGCCTATATGCAAAAGAGCAGACAGCCCCCCTGCAGTGTGAGAGAGGACGAAGAGAGATGGTTGAGTCTGCAGTGGAATCCCGAGCTAGTATGCCTGACAGATGGGTGCAGGAGGTCCTGATTCATATGTACATCATCATGAACCCTTCGTATCTTTCCTTTCAACTGTGTGTCCAAGGCACTGAAATTGCACTGCTGATCATTAGCATCTGCTTATGATATTTGCATTAATAACTAAATCCCAGCTGGAGTGAACAAGAAGTCTTAGCAGTTGGCAGGTTAAGTAAAGGATTTCAATGTACATTGAGAGAGCTGCACTATGGCTGCATCTTTGACTGTTCTGGCAGGTCATTAGTGCATGGCAAGCTTTGCCCAGAATTGATTGGGACTTGGAGTGACTCACCAGAGAGCTGGAGCACATAAGACAAGCTCTCTGCAGAGGAGAGAGTGCTTACTGCCCTGCTAGATCCAATCTCTTGGTGAGTAGACTGCCTTACGGTAGACCTGGCATCAGAACCAGAATTCACTTAGTCCTGGGTGAGGATTAATCATGCACTCTCATAGGCAGCTAACTCACAGTTAAGCTGTCCTAAAGTGGAGTTGGCATGATTACAGGCAACCCTGGTTCATTAGGGGCAATGGACTGGGGGGGGGGGAAGTGCCCAGGGGAAGAAAACATCAAGAAGGCAGTGCTATAAAGCCATCATTGACTTCAAAGCAAAAGCAAATATGATTGCACAAAGTAAGTCTTCTTTATCAGATAAGCAATGTTGATATGGCATTTGCCTTTTGCCACCCATTTGCATTTCAGTCCAATGACTTGGCTGAATGATGTGCAAATGTTAGTGCTCCGTGTTCATACCTTCATACAAAGAACCTGATTGTGCTACTGTTGCGTGTGCAGATAGTCAAGTCAATTGGTCTTGTAATATGAGAAAGTACAGGCCTAGTTAAGGTCAGCAATAGTGCCAACTGTAAGAAACATTTCCAGATGTCTCTTTTTAAAGGGGCATCCCTTATGCTAGGGGGAAGTATCTATTTTTGCTGCTTTCTAACAGCATGCAATATGCATATTTGTATATATATTTTTTTGTGCTTCCTTGCTCCAATGACAGTCTTGTTTGGACCATGCAACTCCATATTGCCCCTGTAAAAGCAAGCAACTGATTCCAAGGGGGAGCATAAAATCTTAACTAAGGTTACATCAAGTGTTGTGGATGCATGGGCAAATCTTGTTTTGCGGCCCAGGTTTATAACCTGTGCCACTGAAAGTGCTTAACGCATGATTGAATGGAAAAGGCAAACAGGCTCTTTGAAGATTTTCCTTGTCTTGAAAAGAGGGACAATTTGATATTTAAAAAGGAACATCTGGGTACTAGGTGATTTCTTCCTCATACCACCAGGCGCAGCAAAGACAAAACAGGTTTAGCACCATATGTGATGAGGGAACTGACGTGTATAAGAAGAGGTAGACAAAAGACTTTGCCAGGGGCTTATAATGTACCATGCAGAGCTAGTTCAATAATATGTGTCTGGTTGTAAAAGTTAATGAGGGGGTTGTTTGCACCGGCCACACCGAATTCACTATTAGTGGAATTTGCAAAACTGTGTGAGTCCAGGATTTAAATACTTGCCTATGGGTAGGTAAATCACATCAACAATTTGGAGTATAAACAAACAGAAAACCAGGTGGGATGCGTAATGGAATGGAGTGTCCTGCAACATTTGCTGCAGGTACCATTTTTTAATACTCTTAGGAGATTGTGAGCACCCTCTGTTCAGTACTGGAGTGCACAATGGGCTTGGAATGTTTCTTTTAAAAGACAGACAGTGTGGCCACTTATGTGCAATGACTATTCTCCCTCCTCTGCATTTTCTGTTTGATGTGAATGTTGACCTATTGCCTTTGAGTAGAGATGTGTAGGAGTATCACACAAATAGCATACTGCCAAAGACTAATGCATTTTGTCAGGTGATCAGTTTTGGGTCTAAAAAGCCAACAAACGCCACAGGTTCTGGCTTTGCACAGAGTCTGCCACACAGTGCTCATAATCTGCCCAATTCTGCACTGGCT
Source organism: Podarcis bocagei (assembly GCF_964188305.1). Lineage (NCBI taxonomy): Eukaryota > Metazoa > Chordata > Lepidosauria > Squamata > Lacertidae > Podarcis > Podarcis bocagei. The sequence goes on from NC_138130.1 coordinate 48,277,459, forward strand.
TCATTCCTGGCATGCCACATTCCTTATCCATGTATCATTTTGTTTTAGGCTAATAGATCCCATGGGAGAGCTTAAAGCTTCATAGAAAAGAGATGACTACAGGTATCATTACTAACACCAAGAGGAAGGTGCAGAAACAGCACAAGTGCAGCACATTTTAAGATTTAAAATTATTTCATGTGCCTCTGCCTTTGCTAAGCTGATGCCCTCCAGAAGTTTTGGACTACAACTCCCATCAGCCTATGCTGGTTGAAACCAATGTGAGTTGTAACCCAAAACTTCTAGAGGGCACTAGCCAGATAAGCATAATATGAGCAACCTTGACAAAAGGACGAATATTACAATCTCTATGTTACAAATGAGAGGCTGATAGTGGCTTGCCAAAAGATGGTCTCATCGTTGTGTGGTTCACGTAAGGTTTGTACTTCCAGGATACATTTTGGCTGGCATTGTTAGGACTAGCCAGTAGCTGGTCTATTTGGGCAAATGGGGCATTGCCCCAATCAAACACAATCTGCCCCTCAGCCAGCCCTCACCTGCCTCCCTTCTTACTTGCAACCAGCCCAGGGGGCGGCACACTGCCTGCCAGCTTCCTCCTCCTTAATCTCAGTGTTGCTCTTGTAGAAGTCAACTGAGAGGAGGATGGGGATGAAACTTCAGTTAGAAGGCTCCTCCTGTTGTTGACTCTGGCTCCGCCTCCTATTGGGCTCCCTGCTTTCTGCCCCACCAGTCCCAATGGGCACTTTCCACCACTGACCACTTATTTTAGAGAGAGAGAGAGAGAGATTCAACTTTTTAGTTCTACCACCTTAAGATATGTTAAATGACAGCGTAGCAAGATATGAAGCAGCTAGAAAACTCCACAAAATTGTAGTCAGAATGATTTTTGCAAAAGTACAATCACAGTAACAATGTACATTGTGGTTCCTGCTCCTTCCCTTTGGAAATGAAAGCGGTCGTCTTGCATAATGGTATTTAGGAAACTATACTTTGTATTTTACTGTTGTTTCATTCCTCTGGGATGACATTTAACAATGAACATTTTCTCTCCTGCTCCAAACAGTTACATCTTGTAGTTACTATTAGAATTATATTAAGTCAGGCTGTAATTGTATAGTTTCTCTGGAGCTCACAATGTCTTGGTTTTACTGGGACAGTTGAGGGATATGGCAGTGGTTAGGGTTGTAGGTAGCCTGTGCTATTTTTCTCTTGGCAATGGCGCTGACCTGAAAGGTGCTGGAACTGAGTTCCAGTGAGTTCCTGCTGAAAAAAGCCCTGTAGGCTATAGCCTATAGGCTTAAACATCCGGAGTGCATCAGGTTGGGTGAGGCTACTGTCAACTGAGTCTCACATTGGATGTAGTTGTTATACAAGGACCCAGGAGACAAGGATTCAAATCCCCACTTAATCATGAAGCACACTGGATGACCTTGGGCCTGTCAATGTCTCTCAACCCCTACCTCACAGGGGGTTTTGTTGATATGATACAGATTCTAGTACAGAAACAACATAATACAGGAACCTGTGACATAGAACTCTAAGAGACAAAGGGCATTGTTTGTTTTCAACTGATTTTTTTTTAAAAAAAATGTTTAAAATTCGTACTTAGCTACATTGCTTAGCTAAAAGTCATACTTAGCTTAGCTACATTGTAAGTTGCCTTGCGGAGATATTTTCCCTTGAAAGGAAGTGTTTGAATGCCTAAATAAACAACAAGACTGAAAAAGGTAATAAACAGTACTGAATTAGGGCATGTGCTTTGTGGTAATCATGTAGAAATAGCTAATGCTGCTTTCCTTTCTTCCTGTAAATCCAGCTAAAGACAGGCATTATATTTTGGTCTGTTGTTCTTTCTTAGGCTGTGTACACATTAGTGGCTTAAAATGCAGTGAGGTTGTTTTTCCTTGCTGTGTTTCAAGCCACATTTTTTGTTGTTGCTGTACACACCAACCTAGCAGTTTGAAAGCACGTCAAAGTGCAAGTAGATAAATAGGTACCACTCCGGTGGGAAGGTCAACAGCGTTTCTGTGCGCTGCTCTGGTTTGCCAGAAGCGGCTTAGTCATGCTGGCCACATGACCTGGAAGCTGTACGCCGGCTCCCTCGGCCAATAAAGCGAGATGAGCACGCAACCCCAGAGTCAGTCACGACTGGACCTAATGGTCAGGGGTCCCTTTACCTTACACACCAGAGAGTAGGTGGGGATGTCTTCACCTAATGCTCATTATGTGATTTGTTTTCCCATACCTGCAACCTCTCAAACTCCTGTCATCTGCACAGGCACAATGGCTGTCTCAAATAAATGCACCTCAGCCTAACCACGGTTTACATTTTCAAATCAGATGAAAGCTGGTCTGAGGGAAAATGCACCAAACAGTAGTGTTTCTCAAGAAACCACAGGATACATATAGATGGTGGTGAACATCGCATGTGCTTGGTTTCAAACTCCAGTGATGGGAGGGCACCGGAGCTGGAGCAAATGGTATATGAACACAGTTAAAGTGTTTCATCAAGATCATCCATTTGCTCGCTACATCCAGAATCGTAAGACAGTGGATTCCACTTCTGCTTTTCTTTCATTCTCTTGGCTCAGCCATGGTCGATGCTGCTTAAATGTAACAACTGGAATGCTACCATATCAGAGTCCTATTCTGCATTGTTCATTGTTTACTAAAAGGCTTGGCCTTGATGTCATTGTTTTAATTGGCTAAAGGAAACGGCATCATGCATCAAGGAAACTGTATCACTGCTCAAATGTCTTAATGGGTGCTTCAGAAATAGGCACAAATGAATGTCTTCTAATTATTGTGTCACAAGAACATATCCTAAGCCCCTACACCTTCACATCAAAGTATGATGCAACCATCTCATATTATCAGGAAGCTGGTGAGTACAACCAATGAATACGCCATGATAATTGGTGAACTCTGGCAACTTGGTGTTGATAATTGGTGGGTGCATATATCTTCTACCTGATAGCTGAGAACCCCTTTTATTCTTTTCAGCGTTCTGATTCACGTAGCAACCACTGAACACAATAAGTTGGTAAATTATAGTAGAAATTTCTTTCTCTCTCTAGAGGAAAGAACCTGCCCTTGGGTTTACCAAATGTTGAGCAAGACCCAACGTGTTAAAATGCCATTAATGTATTATGTCAAGGCTAAAGCTGTCAGGCACTGAGGGCGTCTGTTATATGAAACATTTTACAAGTAGCCATGTAGCCTGTGCTGCAGAAGTAGCCAGTGTTGCAGCGCCACAGAGTTATCTATTTATCTCTTTGTAAAAGTAAGCAAGGATGCCTCATAGTTTCTTATCCAGCAGTATTGAGCCCTTGAGACTAGTTCACATGGCAGGAACAGAGGAAGCTGCCTTACAAAGCGTCAGAATATTTGTTCACCTGCCTCAGAACTGTTTCCCTCATTTGCAGTGGTTTTCCAGGGACTCAAGTAGATCTATTTCACCTCCACCTGCTACCTGATCCTTTTAACTGGAAATGCCAGGAATTTAACCTAGGCTCCTCAAAATGCAAAGCACCTGCTCAACAACTTAACTATGGCTCTTCTCTAGGTGACATGTTCTGAGACCTTGGAACATTCATTTATTAAAAAGGAACTAGTTCAAATTCAAGATGTCCAAAAAAGAAACAAATAATTCCAGTTCATGTTTGTCCCATTGTAAGGTAAAAAGGTAACAGTTCTCTTCAAGTTTGTCCAAATGGTCTCCAGTAATTCCTCCTGTTACAAACTGCTGTGCTGTGCTTATACGATATATCTAAGAGGACGAAGAAGACATCAAAACACAGGCAGTAGAATGCAAATTCTTAAATTTCTTTTTCATAACATTGGTTAAAGGTTAAAAAAGGGTAAGAGAATGAAAAAGTAAGAGAAATCATTCCAAGTTTCACCCCAAAATGAACTTCTTTCACATTCACTTCACTCAGCAATTACAACCTATATCATGTCTGGCAAGCTGAATTAATCAGAGAATCATAGAGTGGAGAGAACCTCATAAGCCATCTAGTCTGAAATGCAAAGCTAGCTATCCTCAACAAATGGCTGTTCAGACTGACCTTGAAGATCTCCAGGAAGGACAATCCCATGTCCTGATCTCCCTTGGTAAACCACTAACCCTTGGTAAATTTCTGTTTCACTATGGCATAGTGGGGTAGCCAATATGGGGCTTTTCAGATGTTGTTGGACTCCAACTCCCATCAGCCCCAGCTAGCATGGCCACTGGTCAGGGATGATGGGAGTGGTACCAGGTTGGCTCCTCCTGCATTGTAGCATTGATACATAAATAATATGGCCATGCCAAGATGGATACCCAAATTCATATTGTGGCCATCATGCATCATAGCTCTATCAAGTGCCATATGTTTTAATGTCTGAGTGTAAGTCAAGGAACGCATGTCTCTCTCTCTCTCTCTTTGCTTTTTTATTGAGATTTCCACACAAGCAGAAAACATATAACAGAAGAAAAAAGGTCATATAAAAATAAACAGTAAACACTCTTATCAATCAATGTTAAGTATCATCCACTTATTTACCCTGCGTTAACACACATTTTGACCTACCTCCTATCCTGCTACGGTTTTCTTACATTTTTTCTTCTCCTGCAGTTTCCATTTCCAAAATTTACGCATAACAAGGATTATGTTAGACCTGCTGTAGTTTTTAATTTACCACAATTTCTTTCAATATACGTCACAAATTTACTCCACTCTTCAGTAAACTTTGTTTCTTTTTGATGTCTGATTTTGTTTGTCATTCTTGCTTGTCATTTTTGATTTCAATATCCTAGCTGCCGTTGTCACGTACTGAAATCAATTTTGGTCTTTTCTTTTAATTTCATCCCCAATTATTCCTAAGAGGAATGCCTCTGGTTTTTTTTTGAAAAAGTATACCTAAATATTTTTTTTAATTCATTATATATGAGCTCCTAAATTTTTTTGATTTTGTCACACGCCCACCACATGTGGTAAAAATCCCCTTCCTTCTGTTTACACCTTCAATACATCCCCCCCCGCTTTTATACATTTTATCCAATTTTACCGGTGTGATATACCATCGATACATCATTTTCTCTAAATTTTCCCTTAGTGTGGCACACACTGTGAATTTCATTCCTCTGTTCCATAACCTCTCCCACTTTTCGTACTCTATATTATGTCCCACGTCCATGGCCCTTCTAATACTTCTGTCTGGTATCTAGATTTTTTCTCGTTCATCTCCAATTTTTTGTCTTCATTCCAAAGTGCATTTATCTGATGGTATTGCAACCAACCTGTTAGTCTATCTTTCAGTTATGAAAGATATGTATGTCTCATGACAACAACCAACCACCAGCTAAGGGCTAAATTACATGTTACATAGAAATGAATGCATTGAAATCCTGATGGCTGCTTCTGTGGGTGAAAATCAGCTTTGGAAGGCAGGAATCTGAAACTCAGAAGCAGAGTGTGTGTTTGTGTGCTTAACCCTCCTCCCCTAAGCTATTTCTCTTTGCAGTGTCGAGACATGTTTGTGTTGTGATTCTGTATATGACATCATTGTTTGTTGCGTGCTGAGGTCCCCCAAAACCCCTACCCCAATAACTCACACATCACACATAATTTTTGTTTAAGGTTTTTGGCATACTTTTGGCCACAACTTTATTTTCATACAAATTGAGAGTGGTTGCTTAGGCATTGGTTATGACTATCTGTCCCCCCCGCCTTGGGGACAGCACTGACTCCCGTGAGTCAGCGTGTGGAGGAACAAGACCAGGGACAGCTGGGACTGCGACACAGACCCTCAGCTATTCCCTGCTTGTTCCTTGGGAACTTACACGGCCCGCACCCTGCTCCAAGGGTTTGGACGAAGGGATGGTAAGCCCCAGAATTCCTTTAACGGAATACCCATCAGCAGCAGCATTGGAGGGGCAGGCACAGCCAATCCATACCCCTCCACCAACCAATTTAACCAATGCCTAACCGCCACAGAGCCTTAGCTCACCGCCAAACCACTCACAAATGCAACCCTTCCTTCAAACCCAAAGCAACCATAGCCAACCAGGTGTCGTTCCCTATAGGGGAAATATTCACCCTAAAGCTGGCAGCAGCCTTGAAGGTAATCACAGGGTGCAAAATCATGGAACCACCTGAAGCAAAGCCTACTTTACTTTATTATTTTTATTTTATTTTATTATTATTTTATTTTATTTTATTTTACACTTCCTTATTAACATGCTTCCCGGCCTCTTTGGTGGTAGTTTGTCTAGGCACTGGTTCCTGACTAGCTGCACCTGACCTCAGCAGGGCAGCACTGACGACTGGGCCCCACCATATCGTCAGTACCAGCAACATTGTGGGGGAGCAATGAATCCCAAGGCAATCGCATCCCGCCAGGTGTCGTTCCCCATAGGGGAAAGATGCACCCCCCATCTGCCCCAAAGAGGGGAACAGTCTTGAAGAAAATAGCAGGGTGCAATATCACAGAACCACCTAAAGCAAGGACCTATTTTATTTTATTTGTTATTTTATTTTATATGTTATTTATTTGATTTGATTTACTTTATTTATTTTATTTTCCACCGCCATATTAACATGCTTTCTGGCCTGCTCGGTGGTAGTTTGTCTAGGCATTGGTTCCCGACTAGCTGCACCTGACCTCAGCAGGGCAGCACTGACGACTAGGCCCCACCATATCGTCAGTACAAGTAAACAGCGTGGGGGAGCAATGAACCAGGATCAGACTCAAGCTCACCCCAAATGCTCCCAGGGACTCTTGCGTGGCCCTACCCCTCGAAAGGGGTTGACAAAGCATGGCAAATCCTTGGTTTCCTGTAATGGAATATCTTTGCGCATTGGAGGGGACAGGTGCTCCAACCCCCCCTCCAGACCACCTTGAACCAATGCCTTAAATTATTTTGAGTCCAGGGAGAGCTGCCATCAACTCAATCCAAGCCCTCTTGCATGCAGGAATGCAAACTTATGCTGGAGGAAGACAGCAAATCATTCTTGCCCAGCTGTACCACCAGCCCTGCGGGAGGACCTGCACAGGTCACACTCAACCGCACCAAAGGAAGGACCTCCTCCCAAAGCATTCCCCATCTGGACATCCAGTATATGTCCACATGGGCAGGAAGACTGAGATGGCGCCCCAGTCCAGACTTGTCAGCGCGCTTGCCAGCCCAGTGTACAATGCTGTGGCCCAAATGTGCACCGCTGCTCCTATGAGAAAAGGAAATAACAGACAAGCATCAGCACAGACATCATTGTGACACTTCCTGATATAACCCTTGTCAGCGTCAGACTTCCAATGACCCATAATTACAATCCTGTCTACAGACAGGCCCCCAGTGTGCAGCCGTTGCAGCAGCCCTATTCGGAAGGAATGAGGCGTGTTCAGTGGTAGGCAAGCCGCAGGCCGTAATAACTGGTGCACGGCGTAAGCACATTAATGCCTGGCTAACGGGAACCCATGTTCATGCACTAGGAGTGGGCCAGCCCCCAGGGGAATGAAAAGCCAATTTTTTCTGGTATCCATAACCGTGCAAGGGCCCTCCTCATGTGTAATGGGAAGCCTGATTGTGGCACTCCTGCCCACTAAGTCTGTTTTAGAGTTCCCAACTCTAATGACAAGCTCCAAAGCAGATAAGGAAAAGTCCTGAAGCAATAAGCCTCCAGACTCTCAGCCCTGTGCTGGCTCCAACAACCATTTCCCCAACCCTCAGTGCCCAAAATGCAATGGAATACTGAAAGGAGTCTCGCCTTGATCTTTTACCAGCAGAAAAGTTTTAACTTGTTGCAGATCCTGCATAGGTAAAATTGACCGACTTCCTGCCCACTGTCCTATGAGGTTGGAGCCTATTCCAACCTTCCAAGGCCCTGCACATTACAAACTTTATGCAAGGGTCTCTGAAAAATAAAGCTTCAGTATAACAGACATTGCAGCGGACTGAATTCTTATAGTTATAACAGGACGCCCAATCTGCGGCAGGTGGACCAAATACTGCAGGATCTGCTCAGAGGATGGGGGCCAGTTCATCTGAATGGCCGAGGACTGCCAGCTTAAGGCTAAGAAATCCATCCAGGCCTTCCCATAAGAGCTAAAAGCAGAAGGGGAAATGGAAGCTGCTGCTCTCTGTAATTACTAATTGTTGTCAAAATGCCACAGGTGGTCTGGAAAAGTCTGGCAATAGCTGAGTCTGGAGCCCAGGATCTGAAGCGCTCCATCTGAAAATGGGATAGAGTGTCAGAGACATCATTAGAGGATCCCGTAATCAGGAGAGCAGAAAGCACAATATTAAACCTTAAGCGGTGCAGCTCAAAAGCATGAGCGGAGGGGCGGAGACTCTGCTGGAGCGTGAGAACTGTTTAGCCAAGACGCTCACCACTACCTGGTTATCAGACCAAAAGCAGATCCGATGGTCACTGAACTCCTCGGGCCACATGTGAACTGCTACTACAATGGGGAAAACTCAAAAGTTAGGTCACATGATTGCCTCACCATACCGGGCTTGAGGCCATGGCTTTGCACACCAGCAGCCCCTGAAATAAAAAACCAAAGGGCAAAGATCCAGCAGCATCAGCATGAACCTGAAAAATCCCTGTGCAAGTATCCTGCCATGGCCAACTACTATTGCATACATATAGGAATTGCAACCGTTGCATGAGATCCCATTGCATGAGAAAGGTAAGGGGACCTCAGGCCGCAGGCAGCCTGGCCTAGTGGAAGGGAAGGGGCGGCCTGGGGCAACCACTCTGCATGCAAGATTAATTAAGTGACCCAGCAAGATCGGATCTGATGAAGCATCACTTGCTACAGAGGAAGTATTACAAAATAACTTCCTTCAAGGCAGGCAGCTTCTCCATAGGCAAGTGGTATGTTTTAGCAACGATATCCAACTGGATCCCTAAATAAAATGGGAATATGGGCAAGTATTGAGGTATTGCTTGCCAGCTTCCAGCCCCGCTTGGGCAGGGGGCATCTTGTGCTGCCATCATAATACGTAAATTTACAGGGCCGACGCTGGCCAGAACCGCTAAAAAAGTCCCGACAAAACTGCCGCCGAGCCAGCTTCCTTTTCAGACACACACTGTGCAATGCAAAAACACACTCCGTGCAGTGCTCACACAATCCATGCAATGCAACTATACTCCGTGCGATGCAGCTACACACTCCGTTCAATGCAACTACACACTCAGTGCAAAAACGCACTCTGTGCAATGCAAAAACGCACTCCATGCAATGCAACTACCCTCCATGCAATGCAACTACCCACTCTGTGCAATGCAACTACACACTCCGTGCAATGCAACTACACACTCCATGCAATGCAACTACACACTTCATGCAATGCAACTACACACTCCGTTCAATGCAACTACACACTCCGTGCAATGCAAAAACGCACTCCGTGCAATGCAACTACCCTCCATGCAATGCAACTACACACTCCGTGCACTGCACACACCCTCTGTTCAATGCAACTACACACTCCGTGCAATGCACTCTCTGTGCAATGCAAAACAAAAAACAAAAACCAAACCACACACACTCTGTGCAAATGCCACTACACCCTCTGTGCAATGCACACACACTCTGTGCAATGCACACACACTCTGTGCAATGCACACACACCCTCTGTGCAATGCACTCACACCCTCTGTGCAATGCGCACAACCTCTGTGCAATGCAAATGCAAATCTCTCACGCAATGCAATGCAAATGCAGCCCGTGCAGCGCTGTGCCCTGCAACGCACAGAGCAAACTGCAGTGCGGGCACACAAAGGTGCTTTCTCCCGCTTGCATATTGCAAACGTGGCGCCTGTTACATCCCTCGCAGTGAGGGAACCACCAAAAGGCCCTCGACACTGGACCTAAGTGTCCAGGTAGAGCAATGGGGGAGCATGCAGCTGTCCCATATAGGGACCAATCCTGCAACCTAGGCATTACCGGCACTATGCGCTGACCAGCTGAGCTATCCAGGATGATCCCTAAAGACCCGGGACAGCCTCACCCTGACCCCTGTAGAGGTCCAAGGTGATGTCTGAATCATGATCCCTGCTCCTCTTTGCCCTCCTCCTGGATTGCAGCCTTCGAAGATGCTTCCTTCTGGAAGAAGACACCTGGGGCGTCCACAAGTCATCCCCTGCAGGAGAGGCAAGCTCTTGAGGCATTTGCAAAAGCCCAGTCATAGTCCGCAAAAACTAAACAATGTAAGGAACTGGTGAAACCAATGCTTCATGGACCACATGGGGACACTATTCAGGCCGGAAACGCTTCCAGGCCATCGAATTCTAGGGCAAAGCCCTAGGATCACCTGCCAGGCCAGGCATAAATGTTTCCAGTGAAATAGCAGAGTTGAGGCAGCCCACAGCTTGTCCAGGTACCCCTGCTTGCCCTTTTAGAGGGAAGCACCCCTTCAAGAAACCCAAAGTTCTTTTATCACAAATGGGCCGAACTACCCAGCAACAGAATAGCCCAAAAGGAGCAGTTTGTTTTGTTTTGTTATAACAATGGCTAAGAGGGGGATATGAACCCTGTCTCCCAGGTCCTAGTCCTACACTTTAGCCACTAAATCACAATGGCTCGCCTCTAAAATGGCAGTCGCCACTATCAGGGCAAAACAAACTTAAAGAAAATAAACTTGTTCAGAAACAGCATAGTTCAAGAGCATATACAGAGTGCTCATAGTCATTGGAGGCACTGAGAGCCTCTGCCGCCCTCTGACTGCCTCAGATATACATTAGCAGCAACTGAGCCTGGAAGCAGGTACATTCTTATAGAGAGGTCAGAGACTTAACAATTAACTGCTACCTGTAGCATACTTAGGCTCGGAAGTTATGCCCAGGCCGAATAGGGCTCCATGCCTCTGTTCTTGAGAATCTTAGTCTCATAGCAATATTAAAGGAACTCAAAATAGTGCTCCCGCCCAAGGCTAGATTAAAATTTGGCCAACAGCGCTGCACACACACAAATAAAGCCAACCTTCGGGGGTGCTATAAACGAAAGTGATTCCAGCTAAGCTGGGAACAGCCCTGACTAGCCCCACAATTTACAACAGGAGAAATGGGGGAAACCTTTTTGCGAAAGAAAGGCAAGCCACAGATACAGGGAGAATCTTCCCACAGGGCAGGGTAAGGGGTGGGGTGGGAAATTGAACAGGAAAAAGGGGAATTAAATTATTTAAGGGACTAAAGAGGATTAAAAGAAGGGGGAATTAAAGAAATGTAACCAGACAATGAGAAGTTTGCATCACTGTCCTCCAGACAGTCCAAGTGCTCCATGTGATCCGATGTCCACAGCGAAAGAGAAAGAGAAAGCTGTGGACCTTGCTTAAATAACCACTGATCCCACCCCTAAATTGGCAACATCAAATTTACCCCAGTAACACCATCCTCCAATCTGCTCCAGGCCCCTTGAATCTAATACTGCCTGGCAACCAAGTGGAGTTTTGTTCGGCCCCATCCGCAACACGTGCTCTCTTTTAGTGAGAACACGCTTTCTCATACCATGAGAACTCATGGCAAGAGATGAGTGACAAATATATCTTCACCATGCAATTAATGGCCTTTCAGAGCTGCTTCTTATGTCATGGTAGTAGTGTACCAGGGGGAAGATGTATATTGCATGGCCCTTGCTATGTCATCATTCACAAACACACTGAATGGAAGTACATCATTCTTTCTCCTGTGCTGAGATGCTAAACTATGCTGTAATGTCAGAATTCATCACAGCTGCCTTGGGAGCAAAAGTCAAAGCATCAGCAATTTACTTCAGCATCGTTCATTCTGGAACATGATTGTATTGGGATTCTTGACATGCGAGGCTTTTGGCCCAGAGTAAATTTGTGCACTAAAAAAAGCTAACTTTGGTACAGCACAATCTTCTCATCTGGTAAATTACTTACAAGGATGAGCACATGAATGCAGAAAAACCCCTCCAAAAATTATGAATGGGATGGTTTATTTGAATAGATGTCTTTGCTCAAAGAAATTTTATTATAGCAGACAAAATTTTGTACTTGGCCTTGGAGAACCCCGAGTTCAAATTCCTCTTCTGGCATTAAGTTCACAGCTTGACTCTGGACACATCAATATTCCTCAGTATTGAACAGTCAAATGTGTGGCCATCTGCCCAACAGCTGAAGCTTGGGTCATGCAACAGGACGAGGATCCCAAACACACCAGTCAATCTACAACAGAATGACTGAAAAAGAACAGAATCAATGGCCCAGTCAAAATCCAGACCTCAACCCAACTGAAATGCTTTGTGGGACCTTAAGAGAGCTGTGCATAAACAAATGCCAGCAAACTTCAGTGAACTGAAGCAATGTAAAGAATTCCTCCACAACGATGTAAGAGATGGATAAAGTTCTACAGAAACAATTACTTCATGCTATTGCTGCTAAAGGTGCTTCTATAAGCTATTGAATCATAAGGTGTACTTAGTTTTTTGCACATGGCTTTTCCATTTTGACTTTATTTCTGTTAAATAAATCATGGTGCAGTGTAATATGTCATGTGTTGTTGTTCATCTGAGGTTGTATTTACCATTTTAAGACCTGCAAAGGAATGTCTTCATATGTAAAACTACAGAATTCAAAGAGGGTGCACTTCCTTTTCCCCTTGACTGTATCTCCCTTTGCAAAGTTGTTGTATGAACAAAATGGGAGAATTCCATTTATGTCATACTGAGCTCCTTTGAGGAAACAGGATGGGTGCGGGTGTGTGTGAGGTGTGAATTGTATAAATATCTTTTCTTTCCACCAGTTTGTTTGCAAGATATGACTGCATTATTCAGGAAAGCCACCACAGCCCATTTTGATCTGCCTAACTGAAGCAAGATGGCAGTGAAAAACTCATATCAAATACAGAAAGGCTTGGGATGCAATTGTTGCCAAGATTTCTGTGTGAAATCTGTAGTGTTTTTCCTCCTATGGTTACCTCTCTGCACCTGAAGAGAGAGACAGAGAGAGAGAGAGAGAGAGAGAGAGAGAGAGAGAGAGAGCGCACAAAGGAAAGAGGAGGGAGGGAAAATGCACAGAGAATATGGGAGCCTGTGTCTTATTTTACCAAAGGCAGTACACCAAATAGCCATCATATGATAATGACTTTCAGTGCCTAATAATCTGGGTCATAACTGAATGCTTGACCCAGAGATGAGAGGTTTCATCTTCTATTACCAAATCCCCATGCTATCCAGTCCTTAATAATTTCTTTCAAAACAAATAGAATGGTACTCTTGGGCTGAGCAATACATTTTGACATGCACCCTTTGACAAGAACTGAATATAGCTTCTTTTTAGAGAATGTGATGAATGCGTGCATAGAGAACAGCACACATCTCATATATTCTTGATTATGCACTCTGTGTGTATAATTCTCACTCTGTGGTAAAGCCTGTATTATCTCTTATTGGTACTAGAGATTTTGAAAGGTAGCCACACCTGGGTCTCTACCTGTGAATCATCTACCTGTGCTTTACTTCTGAAGGCTCAAAAACAGACCTTTGAGTGGGGTGGAGCATGCAGCTCAGTGGTACAACACATTATTTGCATGCACAAGATCCCATTTCAGGCCTTGACATCTCCATGTAGTTCTGGCAATGAACTCTGTCTGCAAACCTTGGAAAGGTGCTGCCAATCAATATAGGCAATACTAAGGAGCCTGAATCCATGTTTTGCCTTGGGGTAAGGCAGCTTGCCATAGTCTTTTTTTTTTATATATATATAAAAAATATTTATTGGATTTTCACAAATTATAAAAACACACACAATACACTACACAATACAAACATACACACACAAAAACAAACATGTATAATTTCAAGTCCTTTTTTTCTTAAAACTTGCTTCATCGACTTCCCCATACCTCCCCTTTCTGCATTCCAATTTCCAAATTTATTTCAGCAAATCCTCCCCCTTAATTTTATCTAATTATTTCCTTTTCTTTTCTTTTACTTAATCTTTACAGCTGTAATACACTTACTTTCTATAACTCCAACATTTTAACACTCATTAATTTTACAATATTTCTTAAGATAAATTTTAAATTTCTTCCAATCTTCTTCCGCCGTCTCTTTCCCCTGGTCTCGGATTCTGCCAGTCATTTCAGCCAGTCCCATATAGTCTATCACCTTCATCTGCCATTCTTGGCAGCTTGCCATAGTCCAGGCATAGGCAAATTCGGCCCTCCAGATGTTTGGGACTACAATTCCCATCATCCCTGACCACTGGTCCTGTTAGCTAGGGATCATGGGAGTTGTAGTCCCAAAACAACTGGAGGGCCGAGTTTGCCTATGCCTGCCCCATTGGGTTGGTGAACATACCAAGACTCTTTCTTCTCCCTCCCTTATTTTTTACACAACAATTCAGTGAAATAGTTGATATATCTCCTCACACACCCTGCACAGCCCTTCCACCCCCCCAAAGAAATCTGCTCTGGAGGGTTGGGGAAACAACCAGAACAGATTAGCGAGCACAGAGGTGTGGGAGAGAGGGAGAGCATTATATTTCACAAGACAAAATCCTTGCACTGATGGAATCTTAGCCGTAGCACTGTGCTGAATACTATGAAAAAATAACAGCCTGCTGCTGTGAGCTGCTTCTGTAAATAAGGAGCATGAATCTATTGGTGAGCCTGCAAAACAGGGACAACATTGAAGACTGCTTGTTAAAAATATAAAACTAAAACAAACCACCCTCACCATCTTAAGGGAGAGAGAACAATAATATTTTGTGTTTAGTTTTTTGGTTTTTTTTAAATGAACAAATGTATAGCAATTCAATACAATCCACAATTCTTGGGCTAAGCCACTTTTTATTTTAATGAAGATATCTTAAAAGTGTATTTATGAGGCAAGTGAAGGCACCACATTCCGAAGTCAGCCAGTAGAAGATACACTTGGATCAGATATAAGTTGCAATATAAATATTTGTAATTCATCCAATATTTAAAAGCACAGCAACACTCTTAAGTCTGAGGAAGCACAAACCAATTTAGCAAATGCTGTGGGACAGAGGCTCTTTAGAAGAGATCAGACAGGAGGAAGAAGAGTAATTGCCATTTTGTGCAGGAGGCATCTGAACGTTCAGATAGTAATTGAGATAAGAGACTTCAGAAGAATTACATGTGGGCTTGAATCCTGATGATTCAAATTAGCAGCAGGGCCTGGCCCTCAGACGCTGGTGGTGGATCCTGCTTTTATATTCGGTGCATGAGCCCACTTTGCAGCATCGCTTGATATCGGCGGCAGCTGCATGTGGCAATTAGGCAAAGGTTTTGATTCTTCACTCCGAAATCCCAGGTTTAAGCCTGTGTGATTCTACTGAAGCCAGAGGAATTACACAGGAGGGAAGCTGATGAGACCGCAGGAGCACATGACAGGCCCTCATTAAGCCTCTGAGGACAGAGGCACGAAGCAGCTGAGGGCAAAATGCTTCTAAAGCCAAGGAGGAAAGCCTATAAAAAAAATTCGAGAAGTTGGAGATCTCAAGATCATGCACTTTAACCTCTAGCCGCCAAGACAGGATCCTTAGATGTCGGATCACAGTGTTTGATGATGGCTGTGGCCACAAGCCTGCCAGTATTTTCATCCCTCCCATTGCAAAGATCACCAGATCGTGTTTGTTTTACTTTCTGTCTCAGAGAAAGGAGGGGGCAGAAACAACTCTTCCAGACTTCTGTCCCTAGCATTGTGCCTGTTTTTCTTTGATCTGCCTAGAGACAAGGTGGCAGTATGAGAGAGCTGCTTCTCTCGTACATGTCTGTTATGTTCTTTTATTTGTTTAATCAGTAGATATAAATTTAGGTATGCAACAAAACCTCCACAGTTTTGTTTCCGTTACTCTGCTGCTTTTGAGGTGCTCACAATAGCAAATGTGCGTCCACTGCACCGGGACCTATTCCAGGGGAATGCTGTGCTGCTGTTCCTGCGTTCCTGTGATTGGAAGGTCAAAGAAGGTGCAGCCCATGCAGGCGATGAAGACGTGGGCTGTATATGGGTGTAGGGTCAAGGCCCCGCTGTGGATCAAGGGAATAGGGAGAAAAGCCCTTCAACTGGGGGGGGGGCTGCAGATCAAGTTGTTCAGAGAGAAGCCCCCCTACTAGAGGTACTAGGGCCCCACCTGTGCACCAGGCATTTAAAATGCCACTCCACTTTAAACAGCCAAAGAATGCAAAGTACCAGGGGTGCCAGCTCCTGGGGGCCGATCCCTTTTGGAGCTCCCAATATTTTTGGGCTGGCGGCTGGACCCCCAACATGCAAAAAGTGCAGAGGTGAAGCATTGAGCCAAGTGTGGTGTAGCTCCAGTGGCCCAGTCCCCACCTGGTCTATCTTGCAGGGCTATTGTAATGATTACTGAGATGGATTATGAGGACAGCTGTATACAGTCTAAATCATGGGTAGGCAAACTAAGGCCAGGGGTGGGATCTAGCCCAATCACCTTCTAAATTTGGCCCAGGGATAGTCTGAGAATCAGCGTGTTTTTACATGAGTAGAATGTATCCTTTTATTTAAAATGCATCTCTGGGTTATTTGTGGGGCATAGGAATTCATTCATTCCCCCCCCCCCAAATAATATAGTCTCGCCCCCCACAAGGTCTGAGGGACAGTGGACCAGCCCCCTGCTGAAAAAGTTTGCTGACCCCTGATCTAAATGATTTAATTGTATGCTCTTTGGGGCATAATTATTCTTTTAATCGTGTACAGAACCACGTACATTGATGGTGCTATGTAAACAAATGTTAATAATAATTTCAAATGCTTGTGACTGGTGAAAAATAATGATATGAAAATCATATAAGCCAATGCTCTTGGCTAGGGCAGCTAGTACAGATAAATAAAGTAAAATTAAAATGTGGACTGCAGTCTGCATATTGAATACTATGTATTAGAAGAAGAGAACAGGAAACGCTATAAAGAAAGAGGGAGAAAAGGGCATCAAGTAAGTTGAGAGAGGATAGGAAACGCTGACATGCAAATTGCTGTCTCATTGAGAGTTATATGCGCCACCCAGCAATAAATACACAAGGCCTTTTTCTAAAAAAACGGAAGGAAATAAGATGAATGTGGAACTGCAGAACGTGATCAAGGATAAGAAAGAGGCATATGAAAGGTGTAAAATGTCAGGTGTAGGAACGACAGAGGGAGATTGTGCGACGGTGCCAAAGCAAGCTAAGAATAATCAGGAAGAGATAAAAAAAGGGAAGATATATGGCTCATAAGGTTATTAAGATTGGAGATGCTTCAAATATGCATGGATCTAGAGGTCAGGAAAGGAGCTAGTAAGACTTCCCTGAAATGGCAAGGATAATCGATTGATTTAAGACTTGGCCATCGTTAAAAGTGCAATTCATTATTTGCCTTTAGTGCTTGCAAAATAGGCTGGAGGAGCAGATGGGGATTTCAGATCATGCAGTTGGATCAGAAGGAGGAGGAGGTGGTGGTGGTAGGGGAAATATGAGAGAAATTAGAGGAAAGGAAATGTGACGAGAATGCAAGATTGCTCAATGAATGGCAAGATTTCAGGGTTAGATGATGGAATACAGGGCAGAACTGTGAAGAATGGAAGAGGACATGCTATCTTTATATTTACTGATCTGCCTATGTATTTATTCTCAATTTCTAGACTTCCCCATCCCCAATGAAGATGCCTTAGCCTGCATGCATTAGAGGGAAAGGCCTTACACATACAACTGTATGCACATGAGTTTTTCTCAACATGGTGGGGAACCCTATGCGACATGCTTTTGTTGTAGCTTGGAGCCATAGTTATTTATTTTTAAAAAAATTCAAAACTGCAATACAGTGGTACCTCGGGTTACATACGCTTCAGCTTACATACAATTTGGGTTAAGACTCCACTAACCCAGAAATATTACCTCGGGTTAAGAACTTTGCTTCAGGATGAGAACAGAAATTGTGCTCTGGCGGCAGCGGGAGGCCCCATTAGCTGAAGTGGTGCTTCAGGTTAAGAACAGTTTCAGGTTAAGAACGGACTTCCGGAACGAATTAAGTACTTAACCCGAGGTACCACTGTATAAAAACAACAACCATTAAAACAAAGATAGAACAATCAGACTACTTGGGTTTTGGCTCCCTGAAACCATTCAGAAGTAGGATTTTGGTGTGCAGTGGGATATTTTCAGCTCACTTAGATGTGATAGTTCTATTCCGAAACTTTTTTCACTAATGCTAAATTTTCCTGGGTAGGTTATCAAGACAAAGAAGAGGTGTACACCCATCCAATGGAAAGCCCATCATGGGCATTAACATGCAGACTTACAAAAGCAACAGTGTGATATTTGCTAAGAATGGGACAATCTGGCAGGCGCATTTTCAAGGTGCGACATGAGAAATTGGCAGAGATCATCGAACCTTTGCTCAATTTCACAGCAGCACCATTTACATCTGCTTCCTTTCCTTCCCCATTTTGTCAGCTTGGTAGACTGCCTTGGCATGCGAGGCAATGCAAAAAATATACATATTTGGATCTGTCAATTTTCTATACTAATCCTGTGCTTCAAAAAGAAGGCTTCAAGAAATCCAGGAAGACAAGATATTGCCTAAATGACAGGTACAGCAAGATTACTCGGATAAATGGAGCTGGGCCACCAATGGATGGCTGGCTGAGATAAGTTTAGATAAGTGTCATGTGACAGGATGGATTGATACAGATCGGCAATAACCTCAGTTTAAGAATGAGTGGGAACCAATAACTGGGGGGTGCCAGTTTGTCAGGCTTAGTTAGCATTAAGCTCAAATCAGTGTTATTAGACTGTCAGCATTTGCCATCTTTTCCCACCTCACTTTAAGCTCCAATGACAGAGCTTTCTCGGCCCATAAAAAGGATTTCTTGGGGAATGTAAATCAAAAAGTGATTGTTTTTGTATTTTGCTCCTAACTTTTTATGTTACCTCTGATTCTTCAGCCATGAATTGAATTTTTATTTTTTTTAAATTTAAGTGAGGAAGATGAAGGGTGAAGAAGAGGAATAAGAAAGCAAAGAATATGGTTCTCTCACTGCCTTTCACCCTTCACCCTAACCCCACCCATGTTTCCTTACCCCAGTTTTGTATTTATTGGAAGCTGCCCAGAGTGGCTAGGGCAACCCAGTCAGATGGGCGGGGCACAAATATATTATTATTATTATTATTATTATTATTATTATTATTATTATTATTATTAAAAACAGCCTTCTGCATACACACCAGAAGGGCTGTAGCTCCAGGGGACA
Organism: Podarcis bocagei; assembly: GCF_964188305.1. Taxonomy (NCBI): domain Eukaryota; kingdom Metazoa; phylum Chordata; class Lepidosauria; order Squamata; family Lacertidae; genus Podarcis; species Podarcis bocagei. The sequence goes on from NC_138130.1 coordinate 48,296,681, forward strand.
GCATCTACCTTGCAGGCAGAAGGTCTGAAGTGTGATGCATGGCATCCCAGGCAGGGCTGGGAAAGGCTCCTCTCTGAAACTCTGGAGAGCTGCTGCCAGCCAGTGGTAGCAATACTGAGCTAGAAAGACCAATTGTCTCATGCAGTACAAAACTGCTTCTTATTTGTGACTAGATCAAGACCTGCTGTGGATCTCTCCAGACTCAGCTCAAGGATAGTCATTACATCAGTCCAAAGACAAGATGAGTTAATTGTATGCATGCGGTTCTCGCACAAGTGTTTTGTGGTGTAAACAGCAGCTGCTGCTGGTAGGATTAACCCTTTCCCTTTCTGCCAAGGTCCCAATGGAAATTCCCTCCAAGCTGTTATTTATGCTATTAAAAAGGGCGCATGGATTTTATTCAACTTTGGCAGTCAGTTGCCCTGCATTGATGAGCCTCAGATCGTATCTTTTTGGAAGGTATTATTATTATTACTGCATTCATTTCCCACCTTTTATTCCATTAGCTCAAGGTGGCACACACAATTCTCCTCTCCATTTTATCCTCACAACAACTTGCAAGGTAGGTTAGGCTGAGAGAGAGTAGCCCAAACTGACCCGGTGGGCATCATGGCTGTGTGGGGATTTGAACCCTGCTCTCCCAGGTTGTAGTCCAGCACTATAACCATTACTCTGCATTGGCTCTCTGGTTAATGTGGTGGTGATGTGGGGTGGAATGTCTGGTGTCCTTTAAAACAACAAGATTCCAGTTCCCTCCCTACACCATTCTAAAATCTCATGACAGTGGATATGGATTCAGTGGATTCAGCAGAGGAAACACAGCCCAGAATAACTAAGGAGATAGTACAAGAATACTTGGCTAGTTTAGATGTATTCAAGTCTCCAGGGCCAGATGAACTGCATCCAAGAGTATTAAAAGAACTGGCAGATGTGATCTCAGAACCACTGGCAGTCATCTTTGAGAATTCCTGGAGAACAGGCGAAGTCCCAGCAGACTGGAGGAGGGCAAATGTTGTCCCTATTTTCAAAAAGGGGAAAAGAGAGGACCCAAATAATTACCGCCCAGTCAGTTTGACATCAATACCAGGGAAGATTCTGGAGCAGATCATTAAGCAAACAGTCTGTGAGCACCTAGAAAGGAATGCTGTGATCACCAATAGTCAGCATGGATTTCTGAAAAATAAGTCATGTCAGACTAACCTGATCTCGTTTTTTGACAGAATTGCAAGTCTGGTAGATGAAGGGAACACAGTGGATGTAGCCTACCTTGATTTCAGCAAGGCATTCGACAAGGTCCATGATATTCTTGTAAAGAAGCTGGTAAAATGTGGTCTTGACTATGCTACCACTCAGTGGATTTGTAACTGGCTGACTGACCGAACCCAAAGGGTGCTCATCAGTGGTTCCTCTTCATCCTGGAGAAGAGTGACTAGTGGGGTGCCACAGGGTTCTGTCTTGGGCCCGGTCTTATTCAACATCTTTATCAACGACTTGGATGATGGACTCAAGGGCATCCTGATCCAATTTGCAGATGACACCAAACTGGGGGGGGGGGTGGCTAACACCCCAGAGGACAGGATCACACTTCAAAATGACCTTGACAGATTAGAGAACTGGGCCAAAACAAACAAGATGAACTTTAACAGGGAGAAATGTAAAGTATTGCACTTGGGCAAAAAAAATGAGAGGCACAAATACAAGATGGGGGACACCTAGCTTGAGAGCAGTACATGTGAAAAGGATCTAAGAGTCTTGGTTGACCACAAACTTGACATGAGCCAACAGTGTGACGCGGCAGCTAAAAAAGCCAATGCAATTCTGGGCTGCATCAATAGGAGTATAGCATCTAGATCAAGGGAAGTAATAGTGTCACTGTATTCTGCTCTGGTCAGACCACACCTGGAGTACTGTGTCCAGTTCTGGGCACCACAATTCAAGAAGGACACTGACAAACTGGAACGTGTCCAGAGGAGGGCAACCAAAATGGTCAAAGGCCTGGAAACGATGCCTTATGAGGAACGGCTAAGGGAGCTGGGCATGTTTAGCCTGGAGAAGAGGAGGTTAAGGGGTGATATGATAGCCATGTTCAAATATATAAAAGGATGTCATATAGAGGAGGGAGAAAGGTTGTTTTCTGCTGCTCCAGAGAAGCGGACACAGAGCAATGGATCCAAATTACAAGAAAGAAGATTCCACCTAAACATTAGGAAGAACTTCCTGACAGTAAGAGCTGTTCGACAGTGGAATTTGCTGCCAAGGAGTGTGGTGGAGTCTTCTTTTTTGGAGGTCTTTAAGCAGAGGCTTGACAACCATATGTCAGGAGTGCTCTGATGGTGTTTCCTGCTTGGCAGGGGGTTGGACTCGATGGCCCTTGTGGTCTATTCCAACTCTATGATTCTATGATTCTATGGTATAATTCTTGACTGAAAGAAAGAGCTCGGTGACATTGAAATAATCCAGGTCAGGTTCTGTTTGGTTTTTCAGCATCCTTATCTCAGGAGGATGCAGGGATTTGGAGTTGCTTTGCCCCTGCGGTTTTATGATCAGAAAATGACATAAAATATCAATATTGTTTTTTGAAGGACACCTGAGGAATGGAAAGCAGGTCAAAGGGTGGCTTTCATGCTCCAGATGAAATTAGCGTAATTGTGTCAAGTCTGCTGCTTGAAGCCTCAGATGGCGCCCTATGGACTGCTTTTCTTTTCTTGAAGAGTTTGTGTTAATGTCATTTTGGAACAAGACTTTCTATTAGTACATTTCCTTTGCAAGGTCTCACAACCTGATCCTATGCCTGAGTGGTGCATTGGTTCACTCCTCTTGAGTTCAAAGGGACTGGCTCCCAATTAAGTGTCTTGTCCTCAGAGCTGCTCCTTAAGTGAAAGAGGCTCCTAACAAGGACATGAGAAAGGGTTTAGGTGGGCTCCCAATGCATTCAAGGAATGCCTGAGGAGGGATGTCGGGCCATGTAGACCAGCCCTGCCCCGCCATCTGCACAAGAAGGGGCTTTGCATGCAATCTGACATACAAGCATAGAATTTCTCCATGGATGGGGGAATGCGGATTGGCCAGGATTCCCCCCCATCCAGGCTGCATATCCGTGAACTTGGAGCACAAAACTGTGGGAGGTTTATGTAACCAAACATAATGCAAGGGAAGGAATAAGGGTTGCTTCCTGTTCCTTTCTCTCTCTCTTTTCGAACCATGTAAGCTAAACATGTCTGCAGCTAGTGCTTCAGACTCCGACTGTGTGTTAGAGACTAAGTTCTGTATTTTGCAACCAAGAATACCTTGCCAGTGTTCTTTCTGCTGTAGCATTGAACGATGCATGAGTGAGACCTGTAATTACTGTAAGTAAGGCATTTAAACTTACTTAGGTTTGTGGTCTATTCACTCCAAGAGGAGTAGAGGCGGGGAGAACTGCAACATCTGGGACATCTAAAGGTCTAACGGCTAGTGCTTTTTTCAAGGGTAAACAGTACCAGCACCTTTTTTATCTAAAAGAAAAGCACTGGTAAAAAATGTGGCAATAACTGTAACAACTTCCTGGGGAGTACCAGCACCTTTTCTTCTAGAAGAAAAGCACTGCTAACAACCTACACTTTGCAAAGGCTGCATAGATCTGTGTTTTGTCTTTTACTACCACTGCTGGCTTCTTGTTAGCATGTTATCACACACTTCAGTTCCTTTTGATTGCATTGTATCAGTAGCATCAGTAAGCATGTCCATAGCAAAATGATTTAAAAAAATAAGAATAAAAGAAAACGTTCAATGGGGGAACTGGGGTCAATTCTTCCTAGAATCCATTGCATCTCCTTACAACTAATAGTGTCGTCCTGGTCAATTTTGGACATTGTCAACATTACACAACTTCAGGGGTGGGAAACCTCGGGCCTGGGGGGGTGGATATGGCTTTCAGGCCTCTCTTTATGACCTGCAGAATTCTGCCCAAGGCAATGCCTCCTCTCTCCATGTCTCACTCCATACTGCCCCTGCATCACACTCCAGAGGTGTTCTAATGTCTGGAACGTAGGCCTTAGCACTGTCAACTCATTTTACTTTCCTGGGTGGAAGATAAAGAGGGATGCATGAGTGTGTGTAGAACATAGCCTACTGTAGAAGAGCATTTGATATTGCAGATGCATCCCCAGATCCTGTCTAAGATGCAGAAATGGAGCTTCCTTAGCAAGGTTGTGACTGAGTAGCCACATTATGCTGGTGCAGGCACATTTAAGCACGATCATCTCCTATAGTTCATCATGTAATTAAGCTGATAGTAATCAACGCATTTTCTAATTAGAGGCTAAAGTGACAAGAAACCTGATGTGAATACTTACTTTTACATGATTAAGTGAACTTTGGGCAGCTTTATTTTAAAAACAGGTTTCTTTCTTCTTCCCCAACCGTTGCTGTATTGCTGGTGAGAGAATATTGGAAGCTGCTGTGAAGTTGCACATTTTGAAAACAGGAAGCTGGGACCACACAAATCACTTGATTAGCAGGCCTTTTTTTAAATTGTGTGTTCTGAAAATGTACAGCTACAAACAGATGCAGTTTTCACTTATGTCAATTGCATACATTAGTTTGAAGTCAAAATGGTGTGTTTGAGAAATGAGAGTGGAGTGGTGGACACCAAATCAGACGTAAGGCAGCTATAACTTAAATCCAATGATCACACTTAGGGAAGGACAGCAGCCCTTTCAGAATCACGTTGCAAAAATTCTTATTCAGTGAAGTAACTAAGAGTCAATAACTGATTGCTAAAATGAGTGAAGGCCCCAGGACATCAGTTGCAGATAATACTGCTACTCATAACAACAAATGAGGCATGAGATTGCAAAAGGTGAGAAGGGGCTCTGTATCCTGTGTCTGGTTCTGCCACTGAATCAGCCTTGTGACGTGGAACAGTCATGGAAACTCACACAATAATGAGTTACTCACTGCTTTGAATCCAGAAGACTGAAACGTAAGTCTCATGTGTCTCCACTGTGAAAAAAGGGTTCAGAGTAAGTGGTTCATCTCCTGGGGTGGGAATGCATACCTTGACTCAATGTGTGTAGCAATACTGTTGACTGAAATGAAAAATGACAATGTAGCCTGAGATCCTCAGGTAAAAGATAGCGGTTAAAGAGGAATTTAATTAGTGGTGTTGCCAGTCTGGCAAGAAGTTAATTGGTATAATGGGGCAACGAGACAGAAACCTGAATAAAATTGGATTACCAATACAGTACAGTACTGGCATAAGAAAGCTGTTGTAAGCTTCTTGTTCAGAGATTCATCAGGCTGGTTCATCACATTTTCTAATTGCCCACATGAGCAGCCCTAGAAACCCTGGTATTCACACATGTGATAATATAGAAACAATTGACTTCTTTTTTTTACACTTATCACTCTGTGGTAACTAACTGCACAGGGTACCTTCATTTATGTCCATGAATACATAGGTCTAGACCTTGCATGGATCTTTAAAAAAATGTATTGTTTGAACCTATGATAAACATCTGAGCTCCAGTTCGCTGGTCCTTTTGATAATGCCCATCTCTCTCTTAAAAGGATCTAGTTACAGATAGGTAGCCGTGTTGGTCTGCCACTTCAGAGCTTTCGTGTGCATGCACACTTCAGTGTATCTGAAGAAGTGTGCATGCACACGAAAGCTCATACCAAGAACTAACTTAGTTGGTCTTTAAGGTGCTACTGGAAGGAATTTTTTTATTTTAAAAGGATCTATTCTTCATGACAGAGAAGCAAGGAAAGCATGATGTATACGCTCGAGCTAATCCATGGAAGGCATCTAACTCTGGGAAAGGAAAATGGCACCTCAGTTCTCACATCCTCTTCCCTTTTGTTCAAAGTGCCAAGTACCCATTTCTGAGGTGTTCACCCAGTGAACCTCACAACCCTTTACCACATTTTGATTGAATCCCCTCCTCCAAGCATTGCTCTTCCTGGAACACAATAGAAAATGAGGGAGCTAAGCATGCCCTTTGTCTCTATTTGCACTGAACAATTCTGCTTGTTGACTTCAACCTCCGAACCTCTGCACATACTGTATCTCTGCAACAGTGCTTCCCCCCCCCCACTAGAAATAGAGGTGCCAGAACTCTCCATGAACACCTTCCTTGTTCTCATATAATGGCAATGGCACTCACCTGAGAGGTGCCGGAACTGAGTTCCAGTGAGTTCCAGCTGAAAGAAAGCCCTGCTGTGCACATAAAGGTAAAGGTAAAGGACCCTGACAGTTAAGTCCAGTTGCGAACAACTCTGGGGTTGCAGTGCTCATCTCGCTTTATTGGCTGAGGGAGCCGGCGTACAGCTTCCAGGTCATGTGGTCAGCATGACTAAGCCGCTTCTGGCAAACCAGAGCAGCGCACGGAAACGCCATTTACCTTCCCGCCGGAGCGCTACCTATTTATCTACTTGCACTTTGACGTGCTTTCAAACTGCTAGGTTGGCAGGAGCTCTGCACATATAAGGATCTAAACTGCTAAATCCAGCTTAGGAACCATACTAGTAATAATAATAATAATAATAATAATAATAATAATAATAATAATAATAATAATATAATATTGCTTTTTAAAAATGAATTTAGAAGTGTGGAGTTGACTGAATAACTTTTTAGCTCACAAGATGGGTCTCACTCATGTTCTTTACTGCTTTGGGTCTAAGCTAAGTTTAAGGGATCTTGCTAAGATCTGTCCCTTCTCCCCCCAAATACCACATGTCTGGGTTTCCATGTGGCCATCGTTGGAGTGTCTAACATGTTGGAGGCAGCTGTCTCTCAGCTTGCTCTACCGCTCTAGGAAGAGGAGAGCACGTGTGGTCTTTCATCACAGGGCACATGGCTGGCACAAGCCCATGACAAGGTGAAGCCTGTGCCTGAGGCCTCTTCAGGTTTGAAGACCCATTTAAGATGAGTCTACGATTGTGGTTCTTAATCAGCACTCCCTCCTGCTGGCCCAGTGCCAGAGAAACTAGTGAGAAAGGTATATAATGGATCCTGAAGTGAGCAAGCAAAAAACAATCTCAGCTTGGCTAAGAGAAGTTAGAAAAGAGGTAATAATTGGCGGCTGTTGAGCACTAAGCAGCCAGGAAAAGTCTACTCTTCCACAAAACCAGGGACTGAAGAGACATTATGAGGAAGGGGAACATCTGGATCAGTGCTACACTGGTGCACATTTTTTGACCATCTAGCATAGCCTTCCCCAATCCAGTTTTGGACTATAACTCCCATCAGCACCAGCCACCACAACTGTGTTTGCTGGGGCTGATGCGAGTTGTAGTTCAAAACATCTGGAGAGTATCAGGTTACAGAAGACTGGTCTAGCAGCACCTTGCTTTGGTCGCTGATGTCTGTGTTCTGTATCTGCCCAAGCTGCCACTGGCCAGTCAGAAACGGCAAAGGTATTCACGTACAAGCAGGATAATATACAGGTAGATTGTATTTCAGTATCCTGGTCTTAAGCCATCTAGGGTTTTGAAGGTGAATCTCAGCAACATTCTTGTACTGGTGAACATCAACTTGCTGGAGCACCTAGGCCAGGAAGCTGTTTGTCTGGAGAATATTTATCCCACCAATAAACTGAAGCAGCATGCGATATGTTTGAAATGCAATAAAATACTAGGGAGGGACAAAAGTGTTTACAAATTGCCCCTCTCTAGGTCTCAGATACTCTGGCTGTCATTCTGCTGCTGAATCTCTGGTCCAAAGCAGCAGGAGGAAAAAAATCTGGTGGTGCATCAGTCAGATGTTGCCCCCTTAATGGGTGGGGCTTTTAAAGTTTTTTGTGTTTTTTTTACTGATTTCCATGTCCAGTTAAGTGCTGGACAAGGAGCTGCCACAGAACCCCTTTAGGTGGCTAGAATTGCCCTCCTCTCACAAAAAAAATTATTTACTATTTAATGCCACTTTCTTGACCTAGCCAACCCATCCCTACATGCTTGATGCGAGCAGCCACAAAGGACAAAGCATAGGCGTCCTTTTTTATTCTGTATTGCTTGCAGCACTCTTTCTGTTATTTGTCTCACCGTCTGCTGTGGTAAAATTATACCACCTGTGTAATATACATAATTAATTATACAAATTATGTTGTCATTATGTTATTCCACTCTGTTCATCTCAACACAATGCAACTGGGTGTGAGTGGATATTTGTGTGGGTGTTGTAATAAATCATATATCATTTGTGGACTGAAAGCAACAACAGCAGAATATATCAACTCTTCTGGACATGGGATGAAAAAAGCAAACTATGGCAATTCTCACTCCTTTTTCTATTTCTGTCGGAATTCTCTGACATCCCTAGTCAAGCATACAGGTGATGTGCAAAGCATTCCTCCCAAGTGAATTCCCACTGGGTGATGATTGCTGAAGTGCAGTTGGTTGTAGCAAGTCTCAAAATTGCAAATGCTACTCTGGGTGATCAGTATTTAACGTATTTTTCTGTGTATAACATGCTCCCGTGTATAAGACGACCCCTATTTTGGGGGGTTCCAAATTAAGAAAATAGGGGGAGATTGCCCAGAGTTGTTGAACTTGGGGGGGGGGGTATTTCCGCAGCAGCAGCCAATCAACAACAGACATTGCCACAGCCACCAATCATTTGACTAATCGCCGCTGACAATCTCCTGCTCGTGGCTGCAACCAATTGCCCGTCCCACCCTGCACTATCCGTGCATTCTCAGCATAAATTCCATTTTCAACAGTAAGCAGATATCACCGTTGACCCATCTCTGCAAAGGGAATACCCATTTTAATAATCCTTTGTATAACATCTATTTTGTTTCAGATAGCTTCAGGAAGCCATTCTCTCCCCCCAGGGTAATCTTTAGGTGACTGCTTAAGCAAACGACATCAAGCCCTTTGAATGAAACACTTATTTGAGATGAGAGTGCCCTCAGCACACAACAAAAGGGTTTTCCAAAGCCACTTGCATCGTTACTCTGCACTCATGCAGATATCTGAGGCCAAACATTCCTTGTGTACTCTGAACACAGCTTGATCATTGTGGCCAAGTGCAAAGAAAATGTTTGGTTTTCACATTTCTTTGTTGTTCTCTCTGGAGTGTCACTTTATGAGTTCAAGGAAATGCCAGTACCTGGGCAGTGGGTCTCACATCCCCTCTTGTGCTTTTCCCCCTTTTCTGCTGAGTATACACACACACACACACACACACACACACACACACACACACACACACACACACATTTATTCCAGTGGAAAAACAGAAGAAGAGTTTTGGATTTGATATCCCACTTTATCACTACCCTAAGGAGTCTCAAAGCGGCTAACAATCTCCTTTCCCTTCCTCCCCCACAACAAACACTCTGTGAGGTGAGTGGGGCTGAGAGACTTCAAAGAAGTGTGACTAGCCCAAGGTCACCCAGCAACTGCATGTGGAGGAGCGGAGACGCGAACCCGGTTCACCAGATTACGAGACTACCGCTCTTAACCACTACACCACACTGGCTCTCACACAGATGGAAGGTGCTCTGCCTTAAACAAAGGTATGCCCCACTGTTTTATTCCATGTAAATAGGAAGGTGCCTTATACCAAGTCAGACCACTGGCAGACGTGGTTCACAAAAATCATAGAATCATAGAATTGTCGAGTTGGAAGGGAGCCTGAGGGTCATCTAGTACAACCCCCTGCAATGCAAGGACCTCAGATAAAGTATATATGACATATGACCATCCAACCTTTGCTTCACAACCTCCAATCAAGGAGAGTCCACTACCTCCTGAAGGAGTCTGTTCCACTGTCAGATAACTCTTACTGTCAGAAAGTTACTGATATTGAGCTGGAATCTCCTGACTTGTAACTTGAAGCCATTGGTTGAGGTCCTACCCTCCAGAGCAGGAGAAAACAAGCTTGCTCCATCTTCCATGCAACAGCCCTTCAGATATTTTAAGGTGGCTATCACATCTGCTTTCAGTCTCCTAGCTTCCTCAACCATTCCTCATAACCCTTCATCATCTTGGTCGCCCTCCTTCCAATTCTGACTTCTGTGGTATTAGCTACCCCTCCCAGTTTGGTGTCATCTGAAAATTTGATGAGCATCCCTTCAATTCCTTCATCCAAACCATTTATAAAGACGTTGAACAACAACAGGCCCAGGACAAAACCCTGTGGCATACCACTTGTCACTTTCCCCCCAGGATGCCAGAAATCCCTCCTGAAGGAAGCTGAGACCATGGTCCAAGAAACCTAACCTTTCCTGATGCCACCACCTGTGCAGCCGGTGGTTTACTTCCAGAATTGCTGGCATGGGAAATTGTCTGGGCTGATGGGAGTTATAGTCCAGCAACATATGGAGGGGCACAGGTTGGCTACCTCAGAATACACTGACTTGCAGCAGCTCTCCAGTGTTTCAGGCAGGGATATTTTCCTGTTCAACCTGGAGATACCAGGGATACGCAAAACCACAGCCTTTCCCCTAATTATGTATGGAGATAACTGCAGGTTATGGCATTTAAGGCTAATTCAAAGAGAATGTTTCCTGTATAGTGTCACTGTAAAAGTGTTTGCTTTCATTCATCCCTTGTTAGCCTTGCCTTTTTCCTCCTCTTCCATCTACTCTCTTTCTTAACTCCTTCCACATAGTTCAATTATCATCTCTTCAGGGATGGGACTTATCTTTTGCTTTGTTGTTCTAGAAAGCATTATGTAGGCTGATGCTGTTAAATAACAACAACAGGTGATACCCAGTGTTAGTCATACTCAGAGTAGACCCATTGAAATCAGTGAGTCTATTCTATGATCTAGTTGGATATCACCCAATAATGAGGTTATATGCATATGCAATGATTTGAGGATCCTACTTGTGAATTTTACTGACCTATTAGTCTCCACTAAAGAAATAATAATAATAATTTTGGTCCACTCAGTGAAAAAATAAGTATTGCCAGCAAAAGACTTCTCTGGGTTTTCTTTGAGAGGCTCAGCTGTGTATTAAGCTTTATGAAGGCCAGAGAGTCAGTGGAATGGGTTTGTTTCTAAAATTGTGCTTTGCACCTCACTCTGTAAGATCGTGCCCACGTAATCACCCAAGTGCAAAGGCTAAGTAGAGATTACAGATCAAATACTTTTAGTCCAGACATCTTAAAATTTGACCTCTGTTGCAAGGCTTAAAATAAACAGCTGGGTCTATATGGAGCTTTGTTCATGAGGCTTAGTTCTCAAAACTTCCTGAAAGGGAAGGGTTGTATTGCAAACATTTGACAAACAAAGTCATGCACGGGATAAACCATTACAGAACAACTGACGTTTAGTGTTGGTGTAGGAGAGGAAATATATATAGAAAGGGTAATTTTCTGGATGCCAAGATTCAAGTTTGGGGTAAGTACTCTTTGGTGAGAGAACCTCAGCAGAGATCTAAAGTCACAGAACTTGCAGCAAAGTAAAGTGTGGAAATATGGGTTGTTAGACCTTTAAAATATGCCCCTGTGAGTTCCAAAACTTCCCTCTTTCCCCAACATAGGAAAAGACAACACATGTGGCAAATTTTTAAAAAATGTTTTACTTACCAACTCTTCAAAGGTCGGTTAATGTGATTTTCCATGCATCAGTTGCAAAAAGTTGCACAGGCAGTAAAACTTGGCTTAGTTACAAATTGGTGAAAGTTCTTAAATTATTGGTAGAGGAACTCAAGAGTGGTTTGTGAGCTGTGCGGTCTCAGCTGGAGCAACCAGCTGAAACCTATTCACACAGAGAGACTCTCAGGTAGACTAGAGGACTACCCTTTTCCTCCCAAGGTAAGGAAGTGACCTCACTAAGCCTGGTGGGACAGCTTACTCTATGGTCTTAACTCCTTCATGCATTAAGTAGATTTAAGCATGTTGGTTATATGAGGCCACATTTAGAATGTTTTTAGACTAGGATAGCTTGAATGGGTTGTTGACAACTTTTTTTTTTAAAGGGTTTCCCCAGAAAATGTAAATCCAATTAAAATTGAAGGAGCTGGTTCTGATTAGGACTGTGGCAGTGGGTTGTGTGTGGTAACACTGTGGTGTTCCTGCTCAGCCCCGCCATCTCCCCACACCAGTCATTTGTTAAAGAGAAACCAGCCATGTAGAAGAGGAACAGAAACTGGTTCCAGTTTAATGCATAGTAATTGTGGTTGACTTCCGCTTGTTTTCTTCAGAATTATTCAGAATCCTCATCAGAACTCATTTGAGTTTTAAAAAGGGGGAGGGGGATAAAAATTGAGCTTCCACCCTCCCCAGTCATTCCACTGGAGTATGTTCTAGTGGGAAGAAGCCTGAAGATAGCAAATTCCTCAGAGCGCAAACTTAATTGCTGTGAACTGCAGTGAGGATGCTCTGGAGGCTCATCATAAATAATCATTAGTAGCAATTTATAATTTAATATGCAGCCAATTTTTAAGGCACTGAAAGTAAATTCCAGTTATGGTTTATGATCTTTCCTTTTTCAACAAGCCTCCTAACTGGAGATTTTTGAATTATTATTATTCCGGACAATATCTCTATTGGAAATGAATTTTTTTAAATGCATGTTTTAATTGTTTTTATATATGTATTTTTTTAAAAAAAGAATAAGCAAACTGTTTTTGTATATGCAATTGCTTCACGTAGCTTTACTTGCAGAGTTTTCCTAGGAAGCAATTCATAAAAGAAATAAAAATATACAAATAGTAATCATCAACAACACTGTCTGTGTTCATAATCTTGGGCATGTGTGCATGAGAGAGAGACAGAAATAAAGACAGTGAGATAGATGCACATAAAAGAGCTGGTGCTGAGTAGTTCAGTGGCTAATGGTGCAATAGTCTGCTTTCCTGGAAATAAGCCCACGGAACTCAATGGGGCTTATGTGTGAGTAGACATGCATAAGACTGAGCCGTGTAACAGACTTAGCTAATAATCATGGAGGCCTTTACCTCTGACATGAACTCTCCAGGTGACCTCAGGTAAGTCATGCTCTCATATCCTCAATGCTACCATCTGCAATATGGGGATACTACCTCTGTGGTGGGACGCGGGTGGCACTGTGGTCTAAACCACTGAGCCTAGGGCTTGCCAGTCGGAAGGTCGGCGGTTCGAATCCCCATGATGGGGTGAGTTCCCATTGCTCGGTCCCAGCTCCTGCCAACCTAGCAGTTCGAAAGCACGTCAAAGTGCAAGTAGATAAATAGGTACTGCTCCAGCGGGAAGGTAAACAGCGTTTCCATGCGCTGCTCTGGTTTTGCCAGAAGCGGCTTAGGCATGCTGGCCACATGACCCGGAAAAACTGTCTGCAGACAAATGCCGGCTCCCTCGGCTAGTAAAGCAAGATGAGCACCGCAACCCCAGAGTCGTTCGCGACTGGACTTAACTGTCAGGGACCTTTACCTTTACCTTTTACCTCTGCAGCAGGGAACCAATTTTAGCCCAAGAGCTACATTCCTTCTGGCTAACCTCCTTTGACGCATGTGACAGCAGTCTGTGGGGCCAAGGGGAAAAGTGGCTGTCTCTCAAATACACGTCCATCTCCACACACGCACATTGTGACATATACACACATAACACCCCCCCACATCCATTGTTACACCTAATGCTCCCTGCCTTTTTCACACACCAATTAGGTTTGTGGGGGGAAAGCATTTTAGGTTCCCCACTCCCCAAGCCTAATAGCTGCAATCTGTATGTAGACCTCAGGGCATGTTTCCACAGAGAAAGTATTAAAATCAGTTAAAGCCAGCAGTTCACTACATTCTGTGGACCAAGCTTTTTGTCCATCAAAGACATGGGGGGGAAATGCACATTTTCAGTTGGCTCCAATGGGAGGCTGGTTTCAAAACAAATTGGATGGGTGGGGGTGGCGTGAAGCAAGATCTATGGGTGTAGAGTGGTATACAAATTTATTAAATAATAATAATAAATAACAGTAAGTGAGTAGGAATAGATGGAGAGTTCCTGCAGGCCACATCTTGCCCACGCACCACAGGTCTCTCACCTGTGCCTTACTGGGTTGTCATAAGGACTACAATTAGACAATACATGTGAAGAGCTGTGAACACTTGAAAACACTATAAAAATGTTATAAAACACTACAGAAAGGCTAAATACCACAAATATACAAAAATGCACAATATTATTTGTATGCTGCCTTTCCACAGGTCAAACCATGCTCAAGGTGGCTCATGACATGATAAAATACGTAACAACAACATAATAAAAGTAGTCATAAACAATAAAGAAAACACGAAAAAATATGCAACCAAGCTGAACAATTCCCATGTAAATCACAACAAGATCTAAAATAAAGATACAAAAAACAAAAACAAAAAAAGCAACAGCAGCTACGCCGTGGTCCCAGAGTCTGTTCAGCAGCCTCTGCTTTGGTAGCTGGAGTCAGTCAGGGCTCCACCCTCCCAGCCCAAGTGGGAAAAGCCTGCAAGGCAGGGAGCAGGTCTTCCAGGACTCACAGCCAAGATGAATATTAATATTAGTATTAGTATTAAAAAGAACCTCAGAAACCTGCGAATGCACTTTGAACTTTCTTTTGAATGCGTCTGTGGTTGTAGCTAAGCAGTAAATCAGAACCCGGCACATGCTAAAGGCACAGACTGACAGCTCTATTGCTGCCTCCTCCTCTTCTCTTTGCTCCTGTTGGTGAATGACAAGCTCCGCAGCCAATTGTGAGAGATGGGCTGCTTCCCTTCGAGGCACTTGACTATAAGGCTGACCTCCACCCCCCCACCCCCACAAAATGGCAATAACAGAAAGAGGAGGCAGCATCAGAAACAGGGATGGAGGAAGAATTTGATTCAGTTCACATTTAAAGGCGAATCTTCCTAATCTTCCTTTCCAAACACTATGTGAGCCCAAAACACAGCCATCTTTGAAATTTGCACTTCCTTGAATTTTGCCATGCTGTTCTCGGGCCAAGTAATGTGTACAAAAATGCACATATTAACCCAAAACTGTGTATAAAAACGCATTATATCAGGAGAGCTACTGAGGGAAATACACTTTGTAAAAATGGGCATATCAGGAGAAATTCACACTAAAATGCTGTTCACTTTCATGATGACATTTTAAAGAATTCACAAGCTGATGTGGAAAAGTGGAGAACTGAACTTGAGATTGAAAAAATGAGGAACTGAAAGAAACTGAAATTGACAGATCCACCCATTCTTAACCAGAAGTAAGGAGGCTGGTGAACGTTTTGAGGAATAGGTCACCAGGCAGATGGCTGCTTTCTTTCCCTGTTTGTTTGCTTTCCCCCCTCATCATCACAGCCATCTCTTCCTCCTCATTGTGTGAGAGCAACACAGCTTCCTTGTATTTCAGCCCCAACCAGCTGTGGGGTTTTTAATTCCATGAATGACAAAGGGAAAGGAGTTGCCATGAAATTCACTGTGTTTGATTCCAGTGTTTCCAGAGATTCCAGTGTTTGATTTGCTGATATGCTATTGCCACACGTTCATTAAAATGAGAACTCGAAGCCTGTTGACAGCAGTGTGAACCTCTTTTAAAGGTTCAAATCTGAAGGATTTTTACCTCAGACATGATAATGTGAAATCACTTCTCACACAAATAAAACATGGAAGTGATAGAAAACAAAATGACTAAATCAGGGGTCAGCAAACTTTTCCAGCAGGGGGCCGGTCCACTGTCCCTCAGACCTTGTGAGGGGCCAGACTATATTTTGGAGGGAAAAAATGAACGAATTCCTATGCCCCACAAATAACCTAGAGATGCATTTTAAATAAAAGGACACATTCTACTCATGTAAAAACACGCTGATTCCCGGACCGTCTGCGGGCCGGATTTAGAATGTGATTGGGCTGGATCTGGCCCCCGGGCCTTAGTTTGCCTAAACATGGACTAAATGGATGCTATGCCACTGGTGCAGTACCATCTCTGGCCTTTTTTACACACCACATTGCTCTTCCATGGGAAATGCATCCACTTTGTAAAAACCATAAACCCTGTGTAGCAAGGAAGGAAGCCATGATTGGAGGCGGTTTCTATAATGAATGTCACCTTCAAATCCAGTAGTCATGGCTTGCTTGAGGGCCGGCCCTCCCATTAGTGAGGTGGCTGCTTCAGCTGAGAGATGCCGGGATGGGCAGGAAATAGCAGTGAGGTGTTGGAGGACAGATCTGTGTGTGCCACATAGCCCTACACCCACTTAAACCAGCCTGTTGCTCTCTGGTGCAGTGGAAGATGGTGTCCCATCACCCATATCAAAATTCGTTTCAACTGCCAGTCCAGTCAGCTTCTGTACATGGAATGAGAGGGAGCACCATCTTGTCCTTCACCTCAGGCAGCCAAATCTCTTTGCCTGGTAAGCTTCACTGTACTGAACTGAGAGTCAAAACAAGAACCAGAAAGTAAAACTGGAAAGCAGATAAGTTAAAGAATCCATATGCTATAGTTTCCAAGATAGGGGCAGTTACTTTATGTTACAATCTACATATTGAGTTTGGGGTGGAGGGAGTTTGTTGTCTACCTTCTGTAAGCAATGAAGATGTGTTTAGGATGTGGAGCAACACTTGCAAACTTGAATATTTGGGAAAGCGTTTATCGAGTTTATTGATAAAGAGTTTATCATGTTGGGCCATGATCTGAATGTCATTGCAGGGCTTTCAAGAGCAACATGGTGGAAAATCCTCCCCAACTTTCAGTTGACACCCCAGACTTTTCCATCACACTATGAGTGTCATAAACAGTACAGTACCCTGAAGATAAATTCTGGTGGTGTGAACAAAGCATTTTCATTGGCTCTCAACTGAATCCAGTGCAGCATTTCAGCAACTTCCTGTAGTTTGCCTTTCCTGTGGCACAATTACTATGGCTCAACACCTACATGTTGACTGGCATTTGCAGCCAATACAGTGGTACCTCTGGTTACGTACGTAATTCGTTCCGGAGGTCCGTTCTTAACCTGAAACTGTTCTTAACCTGAAGCACCACTTTAGCTAATGGGGCCTCCCGCTGCTGCCACACCGCTGCCACATGATTTCTGTTCTCATCCTGAAGCAAAGTTATTAACCCGAGGCACTATTTCTGGGTTAGCGGAGTCTGTAACCGGAAGTGTATGTAACCTGAAGCGTATGTAACCCAAGGGACCACTGTACATGCACATTTCATTCATTTCAGGCTCTTGTGCATTCTAGACCTCCAATCAGAATCTGCCCTGCCTTTCTTTCTTCTACTAATTGGGTAGGGATGAATGAAAAACAGAGAACAATGATTACTTCACAATACAATTGCTCTCATCACTTGGAAGTATTAGGCAATTTCTCAAACATTGCTAGTGTAGCTGAGGTGCATATTTGCACGTCTTCCTCCAGAGCCACCACTTTCTGAATTGTCATCCACTGTGGTGAAGTTTATCAATCCCTAGCATCACAACTGAGTCACATCCCCTGTCACTACAATGAATGAGCATACAGACATGGGCAGTTTGCATCCTTCATTTTTATGGCTTTGCACATGAGATATGAGCCCAGTCTCAGACTGGCATTTTGGGTATGTATGTTATTTGTGTTAGATGTAAGCATATGCATTGCAGTTATTAGTATGATGGATCTAAGTTGGTGGCCATCACTACTTCTTCCAGGAGCAAATTACATCATTCAAGAATGATGAGTTCATACTGGTCTTATGTAGTGATGTATTTATTTTGTTTGCTGCCCTGGGCAGAAAGGATTTTTTGTGTGCCCAAGATAACAGAGCCCCTCTCAGTGCAGCAGTGACCTTTCTTGCAAGAGTAAGAGCCACCTTAGGGGAGCACACAGCTGGTATCTCTAGATGAGTGGAGGCTCTTCTGCCCTTCTTCTCGCCTCCCTCTGAGGAGAGGACCTCACTCAAGGGCCGCTACCGTGCAAGTGTTGCCTTCTGCACAATGCCCTTACTGTGGTCTCCAGCTACTTCTGGTGCCTTTCAAGCAGAATGAGCTGTTCTGTAGCTAGTCTCTAAGGGAGGAGGGAGGCTCTTATGCCCTTCTTCTTTTCTCTTTCTGAGGAAGGCTGGTGGGGTTTAAGTGCTGCTGCAGCTGTTGGGGATGGGGCGATGACATGTAAAGGCCGCCCACATCCCAAGGCCTCTTCTGTGATGTAACATCTCTTCAAATTTGCCATCCTGAACAACTGCCCTGTTTGCATAAACACACCACTGGACTTATGATGAGTTCTCTTATTCTGCAAAAACATCTGTCTTGTTAGTTTAAAAACTAACACGTTCACAGTGGCATAAGCCTTTGTGGTATGTGGTTAATTTCTAAGGTGTCACAATATTATTCTCAGAGGAGGAACTGTGATAGCCTTTAGTAGAAAAGGAAGAAAGGGTCTTGCAGCACCTTAAAGACTACCACATTTGTTATGGCATAAGCTTTTGTGGACTCTGGTCGACTTTAGCAGGTACATGAAGTGTTATCATTTAATCCAAAAGCATGGGTACTTTTCAAGAGCTTATCCTGCAAAGACTGTATACTTTACTCTTCAAACATAGAAAAGGCCTTGTGGCATAAGACTCTTCATCCAAGTTTGTTCAGTGGAACAAATTCCTAACCAGTGACACTGATCATGATACTTTGAGGTTGGTTTTCAGAGTGGGCTGCTAACAATAAGTGGAAGGCAACTTGTTCTTTGTAAATACTACCTTTCCTGGCATATGTTCCCTTCCTTTTATTACTCCTCATGTGTCAATGATAGGAAAAGTATGTTTAAAATTATATCAGATATTCATAAGAACGAGACTGCTGGATAGGGCAATGGCCAAACTTGTTCTCACAGTGGCCAATCAGATGCCTATGGGAAGCCCAAAAACATGAGCCATAACAGCATTATCCCTGCTTGTGATTCCTAACAACTGAAATTCAGAGATGTTCTGCTTCCAACAGTGGAGGTAGTATATTGCCAACAAGATTAGCAGTAGCCACTGATAGACTCAAACTCCATGAATTTGTCTAATGTTTTTTAAAAGCCATCTAAGTTGGTGGCCATCACTACTTCTTCCAGGAGCAAATTACATCATTCAAGAATGTGCTGTGTGGAGAACTGCTTGCTTTTGTTTCCCCAGAATCTTTCAACATCGTTGACTGTCCCTGAGTTCTAGTGTCATGAGATTTTCCTCTTTTTCTACACCATGCAATATTTTATGCACCTCTGTCATGTATCCTCTTACTCTCTTTTTCTCTAAACAAAACAAAAAACAACAACACCAAATGTTGTAAGTTTTCCTTACCAGGGAATTCCTTCACCCCCTTGATCATTTGGGTTGCCCTTTTCTAGCTCTTACCATAAACAGAGATGTTTTCCCAGAGTCCCCTTTAAGTAATAGAAAGTCTATACTCTTGACTAATTGGTTTCCCCAAATCTTCTCCTACTAGTCAGAGGCTCTGCCACATAAACAGGAAATGCCCCTGAGCTATTTATTACTTAATTGGTACAACAGAGTCACACCTAACTGTAGCACATGTGGCTAAAGTGCTTGTGCTAATTCCAAATACATATTTCTTCTTTAAAATTTCCTGGGATGCCTCTTAAAGAAACAATTGCTTTAGTCACAGTTTCATTCAGAATGCCTATATAAATAAGATACTTATACCTTGCTTTTCAAGGCAATAAGCCTTTACAAAATAGCTTACAATACAGCTAAGCTGGTATAAACAATAAAAGTTCAATTAAAAACTCACCCTGTTTCTTCAAGTTCTATGAATAAGATTCCAGTCCATGGAGAAATATGTTAGAGAAGTTTAGGAGATGGAGGATCTTGATTCAGAGCAAAAATGTGAACATCCTCTTTGAGATTTCCTGAAAGAGCTTGCCATGGTTTGCTGTTGACATGCCATAACTGGGAACATGGCATCAGTAGCTACTTACTCCACAGCAGTTGTTTTTTTCATATACAGTTGTCTTTGATGGGCATGAGGATTTAGCCATCATTATCCCAATATGTGGACTGGAGTTCTTGACAAGTCTGTAAAGCTCTTCATAGTGCCACAACCCACAGCTATAACTGAGTGATCCAACTCGCTCATCTTGGAAGGAAGGAAGGAAAGAAGGAACTTTGATGGGATGGGAAAAGGAAGCAGCTACAGGAGGCATATCGGATCACATAAAATGAGGCCAACAGGTTGCCTACCTCTGCCTTATGGGCATGAAGATTTTCAAGCTGGGCAAAACACCTTGGGGCTTCACATAATCTTCTTTGGTCTGCTCAGTGAGAACCACCTCTTGGCATTTGTTGCTTTGTTCATAGTACCTGGAGTTACCTTGAACATGGTGGCATTTGGCTCCACTCATCTAAACTGCAAGTTCGGCACTTGGCCATTGTACTACTCAGTGTGACTGTGGTTTCCATTAAGATTACACCAGCAGGGGCATAGGAAGGGGGGGTGGGGGTGCGGTATGCCCCGGGCGTCATGCCTGAGGGGGTGATGAAATGGCACACCGTGGGGGGCGGCACTTACCGTGGGGCCCGGTCTGCAGCACGCCCGAGCCATGCGTCTCTCCTGGGAGTGATGTGGTGGCTCGGGCCTCCCACTGCCTGAAACAGCAGTGGGGGGCTTGCGTCCGCCAGGTGGACTCTGTGGGCAGCTCACCATGCCACCCCACTGGGTGGATTGCCCCACCCTGCCACTCCAGGTGCCAGAGCAGCTAGGTACGCCCCTGTACACCAGGCTTCAAAGGGTGTTTAGATTTCCTTGTAAGGAAGGTTGAGGATTCTTTTGACATGGTAGAAGACTCTATAATGAGGGATTGTGCTTGAATATTTGTATCCATTTCCTAAAGCAAAATTCCATAAGTGGAGTATATACACCTGCTCTCAGTCATACACCTTCTCTCATTCTTTATAAACAAATGATGTTTGTTCATGTAGAGCGACTGATGTTTATGGTGCATACCTGTCAATTAAATATGGGTGTAAATTGCTAATTAAAGCAGAGAGTTCTATACTTGGATGTATTTCAGATACCTATCTTTACTGCGGATGGTGGTGGAGATTACTACAAGAAGTATCCCTAGCATGCCCTGGAGCTACTGTGGAAAAATCCTTTAGAGGCAGGGAGTCCAGTGCTTGCTGCGAGAATCCTTGTCAAATGTCAGTACAAATATGTCACTACATTTGTCACTAAGGGAATGCCAAGCTGCAAAAAGCCATCCTAGAATATGGGAAGAAGCAAAGAGCAGGAGTAGGAGAGGAATCCAGTTAAGGCCCATTATAGCGCAACTGTTCTTCCTTTGCTTAAAATTGGTTAGACATATGAACACATCCTTACAAATGGGTGCTTAGGCTCCTATTTGAATTCAATAGGACAAAAATACAAAGGTTTATCTGTAATGAGCCAATGGTCCTTTTGCACCATGCCTTTCCATATAACCGTATGAGCCTATGACTCCAAACACAGGCTCAGAGGTGGCCTAAGTCATTTTGCTGCCTGAAGCAAAAGGAAAATATGCCATTCCCCACTCCCATCTCCACATATAGAAGGTAACCCAACTAGAAGGTGAATCTTACTTTAATGTCTTCCACTGATCCTGAGGACAGCAGGTTAGCTTTGCAGTGTTCTTCAACCTTAAGTACCTAAATGTTGTTGGACTACAGCTCCCATCATTCCTGACTGTTAGCTAAAGTGACTGGGGGTGATGGGAATTGTAGTCCAACAACCTCTGGAGGCCCAAAGTTGAAGAACACAGGCTTTGGGGGTTGCAAGGCAAGCCACAAGGCACACACAGCTCTGCTGTCTGAAACCTTGTTGCCACTCCCTGCCTTCCTGCACCTGCTGTCTGAGGCAGCCAACTCACTCTGCCTAACAATAGAGCCAGCTCTACGGGTTAGGCATAAGATACATCTACTTTACTGCTATTGCATTTTAAGTAGTAGGAAATGACTTTGTAGTTCCTGTAGACAATAATTTAGGAGATCCAATTCTTTTGTGATGTGTTCATTCCTTTGATCCGAAGTGTAAACCTTATAGTGAAACCTGCTGTAGGAGGATCACAGGATGATGACCCCTCTGTACCAAAGCAAAACGCTGACAGCTGATTTGGGCATGTATCCAAGCAGTGAAGTCCTTTACTGGTTTGAAACTACCCAAGTGGAGGAGAAAATTGTTTGGATTCCAAAGCATTTAAAGAATCTATACCTGTGACAATAAAAAACGCTTTCAAGTACTGCATGGGCTCACTAAATATAACATCCTAATTGGTTCCAGATAATAAAAGACTATTTATGGCATGTGAAAAGTGAAAGGCAATGACCAAATTATAGAATAAATTATAAAGGTACTGTCAGTCACTAGAGTTAATTCAGCAGTTTCAAGCTAAAGTCTTGGAACGCCTATTGTAAAGGACTAAATTTCCAGCATTAAAAATAGTGAACCCCCCTTTGGAAGCAGGAGAAGAAGGGGGAGTTTTGGACTGTATTTGCCTGTAAAAGAGAGGGAAGGAAGCTAAAGCTCCACCGCTCAGAACCTGGAAACGGGCTGCCAATAAGACTGCTGTATTTTGGAACGTGCATTGATTGTGAATAGATCCAGTTACAGATGGGTAGCCGTGTTGGTCTGCCATAGTCCAAATAAAAAAATTCCTTCCTGTAGCACCTTAAAGACCAACTAAGTTAGTTCTTGGTATAAGCTTTCGTGTGCATGCACACTTCTTCAGATACACTGAAACAGAAGTTGCCAGATCCTTCTATATATTGAGAAGGTGGGGAGGGGTATTACTCAGAAGGGTGGTGGGAATCGGAGATTGGCAGATAGCTGAGATGAGCCTGTTGACGACTCTTAACGACTGCAATAGGTCTTACAGGAAAGGGCAAGGGGTGAGGAGGTGAGAGATGGCTTAGTCATGTATAATGAGATAAGAATCCAATGTCTCTATTCAGACCAGGTCTCTCCATTGTTTTAAGTTTGGTAATGAGTTGTAATTCAGCAGCTTCTCTTTCCAGTCTATTTCTGAAATTCCTTTGTAGTAAAACAGCTACTTTGAGATCTTGTATAGAATGTCCTGGGAGATTGAAGTGTTCTCCTACTGGTTTCTCTGTTTTGTGATTCTTGATGTCAGATTTATGTCCATTTATTCTTTGGCGTAAGGTTTGGCCTGTTTGTCCAATATAGAGAGCTGAAGGACACTGTTGGCATTTGATGGCATACACAATGTTAGACGATGAGCAATTAAATAGTCCCGAGATGGTATGTGTGATGTTGTTGGGGCCAGTAATGGTGTTGTCCGGGTGTATGTGGCAGCAAAGTTGGCATCTGGGTTTATTGCAGGCTCTGGTGCCAGTGTCCGTGTTAAGTCTGGTTGTAGTATTATTGTGGGTTAGGAGTTGTTTAAGATTGGGTGGCTGTCTGTAGGCAATGAAAGGTCTTCCTCCCAGAGCTTGAGAAAGAGAACTGTCATTGTCCAGGAGAGGTTGTAGATCTCTGATGATGCGTTGAACTGTTTTAACTTGGGGGCCGTATGTGATGACTAGTGGTGTTCTGTTATTTTCTTTTTTGGGTCTGTCTTGCAGCAAGTTCTCTCTGGGTATCAGTCTGGCTCTGTTGATCTGTTGTCTAACTTCATCTGCTGGGTATTTTAGTTCTGAAAAGGTTTGCTGTAGATCTCTTAGGTGAGAGTCTCTGTCTGTAGAATTGGAACAGATGCGGCTGTAACGTAGTGCCTGGCTATATACAATGGACTGTTTGGTATGTTTGGGATGGTAGCTAGAGGCATGTAGATATGTTTGTCGGTCAGTTGGTTTACGGTATAAGGTGGTGTCTATGCGTCCATCCTGTATTTTTATAGTAGTGTCCAAAAAATGTATTTCTTGCATAGATTGATTCATTGTAAGGTTGATT
The DNA here is from genome assembly GCF_964188305.1 of Podarcis bocagei. Taxonomy (NCBI): domain Eukaryota; kingdom Metazoa; phylum Chordata; class Lepidosauria; order Squamata; family Lacertidae; genus Podarcis; species Podarcis bocagei. The sequence continues at coordinate 48,320,478 of NC_138130.1, forward strand.
GTGGGGTGAAAATCATTGAATTTCTGGTGAAAGGTGTCCAGGGTCTGTTGACCATGTGTCCAGATGATAAAAATATCGTCAATGTATCGCAGGTACAAGAGAGGTTTGAGTGGGTAGGAGTTTAGGAAACGTTGTTCTAAATCTGCCATGAAGATGTTGGCATACTGTGGGGCCATGCGGGTGCCCATTGCTGTGCCGCTGATCTGAAGGAACAGGTCATCACCGAATTTGAAGTTGTTGTGGGTAAGGACAAATTGGCAGAGTTTGGTGGCAAGGTCCGCTGTGGTTTTATCTGAAATGGTGTTCCTTATAGCTTGTAAACCATCGTTGTGTGGGATGTTGGTCTACTATGGACGTGGAATCTCTGTATACCAACATCCCACACAACGATGATTGAGCTCTATGATTGAGCTCAAGGAAAAACAGACAAATTTGAGGATCAGAGCTGTACCTGAACTGGAGAAGGACAGTTTGATAGATTTTCTCACGCAGGAATTTGCAGAATTTTGGGAGCTGGATTTGGAACAAGAGGAATTTAGAACTGTGAGGGCCTTTAGACTTGGAAGAGGAGGGAAGAAAGAGAAGAACAGAATAAGAGACTGCTTGATTACGCTCCAATCTAAAGAAGAGAGAGATAGAATTTTGGGTTGGCACTACCAAAAGACTTTGGTAATACAACAGTCAAGAGTGGAAATATTTAAAGATATCCCAAAACATCTTTTGGACCTTAGGCCCAACTATGGAGATTTGGTTGCCCTGCTGAGAAGGAACAAAATCATCTTCAGGTGGGAATTTCCTCAAGGCCTATCCTTCAGTTTCAAAGGAAGGAAAATAAAAATAAGATCAGTAGAAGATAAAGTAAAGTTTTTGAATGACTACGAAGAAGATCTGCAGAAGGAACTTGGAAAAGAGTCAAGAGTATCGGACAGAAGATCGCCAGACAGAGGACTAGAGCAAAGAGCAAATCTGCCCCAAAACTTGCTCCGACCATAATGCTGTGAAGATGGAAATGAAACTGACACCAATTGGTTCCTTTAGATGGAGGATGAATGATACTTTGTTTAGGAATGAAGAAGTGACTAAGAAGGCCCAAAAAACTTTGAGAGACTATTTTGAGATAAATATGAACACTACTGTGGAAAAAAGAGTAATCTGGGACGCAAGCAAAGCAGTTATGAGAGGATTTCTGATACAACAGAATGCAATCAAGAAGACAATTCAAAATGAGAAAAAAGATAAAATCCTGGGAAAAATAAAGGAAGGAGAGAAGAAACTGAGAGTGAAACCAAAGTTGCAGGAGATTTTGAAAGAGATAAAGTTATATCAAGTACAATATATGAAAATGACGAATCAGGAAATAGAATGGAAGATTAAACAGATGAGACAAAAGACATTTGAATCGGCAAATAAGTGCGGAAAATTGTTGGCTTGGCAAATGAAAAAAAGACAAAAACTTAATACCATTACGAATTTGGAAGTGGAAGGAAAGAATATACAGAATCCAGTGGAGATTAGAAAGTGCTTCCAGAGGTACTTTAAACAATTATATACACAGGAGACACAGAAAGAAATGGACATTGATAGGTTTTTGAAAACTAATGGACTACAAAAAATCTCTCAGGAAAATAAGTTAATGCTGAATTACAAAATAACGGAGCAGGAAGTAGAAGGGGCCATTCAGAACATGCAATTGGGTAAATCCCCAGGACCAGATGGATTGACTTCAAGATACTACAGATCTCTGAAAGAATGGTTAATACAACCTTTAAAGAAAGTCTGTAATGAAATACTGGAAGGGAAAAGGGCACCAGAGTCGTGGAAGGAAGCTTATATTACACTTATACCGAAAACAGAGACTGAAAAGACACAGCTCAAGAACTACCGCCCCACATCACTGCTTAATGTGGATTATAAAATTTTTGCAGATATTTTGGCTAAAATATTAAAAAAGGTGTTAGCAGAAGAAATTCATAAAGATCAAGCGGGCTTTCTCCCGGGGAGACATTTGTCTGACAATACGAGGAACATAATTAATATCTTAGAAAAACTACAAGTGAATATTAATACTAAAGCAGTTCTGATATTTGTGGACGCGGAGAAAGCCTTTGACAATATTTCTTGGAGCTTTATGAAGAAGAATCTACAGGGGATGGGGGTTGGTCAAGGTTTTGGAAATGGTATAGGTGCAATTTATTCAGAACAAAAGGCTAAATTAATTGTGAATAATGTAGTGACGCTGTTTTTGTTTCAAACATTGCAAATTTTGGACAAAATGGACTGTTTCAAGAAGTGGCAGAGAGACATCTCTAGATTTGTCTGGCAGGGCAAGAAGCCTCAAATAAAATTTAAGATATTAACTGATGCTAAAGAAAGAGGTGGATTTGCCCTGCCAGACCTTAAACTTTATTATGAATCAGCTGCCTTTTGCTGGCTGAGAGAATGGCTGCTTCTTGAAAACACTGATGTGTTGGATTTGGAAGGTTTCAACAATGTATTTGGTTGGCATGCACATCTGTGGTATGATAAGGTTAAAGCACATAAAGCGTTTAAAAACCATATTGTCAGAAAAGCACTGTTTAATGTCTGGATAAGATATAAGGACTTGCTAGAAAATAAAACCCCAAGATGGTTGTCACCAATGGAAGCAAAGGCTCAGAAAAAACTCAATATGGAGGCCAAATGGCCGAAGTATTGGGAAATTCTGGAACAAGAGGGAGACAGATTAAAACTGCAGAGTTTTGAAAAATTAAAAAACAGAGTGCGAGACTGGCTCCATTATTATCAAATAATGGAGGCATATAATTTGGACAAAAAAACTTGGCTTCCAGGTGGAAAAATCAAAATTGGAAACAGAATTGTTAGACCCCAAAGTTAAGAATCTGTCAAGAATGTATAACTTGCTGTTGAAATGGAATACTCAGGATGAAACGGTGAAATCTGCTATGATTAAATGGGCACAAGATGTTGGACATAACATTATGATAGCTGACTAGGAACAGTTATGGACCACAGGTATGAAGTTTACAGCATGTAATGCCTTAAAAGAGAATCTAATGAAAATGATCTACAGGTGGTACATAACACCAGTCAAGCTTGCAAAAATCTACCATTTGCCCGATAATAAATGTTGGAAATGTAGTGAGACTGAAGGTACATTCTTTCACCTTTGGTGGACATGCCCAAGGATTAAGACTTTCTGGGAGATGATTTATAATGAAATGAAAAAGGTATTTAAATATACCTTCCTTAAGAAACCAGAGGCCTTTCTCCTGGGCATGGTCGGCCAATTGGTGCCAAAGAAGGATAGAATTTTCTTTATGTATGATACAACAGCAGCAAGAATACTTATCGCAAAGCATTGGAAGACACAAGATCTACCCACCCAGGAAGAATGGCAGATGAAGCTGATGGACTACATGGAATTGGCGGAAATGACTGGCAGAATCCGAGACCAGGGAGAAGAGTCAGTGGGAAAAGATTGGAAAAAATTTAAAGTATATTTACAGAAATATTGCAAAATTAATGAATGTTAGAAGGATGCTGGAATGAAGTTATATGGCTTTAGCAGAAATGTTATAAAGAATTAAGTAAAAATAGATTGTTAATGGGCCAAAGTGGAAAATTTAAGGTTAGATTGTGTTAAGATAAATTATAGAACAAAAATTGAGAAAGATGGAAAGGATTTGCTGAAATAGGTAATGGAACTAGAATACAAAAAAGGGAGGTGTGAGGAGGTCGATGAAACAGGTAAATGAAAGATAAAGATATGGAAATATTGGATGTGTTTTTAAATGTTTTTGTTTTTCTTGTTGTTTTGCTGTATTGTTTTTTGTTTTTCTTTTTTTGATGTATTGTAAGGTATTGCTTTGTTTTGTTTAACTTTTCATTGTTTCTTTCTTCTTTTTTCTGTAATCTTTAAACCTCTAATAAATATTATTTTTTAAAAAATAGAGTTAATTCAGCAGTTTCTTTCAACTTGAAGAGCGGTAGATTTCTCTTTATTATGTCCTCTTGAGACATAAACATATTGCAATATTTCCCTCTGCAGGGGTAAAAATTACAGTCATAATGGCCAAGGTGGACAGAGAGAAATAGAACTAAGAGTGTTTGTGTAGAATTGATTGCTATGACCTTATTCTCATACATCTGATGTCCATCAGAAGTATCATAAACATCATTTACTGATAATACTTGGAGTACAGTCCCATTCCTGCTTATTTGGGATTGAGCTATACTGCCCAAAGTTCTCAAATCACTTTACGTATATTATCTCAGTACCCCTCACAACAGACCTATAAGGCAGGCCAGACTGGTTCCATAATGCAGATGGTGGCTGAGGCAAAGAGACTGGGGCTCTGTTCAGGGTTCCTAGTGAGTTTAGGGCTAAACTGAGATTTTGAACCTGGCCAGGGGGCTTTCACCTCATCGTCATTCGTCACTGCTATTAAAATCTGTCTCCAACAGAGTATGTTAAGGTGCTATTGAGTGATAAGGCTGGGAGCAAAGGAATCTATTCGGCTGCCTCAGAAAATTGTGTCAGTGCCTACAAATTGGAAAGCTCATTTCCCTCCAGGTTCTTTTTGGAAAATGGATTGGTACTTCCTCTTCCTCCTCCTCCTCCCCACTTCACCACATTACAGCCATTTGATATCTGCCTTTAGGAGAGGATGAGGAGCCAATTGCAAGTTAGGGAAAGGCAGGGTAGGATTTCAAGGTTACATGTGGCAATGATAGATGGGAAAGATGAATAGACAACAGACGAATGCATTATATCATCGGCCCCGCCACCGAGAAGCAAGAGATTGTTCTCTGTATTAGAGAAGCTGACATATTTGGCAGCCTGTCTCCTATAAGGACATCCTCAGTCCTTGTTTCCAATAAGTGTTCATAGAAATGTGGTTGTCTAGGTGACAGTCAGGAAAAAGGTTGCTGGCTAAGGAATAAAAGAGCCTTGGCTAATAGGCCATTATGTAACTCAATGTCTCATGGTTCTATTATTCCTGAGGATGCAGCCGTTCATTTTCAGGCTCCACTTTCCTTTCTTCCGCATGAACTTCTCAGCGAGATTCGGCCACTGTGGAGTTCAGATATATTGTAATGCCTTACAATCTTTCTTCTCCAACAATGAAATGAAACCAGCAAATCTAGTTCGAACCGTAGTAACCTTGAGACTTGGTGGTGCTCATTAATTTCGGTAGAATTAAGTCTATATCTATCCAGGTATCGGATTCCATCTCCAGGTCAAAAAGGCCCACCCCATTCATTGCATGCCATATGAGTACCACATGCTGATGCTGTTGCTGCTGGTGTGCACCTATGCTGGTCCTACATCCGGTCTCAGTTCCCTTCACTTGTGCATCATGTGAAAGTGAATAGATTCACACAGAAGGGGGCTATGGGACCATGCCTTGCCAGCCCCCCATGTTGATTTTCACTGTACTGTACCTTGACTTACCAGGAATGTATAAACCTAAGTTTACTTGACATGAAAAACCCATAAGCACAACTGTTATATATGATGACTTGCTTGTGGATTTAATGGTGATGCCTTCACAGAAGTGATAGAATGTTGTAATTTATTTAACATCTCTAAACAGATTTAAATTCATTATATTGCACTGGTTTTTTTGGACTGAGCCCTAAGAAACAAGTGTCAATTACTTAATTGTCACAATGCCTCCTCCATCAAAACTGAAGCTCAAGATTCACTGTAATTTTTGGTGAACTATCATTCTGTGTCCATAATCTCTATCTGCCAGGTGTTTTTTCTTCTTCACCCATGCTCATTAATTTGATGACTAAGCATCTGACATAAGTTATAATGTTTGGACCTTTGAAAACCTCCTCAAATTAATCAACACACCCACCTTATCTTGAGTTGTGACTCTGCAGGCTTCATGAGTTTACATGGCTCAGCCTTGACCTGTAAGGCCTTTGGTAACTGATACAACCCTTTCCATCCATCCACAGATTCCTTGCTAATGTCAGGAAACCTATTGGCTAGGAAATGGCCTAAGATCCTTAACTTACTAGACAATTAGATAGCTGTCAGAAAACAAAGGTGAGAGTTGCATTTTAACTCGGAGGAAAGACTCTCTATCCAGGTCACTGATATGCTCATAACATGTCCAATTGCCCACCAGGGATCATAAACCATCTTAGAACCAGAGACAAAATGTCATTCACACAATTGACCTTTTAAAAATAAATTGTGGGGAGAGGGGTGCAATCCAGATTGATACCCTGGCAGAAGAGGTTGGGGAGTTTTCACCCTTTGCTTACTGCTGTGGTCCAGTTTTCACCCACCATGCCAGGTATTTGCAAGGGGGGGGGAAAGCTTCAGATGGGAAGCCTTCTTTCCAATGCAAATTGCGGGGGGGGGGGGGAAATGAGAGAGAGAAAGAGAGCCAGCAAGCTCTGAATTAGGACTGCAGCCAGGGGCAAAAGTGTAACACCCCCTACCTTTCCTGCTACGATCCCAATCTGGATAAAGCTCCCCACCGCCACCTGTTCTGCTGCTATTTATTTACACTGAAAAAGCCAACAATCGAAGATACTAAGGTAACCCTGGCAGTCATGCTTCAGTATTCAGCCTCTTTGTATTCAACCCCACGTGGTTTAAATTCCCAGTTGCAAAGTACACCTCCACCATTTCCCCGCTCTTCCTCCTAACTGAGGGTGTCACCTTCCAAAGGCAAAGGAGAGGTCTCCAGCCATGAATGAGCACCCACTCAGATACATCCACTCCTTGGGACAATATTTATTTTTTTCCTAGTGGTTACACTCAAAAGACTATGCTTGGTCATGTGGCTTTAAATATATATATATATTTAGCCCGCTCCTTTGATTCTTTCCATACATGTTTAACTTTAAATACCTCCTCCCAGAATCTTGACTTCCCCCAGAATTGTCTTTCAGAGTTGAAGGTAATTCCGTTTCTGTGGTGCTGGTTTCTCACCTGCTGACTGCAATTAACAGTTGCCAGCTGGGGCCTGGCATGTTGCCAAAGAGTTAACAAGAATCAGAGGCCAGCATGATGCCCAGAGAGGATGGACTTGGCAAATAAATAAGGGATGCTGCTCTGCAACTGAGAACACTTTGCTAAAATCAGGGTTTCCGTGTCACAGATCCCTGCCCCAGCCCTCGTTTAGTAACACAACTGGTCTCTTTCTTTTTGTGTGCTACAAAACTTGCCTGCCACCAAAGGAAGCATGCCAGAGAATAAAGGCAGCTTAAACAAAAAGGGAGTTCATATCTGCAGTGCTATGGTAAGGAAAACAGCTCATGGATCTCAATTCAATGGTCATTACATGGGAAATTCTACAGACTTAGTGGCCCTGGGTTGAGAATTCTGTTTGAAATGGTAAAGGAAGCAGCTTTTAGGAAGCCAGACCTTGTGGGAGTCTTTGGAATTCATGCTCAGACTGAGGTTGGTAACTATGTGCAGTCTTAAATGAGAAGGCAGAATTACAGCAATGTGGTTGTCACCTTCAGGGGTATCCAATATGGTGCCCTCCAATTGTTGTTGCACCCCAGCCAGCCCACCATCAAGCCATAACATCCAGAGAACACCAGCTGGGTTACCACTGGCCCACTTTCCTGCAATAAAACTGCTAGCACATTTGCAAAGCTAAGCAGGAACTGGTTTGGTTTCACATTGGATGGGAGATGAGCCTCTGGGGTCCCTTCCAACTCTACAATTCTAGGGTTTTGTGATTTCTGATATGTGAATTAGGGCAACTCAAAACAGCACAGCTTTTGTAAAACACTGTTGTTTGTTATTTTACACATAAATAAACACTAGCCTGGTTAATAAAACTCTATCCTACTGGCACTATTTGGGATGATGTGTAGAAAATGTGCTGGTAACACATAAGTTCTGAAGGCAAAGAAAATGGCAATTTGCTCAATGTTTTTGTCCTGTAAATAATGAAATAGAGGTGTAATTCTAATCCCTTTAGTTCTTAGACATCTACTGCATACCCAGCTTCCTGTTACTAAAAACGTTAATCCACTCAAATCTGGCGAGATCTTTGCTACAACGCCCCCAGCTAGATAGGAGGCTGTGATTTGAGAACCACTTTTGAATATTTGTTTCAGTTAATAAATCTTCAAAGTATGTTGGTCTTGGTGAAGCTCCAGAAGTGATGGATGTGCTCAGGATTTACAAATATAAATTAGTTTCTCCCCCCACCATATAGTAAATCAACAAAATTTCAAATATTTTTTCTTTTCCCATCGAAAATCTTAGATGGAGAAACTTGCTTAGGTCCTTTAAAGGGTCAAAAATGAAAAGCACACCTCAGATATGAATTAACACATATTGAAATGAAAATGTAATTATACTTGGTGCAAAATAATAATAATGACTATTAGAGGCCGTTCAAGTATTCCTTGTTGCTGGGGTGGCTGCTCCTCCTGACCTCTCAAGAGCTCTCTGTGTGCAGATGTTTGGCTGAACTTCAGCTGCTCTCTTCGGAAGGGACGGCTCTGCCAGGAAAAAAAGATGACTGTGGTGCTTTAGACACAAAAGCCTTTTCTGCACTGATGATGAATTGCCTGATACCGAAAGAGGAGGGCATCACATTCTTCACATTAGAATGCACAGCTACACTCTAATTCTGGGAGGGAAATGATGTAACTTTTCAGGGTGGAATCCTGGGCAATGTATAGTCTCTGCAGAGCAGTGGCAAGGACGTTGAGTTTGGCTGTTCTAAACCAAGGCTCAAACACCATCATATTCACTGGCTAGACCTGAGCAAATGAGCTAGTCAGAGTCTGACCTACAGAACAGAGTGAGTGTGACATGAGATAACTGGGTGCTATTCATAGGAGAGAACGTGGTTTAATAAATTAAAGACATATGCTCCCCTCTTCTGGGAAGTTGATTCAGTGGGGCTTACTTACAGCCAATCCATGGGCTGCCACTGCCACTCAGCTTCCTCCTTCTCCATCTCAGTGTTGCTCTTGTGTAACTCAGCAGGGAGGAGAATGGGGACAAAACTAGAAGGACTTACCATATTCTTTGCTCTATAAGACGCACTTTCCTCCCGCCGCGCTCCTCCTGCCGCGCTCAGGAGGCTTTGTATTGCTTTCGCTGAAGCCCGGAGAGCAAGAGGGATCGGCACGCACCGATCCCTCTCGCTCTCCTGGCTTCAGGGATAGCCACACAAAGCCTCTTCAGGGCAATGGAAGGAACGCTCCCCCTGCCCTGAGGAGGCTTGGCACGGCTATCCCAGAACAGCAAGAGGGATTGCTGCTTTCACTGCACAGCGATCCCTCTTGTTGTTCTGACTTCGCTTCACTGGAGAGGCGCTGCGCAGCTTTCCCTCTCTGCACAGCACTTCTTCAGTGCTGGAGAGGCGCTGTGCAGAGAGGAAGAGCTGTGCAGTGCCCATTCAGCGAAGCAGGAGGAGAAATGGAGCCCCTTCCATTTCTCTTCCCGCTTTGCTGGAGAGGCACTGAGGAGAGAGGGAGAGGATATTTTTTTTCTTGTTCTCCTCCTCTAAAACTAGGTGCGTCTTATGGTTGAGTGCATCTTATAGAGGGGAAAATACGGTAGCTCTGCCAGTCACTGGCTCTAGCTTCACCTTCTGTTGGTCTTCCTGCCTTCCACCCTACAGTCTCAATGGCCACCTGCCATCGCTGTAATTATTCGCGTGTTATTACATGTCAATGCACCTTTCCCCCAAGGAGCTAAGGCTGGCCTCATGCTTCTCCTCCCCTCTCTTGTAGCCTTACAACACCCTTGCGAGGTAGGTTAGGCTGAGAGATCATGACTGGCAGATGCTCACCCTGTGCCGATTTGAACAGTCTCTCCAATCTTCTTCTAACATTCTAACCGCTTCACTGTCCTGTCTTTCTCATAGCTCTCGGAAATGATAAATCAATATTTGGGTTTTTTTGCCGCTTTTGTGCAAAGTGGCTACTGCCTCTCTTTCCCCAGCCCCATGAATTGATTCAGAGGAAGACTTTTGTTTTTTACAGGACTGGTCACACACAGGGGGAAACGGAACTAGTTTGCATGTGTGAACTGCTTCTAAGATTTGACAGAAACAAAGGCTGAAGATTATGCAGGATCAGAAGAGAAAGGAGAAATGTAAGGCGAAGAGATGAATAAACAAGACTATGAAGAGGTGGAAAGGGGGGAACTGAGCCCAACCCCCAACTCCCATTTCCAAACCTGCAGTTACTTCAAGAACGCACTAACATGTTTTATTTCATATATTTATTTATCAAATTTCTTACCTGCCCCTCACCATAAGGTCCCAGGGTGGGCTGCAACAATATGCAATTATTTTTAAAAAATACTTTATACCAATTCAGGCCATTGGCCCCTCTAGCTTAGCATTAACAACACTGACCAGCCTGAAGCTTTCCTTACACCAGCAATGGAGTTCCTAACTGAGTGGAGATGTGATCTGCGGCTCATGCTCTTAACCGCTAGACTGCACTTGAGGGAAGGTCACAAGAAAGACAGAGGACAAAATGACAGTGAAAGAGCTAAAGCAAGAAGAGGGGAGATTGAAAAATGGACAAGCAAGTAAGCAAACAAAAGAAATATGGGAATAAACGGAGCAGGTAATGATCAGTGTGAAAAGGGGCCATGAATAATTTAGGGTGCAAAAGAAATTTGCGATAGAACCAAGGAGAGAAAAAGGAATGGGAAAGACTTGCAACTTTCTTCTTTGACTGAATAGCAATCATATCTGCAAGGCCGCACAACATCTCTTATATTTGCAGTTTCCATTTGTCTGAGATAAGCTCTGTAATGTGTTACTCAACCTTATTTATGCCTTTGCGGTTCCAGTCAGACTGTGTCTGACCTGTTGACCCCACCTACCTGCGCAAAATAAGAGGCATCGCTCGCCTCCCTGCCCCATCTACAGGTAACAGGAGATTGTGCAAGATGGGCTGTGAGACTGCAATTTTGCCCTCGTGCACCACTTATCAGAATGGGTCCTTCAAAGTTCACACACTCCTACTTTGCCAGAGGAGACAAAGTTCCCTTGTCTGATCTGGATGTCTCTTGATTACAGGACTTATTAAAATGCTGCTGCTGTTGTTGTTTTTTAAAAAAAATAAAGATGTCAACTCTTTATTGCATATGAACCCCTGTTACTTTCTGTGCAGAGTTTACGAGTCATATTAAGCCTGCCTAAAAGTGAATACCAGGCTCACATAGTATATAACAAAGATGACAACCTCAGGAAAAATGTCCAAATGCCTGGCGCTCACTTTTAGCCACTATCTATTCAAAAATAAATCCCATTTAGTTCATGGAGTTCACACACTCCTACTTTGCCAGAGGAGGCAAAGTTCCCTTGTCTGATCTGGATGTCTCTTGATTTCATGACTTATTAAAATGCACACTTGCTAGCACTGGAGAAGAATAAGCTATAAATGAAGAGTGGCTGTGGTGACTGATTCTGCATCCTATGTATACTTACTTGGGAGTAAACTCCATGAGCTCAATTTGATTTATTTTTGAATAGATGGGCATAGGGTCACACTATTACTCATGTAGGTTATGCTGCCATAGTTTTAAGTACAGGTAAGATTTTATGCTTATCATGGAGTATGTACAAGAAAGAGTCACAAATAACTGCCCAGCCCAAGGGTATCTTGTTTCTCTGTGATAAAGGGCACCATTTTGGTGTGGGATTTGATTATGTATGGCAAATTCAGGCTGTACAATTATAGTTGATTGGGAGGTCTTGCACAACAATCTCACTTTCCCAAACATTCGACTTTTGCAGTAAGGAAAGTGAAGGGGAAAATGAATTGGTTTGATGTAATGTCATGTAACCTCCACACAAACAAATGTTAATGAATGCTCATTAACTAGCCAGGGTTGCCTAATCTCTCTCCAAACAAATCTGGATGAATGCTCAATATACAAGTCATCTAGAAGCGCCCAAAGACGGCAATAGGAGACAGAATGTGCAGTACTGAGAACACACTGGTTCATAGGACTATGGTAACATGGACTCTCCAGATTTTTCAAATTAAAGAACTACTCAGAGCTATTGTGAAAACTAAAAATGGCTTTTTAATTTTTTTAAAAAATGCAGCATCTATTACATGGTATTAAATGCAGCATCCTGGTCTGCAGGCTCTTTGCACTGGTGGAGGAACAGGGGGTGAGGGGAGTGCACCATCGGGGAGGGGGGTACCATTGTGGCTGCCCTCCCGGTCACGCGCTGTGTCCCCCCCCCCGTGCTGGGCACCATGCCCCCGCAGGTGATGTGCCACGCCCCCGCCTGCTCTCTGCCCCCGGTGCCGGAGCATGCAGCTTCGTCACTGGCTCTTTCGTTCAAGGCGGCACAGGCAACTGGCTGCTACTTTATTTTTATGACTCCTCATGGCTGCATGCACATTTACCTAATGTTCTACTAGTGATGGAGGAGAAATTCAATTTGGTTTTCATTTTATGTAAACTTATGTAAACCTGCACTTTCTGAAACAGGAACAGATATGCATCTCTCCTTTGAAATCCACACTTTTTCCAATGCAGTTTCCAAATTTAAACATGTGTGGAAAAATGCATCTATTAGGAGAAAATCTGCATAAAAATGCAGTCTTAGTGATTATAACACAGAGTGGATCACGCCTATACAATCATCAGTTCCACCGACTGATGATTGAAATACATGTCACATGATTGTAATGAAAATTCAAGGATTCATCCTTGAAAATGAGTATTTGGTCTGCAAATTTTAAAAATGGCCATTTCACCAATATATTAAATAATGTCCCATAAAAGCAGATTATTTGTTTTTATTAGTCCATTTAAACATGAATAACAGATGTCAATTGCAATATATGATGTGATAGAATTGTTCCGCATCTGTCTAATGTGTATGGCAGATCCATTCCTTGATCCTGACCTAGATTCCAGAATGCTCATGGCTAAGCATAGATGAATCGATGAATCCATCCCAGGATTTACAGGAGGCCGACAGGGGGGAAGCGAATTCTGGAAGGAAGAGCTTGAGTCTGCCTGTAGCTTTAAGTAAGGAAGGAGCAGCAAAATAAACCAGTTATCAAATAAGCATAATCTGAGTTCGGGTTTTTAGTCCTAAGAATACCATGTCTCTGAACACAACACCGGCAACAAACGGGGATACTGAGGAAGAAAACAAACCAGAAAGAGGGAAAACAAGAACAAAAAACGAGAGGGTTTTTGTTGCTGAAGGAATGATTTTATTAGCTGGAAATTTAGATGATTTTCCTTAGCAAGCTATAGCAGTTACCTCAGTGACATTGGAATTGATTCTTGATAATGCCATGCTCCACCAATGAAACTATTGAACTAACCAACCAATTTGAGCCACCTTGTCTTGAGGAGTAAGCTGCTGGATCCAATCTCTCTCCCCTCCCCTCACCCCACAACTATTATTCAGGGTTATAACACTTAGGGTGTAGCTAACTACACATGATGTTTACAGCATCATTAGCAGTTATGTATTGTGTTTTTAAATGATAAGCATGGGTGGGGGTTTGTTACCAAGATTGCACTACATGGAGAGGTATAATATGACCCCAGCAGAAATCTTAATGAAATCTGGCCCCTTGTACAGCAGTTGGCATTAGGGGGGAAAGTTCCCACTTGTGCCAATGGGATCCCCCCCCCCCAAAAAAAGAAAACCTAATGCTGAGGCAGTTGCGGGGCAGCAAATTTCATGGAAATTGCTGCTGAAAGCATAACTGTTTCCTCCCTGCATGCTCTGATCTTGGGAGCACTTGGGACTCCCATGTTGGGTATTTAATTTTTTGAATGCACACAATGTGAGTACTACATTATGTGTAGTTACTTCTCAGATAAGCAAGGTGTGCTTTATTTTCTCGATAGGTTGTTACAGGAAAGTTGTGCGTTTTAGGGCACCTCATTAGTTCCCTGAGTAAGGAACCTCATGGTATACACATAAGCTTTAAATATTCATAACAGGAAAAGGCAGTCCAGTTTAATACTCCAGTGCAAATCTATGTCTTACTGAGATGAGATATGCCTGCTGAATGAGTCAAGTGTCACATTTCCTTAAGGCTTGCATTTCAAGAATCCTTGTTCCTTTGCTGTTTGGCAAACAGTTAATGAAGGCAAACAGTTAATGAATTTATTGCACCTTGTAAGCACACAAGAAGAGCAGAGCAGGATCAGGCGATAGGCCCTCCAGTCTTGTGCTCTCACGGTGCCCAACCAGGTGCTAATGAGCAGAGCTTGAGCACAACAGCTCAGCACTGGAGGTAGAACATAGACACCTTGGCTAGAAGCCACTGATAGCCTGATCCTCCATGAACTTGTCAAATCCTTTTTCAAAGCCACCCATGTTGGTGGTTGCCACTGCCTCTTGTGGGAGCAAATTCCAAAGTTTTAACTACGTGTGAGGAAGTACTTCCCTTTGCCGGACCTGCATCTTCCAGCTTTCAGTTTCATTGGATGTCTCCAAGTTTAGTATTAGGAGAGAGGAAGGAAAGCTTTTCTTTCTGCACTTTCTCCCCACCATGCATAATTTTTGCATCACTTGTGAGACAGTTTCCAAATGTTTAGAAAAGGATACTGGTTCTCTGGATACAGGGAGAAAGTGAAGCTTCTCTCAGCCCTATCATTTGCTCACCTTCTCCAATGACTTCTGCTCCACCTGTTTCAGCAGATCTGTTGCAAAATAAATATTGCTGTGTTGAGTTACAGAGAGATTATAGCTTTGCGCTTCTTATTACTTCCCTCTTTTGGATATAACAGGGAAGGAAAGATAGGTATTGCAGTATATGCAATATGTCACTCATCAGTTGTGCAATGCAAGAGAGATAAGCAGCAGAGTCTGAAATAAATGCTCTCTGCTGAGCAAGCTCCAATGCAAGTTCATGGGCCAATCTGATTAGCATCTACCTATGTCTGGTTTGTATCAATAAACTGGCGGAGATTTCAAGAACTCTGTGGCACTTGAATGCTGAAGGGTCACAACTGCAGGAAAGTAAAAATGTAACAGACAATGTTTTTAGGCTTGTTTGTAGCAAGTGATGACACAATGACAATGTAGCCTAGAACTTTGTTGGTCTTGACCAACAAACCGACTAAAGAATTGGTTGCTTCAAATAATGCTTTATTTATGTAGGATCTTACTGCTCCTTACACTGAATGTTTTGGACTAAGTTATATAACACTGTGAGAAACTCCACTAATGGGTATAAATAGTACATCATTAAAATATAATACAACTATCACCCATGATGTAACCCTTGCAAATGAAAACTGGTAAAGAATATATTTTCTAACAAGGACAGAAAATCATTTCCCCATGTTTATTGACCAAGTTTCCATTCTGTTTATTGCTTTTATCACCGAAAAGACAGAGAAATGCTTTCATGCATGCAATTCCGTGGTGACTTTTTAAAGTTAAGTTTATGGTATTGACAATTATGTTCATTGGGTAGAATTAAGTTTTATGTTTTCTTTCCAACAAGCTGAAGTTGATACTCTGCTTCATAAATCAACATTTAAGTGGGTCATTTAATTGTACATTTAATTGGGTCATTTTAAAATTAAAGCCTCTACCATTCTGAATATTCAAAACATCTTTAATGTGTCCTGGTGGGTGGGTGGATTGCATGGATGGTAGGTAAGGCTTAAATTAACATGAGAAGTTGGTTCTCCTAGTCCTGCTTGTGAATGAAATGAATCACCACAATGCATCTCCGAGTGAAGTAAGCATGTGGGTTTTCCCGAGCTGTCTCAGGACCCATGACAATCCTTTCCTGAAAACATGGTTAAAATTGTTGATGTGCTAAACTTTAAGACATGAGTACTTATCACACCCAGGGAATGTTATTAGCAAGTGAGAGCCCATGGAATGTAGATGATTGGGTGACATTAATCTTGTGCTAAATGAGTTGTCCAATGCTGTGTAAGATCTGTAATGATGTATGAATTAAACATAAACACTTGGTTCACAAGGGGGTCATATGGGAGAAGAAGAGATATATAGACAAGTTCTGCTTCCAACACACTTATAAGCAAGGCTTAAATTTGACCTCCTCGACACGGTCTTTGGAACTTGGCTTCCCCAGGGTCCTAGAAATAGATTTCAGCAGTATTCCAGACCTGCAGGGAACTGGAAGCTGCTGCATGTAAGGTTATTGTGACACTAAATCAACATGTCACTGGGTCCACCCCCAAATGGCCCAGTAACTCAGGTCAAGTTCAGGAATTTGTTCCAGAAACACAGGAATATCAAGTGACAGGAAGTCTGCTGGGATTAAATATAGCCAGTTTCTACAGTCACCCTGAGAAGGGAGAGAGGCAGGCAAGGCCATGCAAGGCTGCCAGCAACCAGTGTGGTGATGGTTTCTGTCGTAAGCTCAGTATGCTCAGGGCAGTAGACTTTACTGAAATAAGTGGAATGACAGGAGTCATGGAGTGCTGGTGGCTTGTGATGTTCGTGCGCACACATGGAAGTATAGCGCTCCATTAATGCGAGTTCCTTTGTAACTTTTGCAAACCATCCGCAGCGAGCAAGCAAATAAAGTATGCAAGGCTGAATCCAAAGCAGCAGAGTGACCCTTCTGTTTCCTCTCCACCTGCTGCTGTGTGCCCCCAAAATATCTGGAGGGTCCCCCAATTCTCCACAGCTGATTCTGAAGGTATGCAAGGAACTGAAGAGAGGGATGGGGGAGATCTCTGTTCTGCTGGCAGAACAGGAGCATTGGCTACTGACCACATAAATAAGAAATGACTGGCATGTGAATCAATCAGTTAAGAACATATGCAGTACCTGGTCTTAGATCCAAAGAACTGTGAGAAGGGGACTAGCTGCTGGCGTTGAAGGGTTGTAGCTTAGTGGTTAGAACATCTGCTTTGCATTCACAAGGTCCTAGGTTCAATCCCTAGCATTTCCAGGCAGGGCCTGGGTCTGAAAGCCCAGAACAGCTGCCAGTCAGTGTAAACAAGACTGATGGATCTGTGGTCTGGCTCAGTGTAAAGCAACCTCCAGTGCTCAGAGTTCATGACCTGCTGGAGTAGTTGGGATCTATATAAGTTCTCTCCTCCTGCTCTTGCACAAGCGGAATAATGTGACTGGATTTGGTTTCATTCCATTCTAACCCTGTGTGAGCGGAAGGTATCTTTTGTAGATGGAAAATCACCAAAAAGGCAAAGTTAAGGTTTTGGGTGCCAAAGCCTTTTGTCATCGTCAGACATGTTCCTCATAGACTATATTTTTGTCAGTAGAAGGAGGCTGGAATTGAACTTCTGGGGTGTGAGATCTGCGAATTTTGACAAACCTTTGCACTGCCCCATTTGCTTTAGTGAATTATGAGCCTTTTCCAAGCCTATCATAACTGTTTATACTAAATGAAAAGACCCGCTATCAAAAAGGGGAAATGCCTTGATACAAAATCACAAAGGGTTAATGTATAGATGGCATTTTTATCAAGGCAATTTGAATAAAAAAGGCACAGACCCCCCCTTTTTTTGCCAGAACAGATCAATTCTCATTTATTAAGTGATTTGAGACGATTGGCTTCTAATCCTACCTGCCCTATTTGAAATATGTTTTGATAATGAACATTAGGTATAGATGTGGGAAAGATCGAAAGCACCACTTGACTATGAAGCTTATTGATGAACCTTGGGCAAACTATCTTCTTGCAGACCAGCTTACCATGTTAGAGTCATTTTGAGAATAGATTGAAGAGACACTGAGATCCATGGGAGATGGGCAAGAAACAAATGTGATAGATAAATAAAGAAGTTAGCCTAGCTGCTGGCAGCACCAATGGAAAAACTGGACAAGTTTACTGCTATATATAGCTAGTGTCCACCATCCAGGTATCAGAGGTTGAGTATATTTGCTGGTTTCCGCATGGAAAATAAAAATACGAACAAAAAGTGAACTGCAAAGTTCCTTTGCTTCATGGCTGACCTATCAACTGCTTTACCAGGAACATAATGTAATGGACTCTTTTAAACTGATGGGCCTTAAGGGATCTTAATCAGTTAGAAATTAATTAGAATTTATTTATTTATTTATTTCTCCAAGGGTCATAAAAATACATTGTGTCAGGAGCTCATCATATGTATTTTTGATATCCTTTAGGATAACAACAAGCATTAAGATGGCTGTGATCTTCGTAGCTTTCACAATAATGTGAAATAGCAAAGTAATGAGTCAATCTGGCAATTCATTAATGATTAGGACTTTATTCCTTGCTGGAATGAGCCTATAGGGTTAGAAGAATTTATTGAATATTAGTGGCTAAAAGTATAAAACTCACCCTGTAACATTCGGTGAAGACAGTACCATTGATTTCCAACTGAGTTAGCACTGTGCTTTGCTAACTGCTGTGATTCAGAACCCATTGGCCTATTTGTACTTAAGGTATTTTAGTCCTAAAGACTGTAATGCTATTAAAGAAGCTTAAGTGCACCATCTTAGGTGACATGATGGTTGCAGGTCTAATGTTCTAATTTCAACCTGCTGTTTAACTTGTCACTTTTAAATGTGCACTTCATTGCCTTAGTGAACGTTCTGCTGATGGGAATGCTCAGAAAATGTTAAGGCAATCTGTTCATACCCACAAAGGCATTTTGTATTCAAGGATTCACTGTGTTTTTAATTGTTTCACCATCATCCACACTGGGAAAAGGTTTAGGCATCAGGGTGCATAGAACAAGCAATTCCACCTGGCTGGAGATGCTGTTTCCATGATCCAAGTATTAGAAACTGAGCAGCATGAATGGCTTTCCCTTCTACATCCCACCCCACTGTTAGTGGAATAGTTAAATGGTGTGGGCAGATTTTAACAAGTGGTGAATTCACAAGAACTACTTGATATTCCTATGAACATCAGAGTGCTGTGGCTCACAGATAATGTGCAGTAACTGCAACATGCAAAAACAAGCATTTTTTGTATGCCGATTCAAAAATTATTTTGATGATTTGCAAATGCATGCAGTATCAAGTGGCTAACCTGCCCCAGCCTCTTGAATGTGAGAATTTCGTTGTTGTTGTTGTTGTTGTTGTTGTTGTTGTTGTTGTTGTTGTTACCCCACCCATCGAACTGGCTTGCCCCAGTCACTCTGGGTAGCTTCAAAGAGAATATAAAAACACAGTGGAACATAAGACATTAAAAACTTCCCTAGACAAGACTGCCTTCAGATGTCCAAGCGAACTTCTCATGTTTCTCTTTTGGTGCAAAGCTAGAATGTATGTCAAGAAGCAGGCATATAACATAAGAAATGTCCAGCTGGATCAAACCACAGACAACCCTCTGCTGTCATCAATGTCCATCCTAATGTTCCGGGAAGTGTACAAGTTTATCAGTCTCTGGTTATTCAATATATACTGCCTGTGAACATGGAGGATAGGTTTTGTTTTTTCCGTAACTGGGGAAACCCAGCCAGATGGGCAGGGTATAAATATGATGGCGATGATGATGATGATGAAAGTCTCTTTTCCTGTTTCCTTTTTGTGGGAGTGGGGGAGCACAATTCCAGAGTGCATTTGTTACATCTCATTCATTTAGCCAGCCCATTTGCCACTCCCAGCAGAAATGACAAGCCACTTGTAATATTGTGGTCATGTAGGCCCTAGACAATGAGTGATATCAGATAGGTATGATTTATTAGAGCAATTTTCTCTGTGTGAAAGTGAATGCATCTACTTCTGAAACTTTTCATGTGTGTGCTGAAAGACACGGAGTGTAAGAAATTAGATTTGCCTGGTGGGAACAAACCAACATTTATCTCATCCAGCATTCCCTTTCCAACAGCAGCTGTCCAAGTGCCTTAGGAAGTAAACAACCAGGGTATGAAATCTGGACAGACATCAAGATGCTATACAGCTAATGCTCTATAACTGATAATAGGTCTATTCTCCTACTACATCATCCAGCAGTTTCACTGTTCAATCCTAACTAGAAGCATTATAGAGAGAGACCAAAATACAATTTCCTGTGAGACCCCTGTGTTGATAGCTGGAATTAAGATGTAGAAACATTATAGTCCACAAGATTTTGTTTGAGTGTTGATTATGGGAACCCAAACTGCAAGCTCTTGGAACTTGAGAGCATTCACAAAACAACCTGCAACTCTTAAGGGTTCATACAAACAACAAGATATTTGCATCGGCATAGCAGGTAAGAGTTGAATCACCATGGAAGCATAGCTTCAAGCCCACATCTCACCTCTGGATGCCATATTCCCCTCCTGAATTGCAATGATGTGTTGCTAGTATGATTTCCCCTCTGAGGACATTGGTGCAGTTGTTCTTTTTGACGTGGTGTGGGGCAGCACAGTAGTAAATCTAAAACATGTCAATTTAGAGGGATAAAATGAGCTAATCTTTTGGGAGAAACTAAATTGGGCAAAATGCACCATCAGGAAAGCTTAAATCCAGCTGCTCTGTAAAACTGGAAGTGGCTACTAGTCATGATTTCAGGACAGTGCTGGATTTACGTATAAGCTAAACAAGCTATAGCTTAGGGCCCCACTCTCTTGGGGACACCCCAAAAAATTAAAGGGAAAAAAACCTGGATGTACATTTCCAAAATATAAGATAAAAAACAAAAACAAAAAACCTACATACAGCAACATTGTTTTGTGTTGTGTAGGCTCCTATGATGTAAGTAATGGGACCCGCCTGCTAGCCTGCTCCCTAAAATATCACTGGATTGCTCATTTCTATATATAGGGCGCCTACATTCTGCATGGACTAGTTGCATGGCAACATGTGCAAATGGTTTTAGATACCTATTAGGTCCATAAATTACCATATAGTACATATTCAACACAAAAAAGAGCAACAATTTGTTGTTGACAAAGGACAGCTAGACATATAAAGGGCCCCATTACCTTCAGTAACTTAGGGCCTCATCAAACCTAAATCAGGCCTGATATCAGTTGCTGGGAGTATGAGCAGTATGGGCTTCCCATAATTATCTGCTTGGCCACTCATGGAGAAGACAGCTGGAATAGGTAGCCCTTTGTTCTGATTCAGCAAAACTCTTCACACACACACACACACACACACACACACACACACACACACACACACACATTTTTTCCTCCACAAACAAGCCACTTGATGTGGCTTATGAAAAGCAAACTTAAATTCAACCATAATCCAATCAATCTTATGATACCTGGCTTAAAGAGTGAGGTGCCTGGCTTCTGCCAAAGGACACACTCTTTCGTAGCCAACCTGGAGCTAAATAATTCTGGACCAGGGTGCCATGTCCAGCAGAGCAGCTTCCGCACTGCAATCTATTGGAATGTAGTCTTCAGTGACTTGTGCAAATTTGAAAAGGTCTTTGTATATGTGTACATCTTTTGAAAAGAACAACAAAAGGAGTAGGAAAGAAACAAGGAAAGGTTGAAAAGGAGCAGGACACACACACACAAATGGGGAGGTGGTCACCTCTCCTTATACATCATATTCAGTCTATGAAATCTGTTCTATTATTGTCATAAATATAACGAGCAAGGGACTCACAAACAGGGCTGCTAATGCTCAGTGACCAGGAGTAGAATAACGTATGTACTATGGTCACTTGTAAGCGTCTCTGAATGGAAAGCTGTTGTTGAGAATAGCCCCTGTTTATTTATTTCCATCTACAGATATATTTTTTAAAATGTTATTTCAAGGTTTCTTGTCACATCGTGGGTAGCTGTTGATCCTGGTTCACCATGCATTTACTCACATTTACCATTCCACCAGAAAGTGAACAGAAGTGAGTTGAGCACTTTTGTGAGGTAAACATTGGCTGATCTGGGTGAAGCGGTGAATCAATCACATGCCAACTTTCATTTCTAGCTAAATTCCATGCACTTATTCATTCAGTCTATATACTCAGTGTGGCAACTTGGTTATGTGAGCTTGCCCAGCAGCTTATCAGACTGTCAGAACTACGTACCTGAAGCAATGCAAACACTTCTTGCAGTCACGTGGAGGTGTTGAACAATAAACCTTATTTTCCAGAACCACCCAAAGATTAAGCATTGCATATACCCCGTAAGAAGGACATTATAAATGCCCTACTTTTTAGTAGTGGGATGGTGAGTGGGCAGTGGTAGAATTATAAGTGTGCAAATACAAAAGAAAAAAAATATGTGTGGGGAAATGTGATTCTAGTTGGGTAATGGCCAGTTGGGTAATTGTGGAAACCCACAATTAGCAAAAGAGATTTCCTAACATTTAATGACTTCTGTCCTGAAAGGAAGCACATAAAGCACTACAAATAATGTGGTTATGCCTTAATCAGTGGGATTGCTGGGTCACTCACCCATCTCTATTTAGAACAATGTTGTTTAGTCGTTTAGTCAAGTCCAACTCTTTGTGACCCCATGGACCAGAGCACGCCAGGCACTCCTGTCTTCCACTGCCTCCCACAGTTTGGTCAGACTCATGTTTGTAGCTTCGAGAACACTGTCAAACCATCTCATCCTCTGTTGTCCCCTTCTCCTTGTGCCCTCCATCTTTCCCAACATCAGGGTCTTTTCCAGGGAGTCTTCTCTTCTCATGAGGTGGCCAAAGTATTGGAGCCTCAGCTTCACGATCTGTCCTTCCAGTGAGCACTCAGGGCTGATTTCCTTAAGAATGGAGAGGTTTGATCTTCTTGCAGTCCATGGGACTCTCAAGAGTCTCCTCCAGCACCATAATTCAAAAGCATCAATTCTTCGGCGATCAGCCTTCTTTATGGTCCAGCTCTCACTTCCATACATCACTACTGGGAAAACCATGGCTTTAACTATACAGACCTTTGTTGCCAAGGTGATGTCTTCTTTTTATGATGCTGTCTAGGTTTGCCATTGCCTTTCTCCCAAGGAGCAGGCGTCTTTTAATTTCGTGACTGCTGTCACCATCTGCAGTGATTATGGAGCCCAAGAAAGTAAAATCTTTCACTGCCTCCATTTCTTCCCCTTCTATTTGCCAGGAGGTGATGGGCCCAGTGGCCATGATCTTCGTTTTTTTGATTTAGAACAATACACAATTACAAACAGCAAAATAACCACCTGCCCCCTATCTCTCCCTTATTCTGAACTGGTTCACTCTCTCACACTGAGTTGTATTAAGCAACTTTAGAAAATGCAGAGATAACCCATACTCTCATTCTGTTCACAATATTTACATGCTGCTACCTGGATTACTGATTTTATATTTTTATTTTAAATAGTTGTTGATCCCTGATGAGGAATTTGTTGTGGCTGTTTTACCTTTTAATTTTATATGTATCAAGTGTTTTGTGTAGTCTTGTTACACCTTATTGCTGAAACAAACAAATAAACCTGGATAATAATGGTCTAATTTGTGCTTTCATAAAATTTCCTTCTATTCACCCAACCTCTTTACTCTTGCCAGCTTGTCCTCATTTATATTTTTCCTGTCTTGCCCTCTCTCTCTTGATGCTATTGTTTTGAACAGCCTTAACATCCCAATATAAAGGTAAAGGTAAAGGTACCCCTGCCCATACGGGCCAGTTGTGTCCGACTCTGGGGTTGTGCACCCATCTCACTTAAGAGGCTGGGGGCCAGCACTGTCCGGAGACACTTCCGGGTCATGTGGCCAGCGTGACGAAGCTGCTCTGGCAAGCCGGCACCAGCGCAGCACACGGAAACGCCGTTTACCTTCCCGCTATAAAGCGGTACCTATTTATCTACTTGCACTTAAGGGTGCTTTCGAACTGCTAGGTGGGCAGGAGCTGGGACCGAAAGACGGGAGCTCACCCTGCCGTGGGGATTCGAACCGCCGACTATGCGATCGGCAAGCCCTAGGCACTGAGGTTTTACCCACAGTGCCACCCGCGTCCCCTCAACATCCCAATATAGTTTTGCGCAAACAGATTCTGGCCTTTGCGTTGGCTTCAGTACTCTGATGTCACAGTAGGGCCTAAGTAGCCTTGAACCAAACAGTTTATTAGTACACAGCAGACCCTAGCATGATAATTCCTAAGTTCAGTTTTTCTTCAGTTATAATTTGCCATCAGTGCTTGGACTCCTGGGACATGCCTTGTTTTTGTGGGTTGCTCGAGTGATTTCAGAGCCTTTATGTGGAATTGTCAGTTGACACTTGATGCATTGTGTATCAGATTATAATGTAGTAAGAGAGTTCAGTGGATCTTGAGAAAGGGCTTGACAAACTGTAAGCTACAAGACTAGTTTTCTGCATGCATTTTGACAAGGTAGAAGAAAGAGCAAAAGTACAGTGGTGCCTCGCAAGACGAAATTAATTCGTTCCGCAAGTCTCTTCGTCTTGCGAGTTTTTCGTCTTGCGATGCACGGTTTCCCATGGGAATGCATTGAAAATCAATTAATGCGTTCCTAGGGAAACCGCCTTCAGACCAGGTCCGGGGACAGTCTGTCCCCGGACCTCTTCTGAAGGCTGGGGGGGGGACAAGGGCTTTTCTTCCCACCCCCAGCATTTTAAAAAACCCCGGGACAGCGGAGGACTTCTCCGCTGTCCAGGCGATCTTAAAATGCTGGCGGGCGGCATTTTAAAATCGCCCCGGACAGCGGAGGACTTCTCCACTGTCCGGGGCGATTTAAAAGCCCCTGGGAAGGCAGGCAGGGGGGGGGGGACAAAGACTTTCGCCCCCTGCCCGCCTTCAGAAGGTGTTCCCACCCCCAGCCCCGCTTCGGAACAGCGTTCCGAAGAGGGGGGGCTGGGGCAGATGTTCCCGCCCCCCCTCCGCTTCGGAACAGCGTTCCGAAGTGGGGCGGCTGGGGCAATGTTCCCGCCCCCCCCGCTTCGGAACAGCGTTCTGAAGTGGGGCGGCTGGGGCAGCTGTTCCCGCCCCCCCCCGCTTCGGAACAGCGTTCCGAAGTGGGGCGGCTGGGGCAGCTGTTCCCGCCCCCCCTCCCCGCTTCGGAACAGCGTTCCGAAGTGGGGCGGCTGGGGCAGCTGTTCCCGCCCCCCCTCCCCGCTTCGGAACAGCGTTCCGAAGTGGGGCGGCTGGGGCAGCTGTTCCCGCCCCCCCTCCCCGCTTCGGAACAGCGTTCCGAAGTGGGGCGGCTGGGGCAATGTTCCCGCCCCCCCGCTTCGGAACAGCGTTCTGAAGTGGGGCGGCTGGGGCAGCTGTTCCCGCCCCCCCCCGCTTCGGAACAGCGTTCCGAAGTGGGGCGGCTGGGGCAGCTGTTCCCGCCCCCCCTCCCCGCTTCGGAACAGCGTTCCGAAGTGGGGCGGCTGGGGCAGCTGTTCCCGCCCCCCCTCCCCGCTTCGGAACAGCGTTCCGAAGTGGGGCGGCTGGGGCAGCTGTTCCCGCCCCCCCTCCCCGCTTCGGAACAGCGTTCCGAAGTGGGGCGGCTGGGGCAGCTGTTCCCGCCCCCCCCTCCCCGCTTCGGAACAGCGTTCCGAAGTGGGGCGGCTGGGGCAGCTGTTCCCGCCCCCCCTCCCCGCTTCGGAACAGCGTTCCGAAGTGGGGCGGCTGGGGCAGCTGTTCCCGCCCCCCCCCCCCCGCTTCGGAACAGCGTTTTAAAATGCTGGGGGTCGGCAGCGAACGCTCCCGACCCCCAGCATTTTAAAATCTCCCCGGGACAGAGAAGTCTCTGCTGTCCCGGGGAGATTTTAAAATGCTGGGGGTCGGCAGCGAACGCTTCGCTCCCGCCCGCCAGCATTTTAAGATCGCCCGGGGCAGGCGGGGGGGGAAGGCAGGCGGGGGGAGCAAACACTTTTGCCCCCCGCCGGCCTTCAGAAGAGGTCCTCTTCTGAAGGCCGGCTGTGGGCGAAAGTCTTTGCTCCCAACCGCCAGCATTTCCCTATGGGCTTTCGTCTTGCGATGCAAGCCCATAGGGAAATTCGTCTTGCGAAGCGCCTCCAAAACAGAAAACCCTTTCGTCTTGCGGGTTTTCCGTCTTGCGAGGCATTCGTCTTGCGGGGTACCACTGTACCAGTAGGTAATTATTATGGACAGACACAGAGAAGATCAACAGCACTTCAGTGTGAAGTGGAGAAGCAGGATTAATGCTAAAAGAGCTTCTGATGAATACTATTGCTAAATTTGTGATATGACCTGAACAAGAGCTGGAGTGTCTCAGCCCATGATAACTTTAATTTAAATTATGAAATGTCTGAAATGTTTTTCCCCCCTGAACTATTTGAAGCAGACCTTGTGAAGCCCCATCAGTGGTAAACTCTACTCTGGTTGGGCTGTACTTTGTTTCCAACTGAAATTACCTCAGTTGAGCCTTGGCTGGATATATACAGATGCCCAAGTGTTCAGCAGCTTCAGCATGGGCCTTGAATTGGGTTCTTTCAGTTTTATCCCCCCCCCCTGTTTTGTATATTTATTAAAGCATCTAATACTCAACAAAAATTATAGCAAAACAAGAATAGCCTAACTCAATAGCAGAAGGTGTGGTGGACTGGTGACAATCACCTGATCTCCAGTCAATTGCATTGCTGCTTCTTACTGAAAGGCAGAGGGGGAAGGGCAAGGCAGCAGCAAGGCTGCCATGCCAATCTGGCACTCCTGCTGGTGTGTTTGCATAGTGTCAACCTTTCTGCTGCCTCTCCCTCTTACCTCCCAGTAAGCAGTAGCAACATGAATAATTGGATATCAGGTGAGCAGCACTGCCTCTGAGCACTGTCTACTACCAGCTTAACCAGATAAAACCCAAGTTTAAAACAAAGAACTAAAAGGCTTAGGAAAACCTGGCATCAGAAAGGCAGTGAACCTGATCTCTGACACACCTGTCTGGGGAGAGATTTCAAAGGCTGCAGCACCAACAGAAAGGAAACCCTGTCTCTGTTTGTCCCCTGCCTCACTTCGGATGGTGGTGAGTGTGGCAGAAGCCCCTCTCAGACAGAACATGGACAGATTAATGTTCCTAATTGTGGTGAAGAGACTGATGCTGATGGATTGGAATAATAAAGATATGGTACCCTTTAATCAATGGATCGACAGTATGGCAACACTCACAATTTTTGAACGGACTGCTTACAGATGTAGACTTTGGATAAATATGACAACATTTAGAATAAGTTTACACAGGAGGTAGTAGACTATTAATATTTACATATGTATTAGGATAATAAAATTATATAAGAATGTATGGGAGTATATTACATTGCGCACACACACACACACACACACAGTGGTACCTCGGGATGCGAACGGGATCCGTTCCGGAGGCCCGTTCGCATCCTGAAGCAAACGTAACCCGTGTCTGTGCATCTGCGCGTGCACAGGTCGCGTTTCGGCACTTCCGCGCATGCGTGTGACATCATTTTGAGCAACTGTGCATGTGCGCGCAGCGAAACTTGGAAGTAACGCACTCCGTTACTTCCAGGTTGCCACAGAGCGCAACCCGAAAATATTCATCCCGAAGCTTATTTATCCCGAGGTATGACTGTGTGTGCGCGCGTCTATATATATTCCTATACATATATTTGTTTTTCCCACACACACTGTTGAGAATTCCATTCCTCCCATGCTGCAGATGTGTGGGATTGTTACATGTCACATGTCTGTTTACATTCCAGCATGGATTATTGGAGTCTTGTGAATGGAAAGGGAGATACTCTGTTTCTGCTCTGTATAGCTATTGCTTTTGCAGTTCTCTCTCCGGAGAAGAAAGACAGAGAGAGAAGCCATGTTTTCTTTGTTCTGTTACATTTGATTTAATTTGCAATAAATTAGGCTTAGATGTTACTCCTCAAGGCTGAGCTTCTGTTTGGACTCTGCTAGTCGTGTGCTCATGTCCTTGGATATGGGTCACATCAGTGTGACGGGAGACCGGAGTGATGAATCCCGGGTGACGCTGCGTTGGGAGGGAGGCAGTGGCCTGGGTGTTACCACCCAACACACACTTCTCCCCCCTCCCCATATCACTTTCAATAAAATATTAATAAATAAAAAAAGAACATGGACAGATTCACATGGGAGGTGCTTATGTTGATGGATTACTCATGTCATCTCTGACCATTGGCTATCCTAGCTGTGGCTGATGGAAGTGGGTGTCACCCTGGAAGGCGCCCTATTGGTTACCTCTGCTAGATATGATTTGTTTTACTGTGTTTAGAGAAGAACCCATGAAACACTGCACACCAAAGTGTTGCGAGAGTCACAGACCATTTCTCAATGACCACATGGAAAGACAGTGCTCCTTTAGACTAGCCAAACACTTCGGATTGCAGCTGATGAATAGTTTTGTTTACAGAAAAGTTGTTATCATGCATACAGCCACCTGAATATTACTCCCATAGAATCTATATGATATTTACATAAACGGAAGTAACCTGCAACTTTCATTTATCTGTTGCCTGCCTTTGAAAACAGTGGTTTCTAATAAACCAAACAAGAACATTGCTGCATTCTTTAAAACATATATATATGTTTATATATCATGCCTTTAAGATAGGACGACCAGGTGCTGCTTTACAGAGGATGGTATTTGCAGGTAACCTCTCTTTGAAGGACTGTCTGATCCAAGTCCAGTTTAAAGATATGGAATCCTAAGAAGGGAGAGCAGGGAAGTCTTGAAGTTTGTCCATCAACTGTCAGCCCTTGGACAGCAGACCGAGTCTTCCCCATTATGGTGGGATATATTCTCTGCTTAAATGATAGAAATTAAATCTGCATCCATCCATATGCATTAGCATATGCAATTTTTATGCAAATCTATGTCCTTTTTTGTCCTCTTTTTGTGCCGCATGTCCTCTTTTCTAGCTATGTGCAAGAGTAGCAATTCTCCTTTAAGATTCTGGGACATAAACCAGACTTTAAAAATAGATTCAAATCCAGATGCATTTCCATTTTGAACAACTTACTGGGAGCTTCTCATTTGGATCATCAAAAGCAAGGAGGCAATTTTGGATGTTTTTCATTCATAGACTAGTGTTCTGTTTCCAAAAAGGAGCCAGCTGCATTCAAGATTCCGTGCTTTGTGAGGCTGCATCTTTTTTATATATATAAAAAAAACCATTGTTCTTTAGCTCTGCTGCAAGGCGATTGTTGCTGGCAGGATTTGTGTGCAGTGATGGAGAAAGAAGCATCTGCCACCAGTGACTTCCTAGATGTGGTCTATTTACAAACCTTGTTAGTTGCCATGAATGTGTCATGCCTGATTGATGCCCTTATGGGCAGGGCAATGCTCTGCGAAGGGTGCCCTTTTCTCTAAGCCCTTAAGGCCTTACACATATCCAGATCTGTCTATATCTAAATTCTGTAATAGGACATACAGCCTCAGGAGACAAAAGGAGAAATGGTCGCAGGAAATAATGGTATTCAGTTAAGCATCTGCGTCTTGCAGATGCGGAGAACTTGAGGTCCAGGGAACAAATGTGGCCCCTCAGGGCTCTCAAGTTGACTCTCTAGATTAGGGGTGGAGGAAAGATTTGATTGAGTTCACATTTAAAAGCTGAATTTATCAAAATTTCACTTTCCAAAACCACAACACAACCAACCTTCAAAATTTACTTGTATTTATTTATGTATTTATTAATCCATTCATTTATGTGGTTGACAACATTACCTTGGCATGGTTGGTCAATATTTGAACTGAGGACCTCCTGCCTCAAATTTCATACTCAAAGCCCAGTGAAGGCTGGTTGAACAGGATGAATGGGGCACTGCCCCCAACCTCAGACTGCCCTTAGACAGCCCTCTTCCACCTGCTTGCCTTCTTATGTACAACCAGCCAAGAGGTGGCATTGCCTATTAGCTTCTACCCTTCAATATTGCCATTATAGAACTCAGTAGGGAGGACAATGGAGGTGAATCATAATATTATAGAACTGTAGAATTGGGAGGTACCCCAAGGGTCATCTAGTCCAACCCCCTACAATGCAGGAATCTCAACTAAAGCATCCATAACAGATGGCCATCCAACCTCTGCTTAAAAACATCCAAGGAAGGAGAGTCTGCCACCTTTCAAGGTGGTATATTCCACTGCCAGGCAGCTTTTGCCATCAGAAAGTTCTTCCTGATATTTAGTTAGAATCTCCTTTCTTACAACCTCAATCCATTGGTTTGGGTCCTACCCTCCAGAGCATGAAATAGCAAGCTTGCTCCATCTTCCATGTGACAGCCCTTGAGATATTTGAAGATAGCTATCATATCTCCTCTCCATCTCCTCTTATCCAGGTCAGACCTACTCAGCTCCTTCAACTAAGCCTCATAAGGCTTAGTTTCCAGACCCATGATCATCTTGCTCACCCTCCTCTGCACACGTTCCAGCTTGTCAACATCCTTCTTAAATTGTGGTGCCCAGAACTGGACATAGTATTCCAGGTGTGGTCTGACCAAGGCAGAATATAGTGGTACTATTAGTTCCCTTGATTTGGACATTATACTTCTGTTGATGCAGGCTAGAAGAACCTTAGGATCAGAATAGAATTAGTCAGCTCTGACTGTCACTTGCCCTAATATTCATGGGCATAGCCAGGATTTTTTTTTGGGGGGCAGGACTTTGTTAGGGAGGGCAGGACTTTTGTTGGGGGAGCAGAACTGACATGATTGGTCAGCTAATATTTCTATTGTTTTCTTTGGTGGGGGAAGGGAGATGCCCCCTGCCCCCCCCCCCGGCTATGCCCATGATACTATTGACCTCTCTGTCTTCCATACTACCAGCCTCAATGGGGACCAGCCACCACTGCACTCCACTCACATCTACCTGGCTGCCACAAAGCTACTGAGTAGTGTTGTGTGGTGACTGTGGGTTCAGCTGCACACTTGATAGAGCTGATTCTGTACTCTGTATAGATCACTTCAACTCACATCCTTAATATGCCCATTTTGTTATGGTACATGGGCCTTACATATGCCACTCCACAAAAGCATGAATCTATATCCTGTCGTATTTCACCCACCCCACCCCACACTTGGGTATAGGATACATAATCATCCTGCTGCTTCTCCACATCTAGGAACAAAAGCACAACTCCATTGTTGTGTGTACTGGGGTCTGGTGGGCAAAAAAGAGGCTGTGGCTACGTATTATGAAAGCTGAACCAGAATGGAAAGAATGTTGGGTTTCAAGTCAAGTACAAACAGAATGTGCTCTCCTTACCTGAACGATCACTGTCTTTTAGACCAATAAAGAACACGGGATGGAGCAGCCTGCAAGCATTATCATTACAAAGCACTTGCTGGAATCGCAGAGAGAATCCTCCAAAAACCATACAGAAACGGGCATCACTTCCTGAGCTATGGAGGAATAAAATGGAGTATGCCACAGGAAATAGGCTGGGCCAGCTCTCCATAATGGGTGTTTTTAAATAAATATTCTACAAAATGCATCCCTAGTAGGCCGGCGTCTTCTGCACTATGGGCTACTTAGCCTGTTAATCTAGGCCTGACCCAGAGAATGCCAAAGGGTGAAATTACTTTTGCCACCACACGCTTATTGCTTTATTCTCGTTCACTTATGGGTGATGCGCAAATTTCACTCCTATTTAAAAGACTTCCGGGTTTGGCTCCATGAGCCTCCTTTTAGTTTTTCGTTTGACGTTTAACCTCTTGGGGTTGGAAACTCTGTCATTTGCCAACCAACTGGGGAGCATCACAGCAGGCAGCTGTCTCATTATGCCGGCTCCCTTCCTGACAACCTTATGGAGCTGTGGTTTTAAAACTGACAAGTGGAACCTTGCACTTTGATACAGAATTAAGTGAGAAAGCCAGCCCAGGGACTGAAATAATGGGGCGAGATTGACAGACTGGTCAGAAAGGAAGCTGCGTGAACACTTCCCTTATCGGGCTGGAGCAGTCATGCAGCGCTCCTTGTCAGACAAATCCTGGAAACGGCATCTTGAAGCACATGCAAACAAGCAATCTCAGCAGTAAGATTTGGTTACTAATATGCAAGCCAATTAAATTTCATCATCCATTCTTACCTGGCAGCTCTAGTCCAAAGTTTTATTGCCCTGTTCTTTTCATTTCAGGGTGATAAAAAAACACACAGCCTGCAATCTGTCAGCCTTGGCAGACTGCCAGAAGAGCCTCTTCCCCTAAGTTCCCTACCCTCTATGAGACTGAAATACCTCTTGAGTGTCATCAGCAACCAAGCAGCCTGGAGAAATTTGCATCCTTGAGGAGTCCTTCCTTCACCTTGAAGGGATCCGATTAAGGGGGCGGGGGGGGGGGGTCCATAAAAGTATGCAATGTGCTATTTGCACTGGGGTGATGCAATAAGTAGAAGCTGCAAGTTAAGAGCACACCCCCCCCCCCGAAAAAAAATCTTAGCTCTATTACACTGGTGCATATTTCATTCATTTCAGTGTAACTCTGCCAAATTGCTAATAAGTTACGCAGCGTAATTTTAATTCATTCCTTCAAAATATTAATTAGTTGCCTTTCATTAGGGGAGTCCAGGATGGTTTACAAAAATGTGAATAAGACTTATCATATAATAATGTTGTGAGTTGGGAGGGTGGGGGCGGTCAGGTTGTATGCCTGAGTCCCTTCTAATTCAGGGATCCTACAAGGATTAAATTGTTGGAATAGCCAGGCCAGTTTCTTGCTAATGGCTCCCAAGTATGGGTCATTAAGGTAACAAAGGAAGTGGCTCTGTGCCAGAAAACAAATGGGTGAACCCCCTTCCTTCAACTGGTTGATAGTTAGAAGGCCAAAATGCCAGAGTTGGTTGGGAGAGCTGGGCTAGAAGCACGAGGCAGGCACAAGACTGAGAGGGAGAGACATGCTTGATTTCTGCTTGAATCCAAGCTTGTGGCTATGAGAGAGGCAATACCTTACTGCGGTGTTAATGCTGTGACCCACCCCCATCATAGGCTCAGGTTGTATTTATGCATACGTAACCCGTATATCATAAAGACACCACCGTCTTCTGTCCCTCATTCCAAGGAAACTGAAGCTGCACCTGGAACCCCTGGAATCTCACACTGCATGGGGTGCTGTGCAAAGCAGTTTAAGTAATAAACAACAAGGTAAATGATATAGGAACATAGGAAGCTGCCTTATGTTGAGCAGAGTATTGGTTTCTCTAGCTCAGTATTATCCATACCAACGGGCAGCAGCTTTTCAGGGTTTGAGGAAGGAAAATTCCCAGCTCTACCTGGAGAGGCAAATCAGATGCTCTAGCACTCAGCTATAGTTCTTCCGAACTACAAATAAAAAACTTAAAAGCAAAGAAGGCAGTTCTGATTTGAAATAATCTAAAATGCCTGGACGAATAGGG
The DNA here is from genome assembly GCF_964188305.1 of Podarcis bocagei. NCBI lineage: Eukaryota > Metazoa > Chordata > Lepidosauria > Squamata > Lacertidae > Podarcis > Podarcis bocagei. The sequence goes on from NC_138130.1 coordinate 48,353,605, forward strand.
GTGTGTATCTTAATTTGATGCTGAAAAAATTGTAGCATCTGTGTCAGAAATGTCTCCCTGGGGAGGCCATTCCAAACTCAGGGTGCTACCTCAGAAAAGGCCCTCTCTGTTGGGACTGCCTAAAGCACCGCTGTAACAAAAATAAAACTCATCCATAATGGTGCCCCATTGTGAAGTGCCCTCCCCTCTAAGGACCAGTTGGCTCTGACTTGGTTTTTGGTTTAGTGCCTAGTTAATGCATGGCTGTTTCCTCAGGTTGAATAGGTTGCCTCTATAATTCAAGATTGGACTGAAGCGATAGTTAGCTGTTCTCTTCATTATCCTTATCGAATTGCTGTGTTGTAAAAAGAATTTAATTGTACCCCACCTTCAGATCATTTATGATGATGGGGCAGGCTATAAATTATTTTTTAAAACTACACAAACCAATAAAGCTCCTTGTCATGTCATCGGATCTTAACTATCTAAACACAGGTTTCATATCTGCATTTACACCAAATTATATATAACATTTATTGATGGGGAAGGCGTGGGCTGGGTAAGGAGGATGATCAACTCTCCTGTTTTCATGGTCCACAGACACACCTGCCCTTTCCCTCCTCCTTGCTGCTCCTCCTGCTCGTTTCCACTCCTCCCCACACTTGCTGGCTCCTGCCTTGTCTGCATGTGGGTGTTTCCCTGTGGTGTCCAGTGTCAGGAGGGCGCAAAGTAGAACACGCTAAGGCAAGGTCTGCGGGCATATCTATCTCGTTGTTCTCGCCATGATAATGATCATAATCACACTCGAACTGATTGCACACCCACCCACCCCAATGCTGTGCACTCAAGGCCTGGCACGTTTCCTCTGAAGCAGACATACACCGCACCTCAGTTTACACTCACACAGACAATGCCTATAGAAAGGAGGCCGGGTGCTGAGAGAAACACAAAGAAATGGATCCGGCAACTTAAGCAGGTGTGCAGAATTGGCCAATGCTGATTTGGAAAGATTAATGCCTTACATAATCCGCCCACCCAGGCCTCCTCGTTTCCTTGTGCTGTTTTGCCTAGCCTTGTCTGATATAACTCTGATTTCCTACTTAAATCATAAATGTTTTGAGAGAAGGGGTGGTTTTCCTGAAACAGGCCTTGCACAAGAGGATGACATTTGTTGTGCCAGTACAATAAAAACAAATTGCAATTATTGATAGGGGACCTGACAATCAAAGTCCCATCATCTATTACCCAAAACCTTCCCCAAAAACTATATACCTCCGCTGTGGTTCTGGACTTTGGGTACTGCCAGACAGTTGCTATTTTCAGCTGGGATTTGATCACATTCAGGCTGTGCAAATATAGTTAATTGAGATGTCTCGTGCAACAAACCTGCTTCCCCAAAAGATCAGAATGTTTGTGATAGGGAGTGATAGGAAAATGCACTGGGAAGTGTGGGATAACACTTGCTTTGACGCATGATCTAAAAGTGCTGGTTTTGACCTGTTAAACCGTAAGCAGCTCAGGACTCAAGGACAGCCACATGAACTGACCCAGACCCCGTGACCATTATCTGAGGCCCTTCTTTGTGTGTCCTGTCCATGGGAGGTCCAGAGGATGCAACACCGGAACAGGCCTTTTTAGTGATGGCCCCCACTTGTGGAATGATTTTCCCAGAGAATAGTGTAGGCCTGTAAAAAAGGGGGTAAATGCAATATTCACGACAGAACACAATTCAAAACTGCATTCAAAAAAACATGAAGTCTTCACTTGTTTGATTCCTTGCTTATTTGCAGGTGTGGGGTGCGTTACTTCCTAACTTCGTGAAGTAACACACCCCGCACCTGCAAATAAATAAGGAATCAAACAAGCAAATACTTTACCATGTTTTTCTGAATGCAGTTTAGAAATGGGAGAACATGCAGAATAACAGATATGCTGCAAGAGCACCATGTGGAGGTGTTCACAGAAGTTCAAGTATACAGAAGTGGCTGCTGAGAAAAAAATAACCATTCAAGTGTTAATTATAGTTAATATGATTTAACATCTTATCTTGAATACTAAGGATTGACTTTATGTGTCTCTGCTGTGGATGGTGGTTGGTTTTAGCTTTATGAGGTTGTTTTAGCTTCTGTCATGTGGCTAAATAACTTTCTGTAGTTAGCATTTGTTTTATTTGTTGTGTCAGTGTTTAAATCTTGTGTTTTAATTTTGTTTAAAATTAGTACCATGTGACTCCTATGATATGAGACAACTAACAAATACAGTGGATGCTCAGGTTGTGAACGTAATCCATGAGGAAGGCACATTTGCAACCCATAGCGTCCGCAACCCGCAGTGCCATGTCTGCGCATGAGCGGGCTGCGATTCGGCGCTTCTGTGCATGTGCAAAGCACGATTTAGCATTTCTGCGCATGTGCGAGTGCAGAAACCCGGAAGTAACCCATTCCAGTACTTCCAGGTTTTGGTGCGTCCATAACCCGGAAACGCGCAACCTGAAGCGTCTGTAACCCGAGGTATGACTGTACAACAACAGCTGCAAGCCTGCACCCCAAGACACAGTAGGGATCGTCAACTAGAGACCCCATGGCCAAACTTTGCAGGCTCCTGAGTTCACCAGCTGTCAAAAAAGAGATCCATCGTCAAGAGTGGCCTCGGTGGTGCAGAATGCCTGCCATCAGCTTGGGCTGGTGGTCCAGCTGCAAACCCTATCTTGGTAGGGATAGCCTAACTTCTGTTGTCTATACCTCTAGGTTAGATTACTGCAGCGCATTATATGTAAGGCTGCCTCTGAAGATGGTTCAGAAACTTCAGCTGGTGCAGAATTTGGTGGCCATGTTGCTCACCGGGTCAAGACGTTTGAGCATAATACACTGAACCTTGCCGGCAATGGCTGCTGATTAGTTTCCAGACCCAATTCAAAGTGCTGGTTTTGACCTATAAAGCCTTAGCCAGGCATGGCCAAACTTGGTCCTCCAGCTGTTTTGGGACTACAACTCCCATCATCCCTAGCTAACAGGACCAGTGGTCAGGGATGATGGGAATTGTAGTCCCAAAACAGCTGGAGGGCCAAGTTTGGCCATGCCTGCAACGGCTCAGGACTGCAGTACCTCAAGGACTGCCTCTCCACATACAAACTCTTTGGGACTCTGCAATCATCATCTGAGGTCCTTCTTTGTGTGCCTTCTCCTCGAGAGGTCCAAAGGGTGGCAACATGAGAACAGGCCTTTTCTGCAGTGGCCCCCCATTTGTGGAATGCTCTCCCTAAGAAGGTTCATCTGGTGTCTTCATTATATATCTTTACGCAACAGGCAAAAACGTTTTTCTTCAACCAGGCCTTTGGCTGCTTAATATTCTGTGGCCTTTTAAATGTTTTTTTTTGGGGGGGTATTGTTTCATTTTGCTTTAACTATTTATCTTGTGCTTTTATGCTGCATTTTTATCATGTGAACCACCTTCGGGTGAAGGGCAGTATATAAATGTAATTATTAATAATAATAATAAAATAAAGAGACCAATGGCAGTGCCAATGCAACTGACTGTCCTAGTTGCAGTCAGCGTGGATCTGGCCCACCACCCTACATCACTTCCACAAAAATGAGCACCGTGCATCTTATTTAGGCCCACTATATTTTAAAAGCTCTCTTTGAAAAACTGGGCAAAACAGTGGGCACTTCTTGGGGGACAAGCAGTAAGCCGGTACCCGATTACACAGCATTCTTATTCAACATGGGGGGAAATAAAAGCAGCAAGCCAGTTTGGCACAAGCGATTCCTACACTGATGTACAAAGCTGTAGCATATCAGCTGCCAAATGAGCTTTGCTCCAGAGGCAGCTCTAAACTGGTTCCCTTCCCCTGTCCGGCTGCTCCGGAGCAGCCATCGTCAGAGAGTTCTCTTCATCCCCAGTCTCTGTTTCCCAAGCTGTTTTTGTTCTTTCAAACTTGCTTATTTAAGATATGTGCTGAAATTAAACATCTCCGCACCAACGAGTGCCTAGATTGCCTTCGTGGAATGAACCGAGTTGCATTCTCTGGGGATTATGCCAGCAAATAATTCTAAAGGATCTAGCCTGCCCTCCCCTTTCCCTTCTCTCTTGCAAAAACACAGGCAACGTGAAATAAAAACAGAGACGTCCTTAAGTCCCCAGCATACTGCGGCCCTCTCCGTGCTGACTCAAACACAATGCCTTCTCCTGCAGAGGGAAGCAGCATGGAGCCAGGTTGCCGAGTCATCCTTTTAATCTTCCTTTCTTCTGCTTCCAGGGCCTGCTGTGCTGGGAGGGGGGAGCGGGGAGGAAGCTGCAATAGAAAATGCTAATCGGGCTGGCAGCACAAAGCTCCAGCTGCCTCTGAGGCCTTGCCTGTTTTGCAATGTGCTTTTCCACATACGGGAGTGTTGAAAGCTACAGTTGCTTGGCGGCGATAAGCAGTGGGCATTGAGCTGGTGCCTGCATGTGCCTGTGCACGAGGGTGCTGACAAAGACTCGCCCAATTCAGTTTTGGCATACAAAGTGCCCCCTCCTCCCAAATTTTAAAACATGCGAGCTGCAGCATTTCCTTGATCCTGTCTGAAAGTTGGTCATGATCTTTCCTTCAAGATTCATATTGCTTCAGGTTACGAAAGTGGTAGGTTTTATCAGCTGACTTCTATTTCTCTTTAGTATAGGGTTACCAGGGGACAGTCCCTGGATTTGCAAACCTGTCCCCGGACAAATTCCGTCCCCGGAATATCCCCAGATTTGCAAATCTGTCCCTGGGAAACATTGCAGCATCAGTGCCGCTGCCCGCTGCCATGGCACCCACCATTTTTCCTTGCTGGAACTTCCGGCGAGGAGAAATGGTGGGTGCCACGGCAGCAGGCAGCAAGCAGCTTCTGAAGCCAGCCAGAGCCAACTGCACTACCAGGCTGCCAGCGTGGTGTAGTGGTTAAGAGCGGTAGTCTCGTAATCTGGGGAACCGGGTTTGCGTCCCCGCTCCTCCACATGCAGCTGCTGGGTGACCTTGGGCCAGTCACACTTCTTTGAAGTCTCTCAGCCCCACTCACCTCACAGAGTGTTTGTTGTGGGGGAGGAAAGGAGAATGTTAGCCGCTTTGAGACTCCTTCGGGTAGTGATAAAGCGGGATATCAAATCCAAACTCTTCTTCTGGGCTGCTGACTGCCGCTGCTGCCGCCACTGCCGAAGGGGAACCAGGGATATCCAGTGGTACAGATCTCCTGCCCCCTGCCCCCTTTGTTTTGACTGATTGGCGGGGGCTCGGGAGTTGTGTGTGGGCAGCCGTTGCCCAGTTTTTAAAAAACTCTCCGCATTTATTTTTCACAGGGTGCGAAAGAAGGGCTTTGCACCTTTATACAATATGCATGTGTGCTTGGGCCCAGGCTCTTTTGCCTCACCATCCCCACTACTGACTCCCTGTTGCTATTCAGCTTAAAAAAAAAAAAAAGTGTCCCCGGATTCATTGAAAAAAATCTGGTAACCATACTTTAGTTCACATGTCCTGTAGCGACTGGTAGGACAGCATAGCTAGGGCTGTGTTGCTCTATGCCATGTGCCTTCCCAACACCATGCGCCACTGCTGCTTATCAAAAGAGGGAGGGACTGCCTGTGGGAGTTCAGCACATCACTGCCAAATACCAGGAGTGGGAGGCAGCAGCATAGCATTGGTTGCCGGTGTCCAGGGCATGTGTGTACACTGGGTGGCAGGTCACCATTTCGGCTCTCGCCACTGATGCCACTGGAGTGACCCCACCTCCACTGGAGCAAAGCGGGGCCATGCTGAGCCGCCTGCCCGCCCACACAAGAGTGAGCCCAGCTAGCCAACACGGCAGGTGGAGAGGACCACCATGCTGGGCTGCACTGGAGGCAACTGCATTGAAGCGCCTGGTTTGCACCCCTCAAAAATTGTGCACTCCCCTGGCACTCCCATGCTATGCCCCTGGTGGGAGGGGCGGGGCAAGGCAGTGGAGAGCCCTGCCAGTCACTGCGGTTTGTGCCTATTCAGAAATTTGCCCTAACAAGTTCGCTGAGACTTAGTCTTTAGCTTAGTGTGTTTCAGTTTGTAGCCACTGATTGCTTTACTGCATTTTCATCCCAGCTCTCCTCCAATAACACCAAAGCAGCATACATTGTTCTCCCTGCACCTACTGTTATCCTCACAACAACCCTGTGAGGTAGATCAGACTGAGAGCTAGTGACTGGCCCAAGGTGCCCCGGTCAGCTTCGTGGCAGAGTGGGGGACCTGAACCCGGGTGTCCCTAGTCCCAGGCCAACCGCTAATAAACTATAAAGTGCCAGCTTCTTTATAAAGGCCTGTCCAAAGGTGACTCTCCATAGAAGTTCTGGTGGGCTAGGTCCAGCATGATGAAAGTGTTCCAAGTCACTGCTAATACTAGTGCACACCTGTGCTGAAACAGACGAGTCCTTCAACACAGTTTTAATTGGAATATTTGAAATTCGTCTTTGGTGTTTGAGCTTGCAGGACAATTCCCTATCTTACACAATGTAGCCAGAGTGGAACCCTTGCCTCTTAAGGGCGTCAAGCTAGTAATTGGGAATAGACCTGGGCAGGCTCCCTTTGTTTTTAAATCAATTAGCTGTGCTGGGTTTGGTAACCAGCTGCAGCATTACATGTGAGGCTCTTCCTGCTTTCAATTTGCTGCTCCCCAGATGATAGAGCTTTACTCCCTCCTTGCTTTTATAAGCAGGAAAAGCCTCCCCTCTTTGGATTGTAGCACAGGACTGCACGCAGCCCTGTATATTCCACATCCTTTGCTTTTGCACACCTCCAGTGAATCCATCTTGGCCGTTCATCAGCACCACAGGCAATCTAATTACTACATAGCTGCAAAGGGATAAGCTCATTTATAATAAATAAAAATCTCACTTATGAAAATGTAATACCTTGAACTACATTTTATACCACCACAAAAGGAAATGAATTAATTGCCTGGCGCACTGGCAGGGGGCGGGAGGGGGGGAGACTCTGGGGTCCCTCTGGGCTGTCCCTGTCAATGTATTCTCTCCCCCCTGGATCACCTGCTGTGTGACAGTGAAATGCTTAAATTGTTTTGGCAGGGGAAATATTCTCAAAGCCTCGTGTTTATTTTCAGCAGCAGAGAGGAGTATCTCTGAATACAGCCTGCCCTTCTCTCCCAGTGGAACTGTTTCTAATTGCAGATGATGTTCTGGAAAAAGCATTCAAAATTCACAGCCAGGCAAGCTGAATTTAAAAGAAGAAGAAGGGCACATGAACAACTTGGTTTGTCACACACACATACCATTCTTTAAAAACAATCCTTTTAAAAGCATGTTCTCATGTGACAAACTATAATCTACCAACATAAGGGAATGACAGGACCACTTTAAGCCATTGATAGGGAACCTGCAACCATCAAAATGTTGGAATTCAACTCCCATCATCCCTGACCATTCACCATGCTCACTGGAGCTGATGAATCTTATTCCTGAGAACCGGGCACCACCTTTGTAGGTCGGATCAGACACATCCATCCAGATGGAGTGTGCATGTGTGCGCATGGCCAACCCATAGGGCGAAAGAGTCTCATGAATGAGCTCGTCCCACCTCATATTTAAAAGCTTGGTGGGAGGGGCATGTCAACAGTTGGGACAACTTCATAGCTTTGGTTGGGTTATGAACCGCTTGCCTTGCTCATGTACCTTGGAACCTCGACTTCTGGACCTTGTGTTTACTGCTGAGCTTCTACCACGAATAGCCTGAATAAAAGTTTCTTTCTCAGCCTCATGTAAGAGCTGTGGTGTTGTGTTTTGGGGATGGGAGTCTCACATGTATGCTCACATGTCAGCAGCTTCTGAGGGAAGCAGTTTCAATCAGGAATACAATGTACATGCACATCCTTGTGTACATGCATATGGAAAGAAGAGTCTCTCCTCTAGCACCACGGTCCCTATATGAGGCAACTGTCTCAGTCAGCTGATTTTAGGTGTTATGAAAGGGCAGCAAATTGTCCACCATTTGACTTGTTATTGCTGTAGTTTTACTGCCCAGGATGGGAGAGAAGTGCTATGGGATTTTCTACCTCAGGTGTCAAAGTAACTTGACTGTTTTTGGGTACTAAGCACCTTGGTGTGTTGTTGTTGTTGTTGTTGTTGTTGTTGTTGTTGTTGTTGCTCCACCTCAGGCAACAAGGTGTGTCGGGCCTGGCTGATTTTTAAATTTTAGAAAGCTACAGAAAATCTGATTCACAGATCACCCGCATCACATTTAATTTGGCCCTCCAAGCAAAGCACAAGACTAGCCTCCCCACAAATCCTCCAAATGTTATATGACTCACAACTCCCATCAGCTCCAGTCAGCATGGTCAGGAATGGTGAGAAGCGTAGCCTGGCAACATCTGGAGGCACCAGGTTGGGAAAGACTGTGCATGGCCTGTCTTCCCTTGGCTTCTGCTGCCCCCGAGGCCTATACCAACAAAGGGAAATCCACCCTCCCCTTCAGCTCTAGCAATACTTGCCCTCAGATGCCTGCCAAGTTTCCTTAGCCATAAAACCTTCCCTAATCATCTTCCGGAGGCAGGCTCCTCTGTGAGGAATTCCACAGGAGAAATCCGTGGCAAAACTACAGACACTGAGATGAATAATCACCTTGCCTGAGAGTTTTGCTTCAGACTTTGTAACTACCTCGCTATGCTACCCAGGTGTTGATGACTGACAAATGTGAGAAGTTAAAAAGCACTGAGGCTGCACGGATCGTTTCAGAATGGACGGGTTTTTTAAAGTGTTTCGAAAACGGAAGCTCATGGCGCATACCATGATGTACCTGGGAACGAATTCATATAGCCTTTGGAGGTTAACTAATCAAATGTGAGTGCCAATTAATTAATTGATAACTAGAGCAGGCACCTGGTCAGTTACGAAGCAACCTTTCCTACACCAGCCCCAGGCTTGTCTTGTGAGCTCTGTCAGTTTGAGAGATGGCTAGTTTCTCTAGCCTAAATCTGCATCAATTAAGAAATGCTGAAGAGCAAAGAAGAATTTCTCATTCCCTCATTCCTCTCTTCTTGGAAAAGCAGCAATGCCAACAGAAACCTTATTTCAAATCTGTGCCCTTAATAAACATTTTAAAAATATGTTTGTGGTGTCAGGTTCTGTGCTCACAGTAGATGGGGTGGTGGTGTTTAAACAACCCCTCCACCTCATTGCAACATATGAAGGGGTGGCAAGAACTCACCTGCCAGCCTTGAGCCTCCCACACTGGCCATGACTCCCAGTGGCTGCACATTTGGTGTTAGAGAAAAAGGGGCCCTATGCCCAGAAGGCCCTTTGCTCATTAACGCAGGGGTGGGCAACTTCAGTGCCAGGGACTGGATGTGGCCCCCCAGGCCTCTAGTGCCCTTGGAAGTCACATCAGGCCACACTCTTCACTGTAGCCACTTCAGACCCAGAGCGCTTTTGCTTGGCTGGAAGGTATCCTTGTCCCTCTTGCTTGTCTGGTGGAAGGCTGTGAACATGTGTAGAAACTAGGCTACTGTGCAAAGGAGAAATTTCTATTTCTTCCATGACCTACTTTTGCCTCTGGCCCCGCCCACCACTGGCATGTGGCCCTTAGAAAATTGCCCAGAAGGGAATGTGGCCCTCAGGTTGGAAAATGTTTATTGTCCCTGCACTAATGCTAGTCAGGCAGCATCCCCACTGCCCCCTCAAACTGTCGTTGGATGTGTGAAGCGAGTTGGCGGAAGTCCCCCTGTGTTTTAGATTTCTTCGTCCATAAATTTAATGAACCTTCAGTCCCCCCAGCGCCATTAGGAAACTTATATGAGGCCATATTTCAAAGAGGCTACATGCTGTGTGAGGAAGGATGAAGGGAGAAACTGAATTCAGTTTGCACTGAAAGGCAAAGCTACCAATTTTGAACTTTCCAAAACAATGTGAGAACTGAAGAAGAGGAGTTTGGATTTGATGTCCTGCTTTATCACTACCCGAAGGAGTCTCAAAGCGGCTCACAATCTCCTCTCCCTTCCTCCCCCACAACAAACACTGTGAGGTGAGTGGGGCTGAGAGACTTCAGAGAAGTGTGACTAGCCCAAGGTCACCCAGCAGATGTATGTGGAGGAGCAGGGAAGCGAACCCAGTTCACCAGATTATGAGTCCACCGCTCTTAACCACTACACCACACTGGCTCTCAAATGAAATGTAACTATCCTTTGAAATTCGCATTTCTCCGAATTTTGCGACACAGTTCTCCAGCCAAGTAATGCATACAAAAAATGAGTATACTATGGCAAAGTGTGTGTAAAAATGCATACATGTATGAAAATAGCATATGAACATGTGTTTGCACCTCACTGACAGTCCCACTGACTTCCACTCTCCCTCTAGCTCCTGCTAAGCTGGAGGTATGACCAGCTGGAGGTTAGGTGAGCACTTCTCTGGGATGACCAGCAGCGAAAGACATAGCAGTGGGAGGTAAAGAGAGAAAGTGGTCAGGCATGTACATAACTACTTTTCTGTTCTAAAATGGAAATGAGTTTCTGTTACATTCCCTCTCCTCAGGGTGGGGGGTGGGCTAAGTGTGACATTGTCCCCTCTTCTAGTAGTGGCAGCTACTAGAAAGAGGCCAGAAAGAGAAAGAGTCAGAATTCAGCGCAACTAAAGAGAGGAGCTTAAGAAACTGGTGATTTATCAAAGAGACCTAACAAGGATGCAGGAATAAAGGATAATGGCCCATTTAGTTTCAGCTGCAGTAGCTGAATCCTTGGACCAGAAAATATGAGCTCTATCATAATCTCTAGACAGATTGACTATTGTAAGATCCATGAGTTTTTGCTCACAATTGAAAAAGCAGAGCCAGGAACATCTGATTATAGAATATGGGTTATAAATTCAGAGAGTGGAAGAGCGGAATACCAAGAAACAGCCGGGTATAAAGAGCCTGATTGGGGCAGACCCACCCTCCTTCCCAATTTGCCCCTTTTGTTCTCCTCCCACCTTGGAATATTTGCCCCTCTTTCTGCTACCCTTCAACGAATCTGTATACGCCCGTCTAGAAGTCAAAGGACAAACTGTGCATATCACTGGAACTGGCATGATGCGGCTATTTGTTTTTAAGCAACTAGCTTAAATAGTAGTCTATTTTTAATATACATACGAGTGCCAGGAGAAAGCCGCCCGGCGCGGAGCGGAGCCCACCGCTGGCTGCTGCTACTTCCGAAGCAGCAGTGGGCGGTCTCCGCTCCGCGCCGCCCATACCCGGTGTATAAGACGACCCCCAACTTTTTAACCTCTTTTCCGGGGTTAAAAAGTCGACTTATACGCCAGAATCTATGGTAGAGCTTCATTAACACATGACAGCTGAATACTAAGAGCATACTCTCTTGGGACATTTCTGATTGGGTGGTGGTGGTCTACATTCTGATTGGCCCACTCTAGTCTTGCCATTACTTTACTCTGCCTGTGTAGCAGATAGCCCAAGTGGTCTTCCTCCATAAGCATTGCTTAAGCCTTAACACATAATTTTTTTCTAGTCATTTGTCAGACCTCCGTGCCTATAGTTCCTTACTCTCTCCAAGGTTTACTCATTCAGTAATTATTCCATAATCTTCCTTTGCCCCATGCTACTCTACAATACAGGCATCTCCCTATTTACGCGGGGATTACATTCCGAGGCACCTCACATTTAAGGTGGCCACTGATTCTCCCCTGAAACCACTGCCAGCTGCTTTCCCAGGTGGGCAAATTATTTTAGATGGCCTCAGGGGACAATGGCCACTAGGGATAAGTAGGCAAGTGAAAGGTTAAGTGCTCCTTCCAGCCACCACTTCTGCCTTGTAAACGGTCTCTTCCATATTCAGAGAGAGCACACCCATTACCAGATGCTGAGGACAGGGAACCAGAGCTCTCAGATTCCATTATGCGCTGCTTTTGGACTCCCCAGAGGTACTCATATGAAGGCAGGTTTCTAGACTAGATAAACTAGCAGTTCACATCTTTAAAATGTAGGACTTATGTTCTGATCTTGTGACGCGAGTACAGATGCTGCAGCAATGCGGTGTGTGTGCAGCCTCCGAATGACAAAGGCGGACCTTTCCGATAGGTGTAAAAGGATGTTTTGCTGCCAACAGCATCCATTCCTCACTTCCTTTCCAGCAGTGATCCCATTTCCTGCAGCAGGCCGGCCTATTAAATCTAGGCTGCCATCTGCTCTCCTTTGTTCTTTCCGTAGAAAATCCAGCCCCCTTTAGGGTGCTGTATAAAGTGATAAATAATGAAAAACAATGAAAGGGAGCTAAAAGCAATTTGATATCAATCACTTCTAGAAAATAAATCAATGCTGAAAAATCTTAAAACTCCTACTTTTCATGCCTCAGCCCCTCAAGCTGCAGTTGGCAATTAGCGAAAGAACAAAGGGAATTCCAGCAATTAAGATGCTTTTTTAAATGTTTTTTCGTTAGCCCTTTCTGCCTCTGCTCCTTGAAGCCGAGTCAATCCGGCAAGGAAATTGAGGGGGATTTATTGCAGATGCAGATTTGAAAGCTGAGATGAGTTGCTGCCTCAATCGCCTTTCCGCCTTTCCCCTCCCACCGCTCTCCCCCTTAGTTAGGGCCTGGCTTCTGTGCTTCGAGCAGAAAGCTCAGAGCAGCGCAAGCCCATTTAAAATATTTCCCAGATGAGCAAGCATCAGTCTGTTATTAATCAGGCTGAGAGCTGCTTAGCAAGACAAAAATGGAGAGAAAGGCTTCGCGTAATTTGGCAACATGCTACATCTCCATGCACAGGGTCCTTTATCTGCCTGGCGAGCAGGCGCCACATAATCCCCCGCACTCCAGCATCATGGCATTGTTGCAGGACGCCAGGAGATATTTTTACTTTGTGCTGACGGGCGGCTCTGGAGAATAGCAGGGAGCAGATTATGGGCGGGAAGGCTAGACTGGGCTCCAAACATCAGTAGAGGCCAGCTGAGTCAGGCCAGAGGCCCATCTAGTCCAGAATCCTGTTCTCCCAGCGGCCAACTAGATGCCTGTGGGAAGCCTGAAATCAGGACCTGAGTGCAATAGCACCCTCCCCACTTGTGGTCCCCAGCAGATGGTCTTCATAGGCATATGGTCTCCAATAGCCAAGACCGAACATAGCTATCGTGGCTAGAAGACGCTGACAGATTTACCCTCCGTGAATTTGTCGAATCCGCTTTTAAAGCCACCTAAAAGAGATGTTTTGCACCAAGGGAGAAGAGTACCAAAGCAAGCTCCACACTTTAGAGGGAAAACATCGTTGCTTTATAGTAGAAACAGCAAACATGCAGGATGCGAGTGACGTACGCCTGCGTGTGCTCATCTTGGAGCCCTGACCCAATCCCAACCACCCTGGGATCTTTGGGTGAGAGGTAGTGTATAAATTTAATAAATAAAAACAAATTCCACTTGTTCATAGTATCTGCTTTTGATATGCCAGTGGGAACAACTAGTTAACAACTCTGATTCTAAATGAGTGAGAATTGTGCCAGGGCTGTTCATGTAATAGAATTCTGCCCCAGGTCATGCATAAAGAGACACACACTCCTGGTGCTTAGATGCATTTCCCATCACCCCGTAACCAGTTCTTCGACATTTAAAGCAAGCCACATTTCACTGGCGGTAGATTCATGTTGAAATTACAACAGCTGAAGCCAGTTTGAGTTTCTGTCTCCTGGGAGTGGCTTCCGAAATGCTACCCATTTATGTGATGGCTTGGCTTCTTATAAATGTGGAAACCAAGCTGTGGTTCATAAAAGGTTTGCAAGAACCGCCTTAAAAACATGGGAAGAGCCCTGTTCTCACAGGCCCATCTAGTTCAGGATCCTGCTCTCACAGGAGCTAACCAGAGACAGGCCCATAGGATGCCTTGCAGTAACTGTATATAGGAATGCCTTCCCTGATGTCAGTGAGAATATGAAAGCATCCATTTTCTTTATAGAACAATAGTGTAGTATATAGAACAATAGTAATGTTAATAAGGTGGGGTTGGGGGGGGAGTTGGACTTCTTGCAGGAAGGAAAGGGACTGGAAAAGGTACTGGAAAGTTTGGAATAACAATTGCTTGACACAATGTCCCTTCTCTGACCACAACTAACCAGTTTCTTTTGTTAGCCTGTGATCGGATCTACATTCATGGTTTTTAACACTAACAAAGAGTTATGGAATGATAACCATATAGCCATATGACGTTCATTTTTAATGTTCACAATGCGTTATTAAAATGTGATACCAGAGGGTACTACAGAGCAACGCCCTACCAGAAACTAGGTAGATGGTGTGGAAACAAAGCAAAAAAGAGAAACCAAAAAGGACTTTTCTTGTATTGACATATTAGAACAATATTTCCAATGTTTAAAAGGTGAGTGTAGATCCAGCCTTTGTTTCTTTCAAAAGGACATTTGGAATGCCCACCATGGCTTATATGCAGATTCTGGCATAATATTTGTTTTGTTCTTGAATGTATGTTACATGCATGGGGGGGGGGGAATTGTGTTCATGTTGCCATATATCAAGGACTCATGAAGGAATTATACAGCCATAGTTCTGGATCTGCTGGTACCAAAATCCTTATGATTAAGGGCTTATGCTCAGTGTGCCTATTGCTGGAACAGATTTCAACATGTGCCAAGAAATTTGTTGTGCTCATGTTTGTGGGCTGGCCCTACCATTAGGTAACATATGGTGGCTGCCTCAGGCAGCTGACTTCAGGTGTCCTGAAAGGACAGCAAGTTGGTAATTATTTCATTTGTTGTTGTGTTTGTTTGCCTCAAGGAAGAGGTGTTTGTGAAATTTTCTGCCTCAGGTGCCCAAAGAAATTGGCTGCGCTTGGATACTATGCAACTTGACTTATATAGGTATGCAATTGGTATCAATCAGGAGATGACTCAAGAGTTTGTGACTGAACTATCTGCCAAAGGTGAAGCCTTTTGGTAAGATCTGTGGGGAATCAAATATAGATTGGATGGGGGAAATAATAATAATAATAATAATAAATTTTTATTTATATCCCGCCCTCCCCAGCCGAAGCCGGGCTCAGGGCGGCTAACAACAATAAAATAAAACAAAATGGAGAAGGTCAAGAAGATTGATTAGTTTCACTGTATGGAAAGCCTCCAAAGTTCATTTTTCTCATTTTTGATCTAAGGATTTTTTTAAAAAAAATAACCAGGGCCAAATGCCAGTAGTTCTGTTGAAGTTCACATCCTACTAAACTAATCAAAAAAATTATGGGAATTTTTTTGTGATGAGGACTTTACATTCCATGTTTTCACATTTTGCTCTATATCTGATTCCCGCCCCAACCCCCACCGATAAAAAGCTAGTTATAGCAAAGAAACCTACAGGCCACTTGCTTTCCCTGTCTGATCTTCACTAACAGGAAAGGTGGGACACCACAAAATATCATTTCTAGATTGATTTAGGATATAACCCCTGCCAATTCCAGAGGAGAGCGGCAATGTGAGGGCAAAGAAAGTGGTTTAAATAGTTTTGGTTTCATCGACTGAATGCAATATATAAAGGAAATCAATCAATCATGCAAATAGTAACGGGCTATGTGTCAGGAAACCAGGTTTGCTTGCAGCACCCTATATTTTATACATGTAGTGGAAAATACCATTTTGTGAATGAATATTGCAAAAAAATGTGCAGTGACCTTAAGGATAAAAAATGGCAGTGCTTAGATAGCAGCCTTACTTATTTAGGATTACCTCCTGTAGCCCCGTAACACTTGGAGAAGTGATGGAAATGTGGGGAAAATATAACCAAGGCCTAATTAATCCCCTCCCGATAATTTGTTACAAATCTCGGGATCTGTTGCATTTTATTTCCTGTCTGATTTTGTCAAAATCCATTTTTTTTATCTATCCTGCATTGGTGGACACACAGAACATTTTAGCTGCTCAAAATTCCTCGTTCTGTGGAAAGGGTGACATGTCTTCCATATGGTCTGGTTCCATGCAAATCAGCTTCCAAAATAGCATGGAAGAGAAGGGCTGAGTCAGTTCCTACAGGAAAAAGGAATAAAGTTCCCCAGGCAAAGGGTGTAGCTAGGTTAACGATTGCCACACTTCTGCAAATGCAACCTTAGCTTCAAACATCTTGGAAAAGAGGCTTCATACAGTAATGTAATCTTTCACTGCATTTTCTGTCTGGCACTCCCAACATTTTGCCTGGGAAGAGCGTAGGCTTGTGACAAGATGCATTCTCTGATGTTCAGGTTGAGAAAGGTGCTATAGTACAACGCAGCAAAATTTTGTGCAAGGATTTTCAAAGTGTTGTGACATGTGAAACTTATAAGAGACCGTATACAGAGCAGAGGGAGGGTAGTTAAAAGCTAGGAAGCATCCAATCTTAATTTGTGCATTTTTTAAAAAAAAGTAAGAACAAAGTAACAAAAAACAACTAAGAAGGAAATGTGTTGTAAAAAATACAATTAAAATATTTATGTAAACAGATAAATATCAGAATGAAGAAGTATATCAAACAATCATTTGCCATTATTTATTTCCAGAAAGTATCAAAGTAACATTTCCTGAATCTGCCAGAAATCAATATAGTTCCGTTTTATAAGCTTAGCATAGTACGTTAACTTAAGCATTTTTTCATATAGTCCAGGAGCCAGATCCATTTTATTTATGTGTTCTATCCTGAAAAGTTTAATGATAGTTTCTTGCATTTAATAGCGTGTAGAGCTCTACACTTCCCTGGGAAATGCAGGTTTAGTGGGAAAGTTAGAACAACTGCTAAAGTTTGCATATATTTCATTCCTTCTGTAAATTTTATATGGCAAACTTGCAATGAAATTCCCATGACATTGTAATCAATATCAAAGGCTTACATTGACACTTCTACCAAAGAAGTTGTTGCCGTGTTCTGTTAATTGTTGATTGAAGAATGGTGACACAATAAAAACCATGTCCATTCTCCCAAGTCCTGCCATTATCATCTGGTGAGAATATCATTCTGGTTTGTGCATGTTTTTCAATAGCAATGAAATAAAATGTACACGACATATATGTTTTGTTAAACGCGACTTTCACGGTGGCAGGGAACTTGCTTCCATTCTTTTCTAATTTTTTGTCACTTGGTTGCTAATTTCCACTGAATATCTAGCAGTCAGCTGTATTCACACTGTTTCCTTTCTGTCCCTATAAGGCACTGACAAAACTCTAAGCTCCGTCCAGTTCTCTTTTGACAGGGTTGGACCTCCCAGGTTTTTGACTGCCACTGGGCAGACTGTATTCTTTCCCATTATGCTTGGGGGCCTCACCTTTCCCTTGCCTTTGAATTCTGGAGAATAGTTATACTCTGCCAGTGCATGAAGCTTAGACAGTGCTGCACACACTAGCCTGCCTATCTGTCTCCAAAATCGTAAGGTCAACGTTTACATTTCATTCTAGCATTTAAAGAACACATGGGACACGCAACCAGATAGTGCAATGTGGAGTGTCATTTTTCAGTCTTTCAGCTGGCCAGTTAGCAATCTATAGACCTTCTTCCACAATGCTACATTCAATTTTGCCTCCCGCCCATTCCCCCCTTCCCCCAGCAGTCAGCATTCTGGCCCCATCTGTGCTATGCATTTAAAGGAGTAAACAGTCATGGCTTTCCCGAAAGAATCCCGGGAACTGTAGTTTGTTGTTAGGAGACTCCTGCTCCTCTTAAACAGCTGCAGTTCCCAGAGTGGTTTAACAATCAATTCCTCTTCCCAGCAAGTGCTACAGTTCCCAGCTGTGACGGTCTGATACAGTTTTAAATGCATAGCACAGATGGGAGTCTCAGTCTCATTTGCCTGTTTCGGGTAAGAGAGGAAGTCCTTTTCTTAGTTCCCCTACCTTAGTTAGTCACGCACCGTCCCGACATCACCTTCCCGCCCGCTGTCAGATCGGAGGGCAGCGGCGCACATGCTTTAAATGTCGCAATGGTTTTGCGGATCCCAGGTGTTTTTTTTCTTCGGAAACGGGTCCAAGTGGCTCTTTTTGTCTTAAAGGTTGCAGACCCCTGACCTAGCTCCATCAACCTCCTCCCCCTTGCTGGTACTCCCTGCCTCCAACATCTGCTTCCTGAGACAGCTGCCTTGCTTTTAGTAGCCCTGAGCAGGCGTGAGATGATTCTCAGGCCTTTTCTACAACCAGTTTCCTCTTTCAGATTCCAACTGCCATGATGGGATATCTAGATTTGTACATTATGGGTGCTCAAAAGAGCTGTGCTAGAGGTGAAATGGATTCTAGAAGGAATAATCTTCAAGGAAATGCTTATTTATTAGTACAATTATATAGCACTTTTCCTCAAGGAGCTCAGGGTGGCAGGCACGGTTCTCCTCCTTCCCATTTTATCCTCACAACAGCCCTGTGAGGGAGGTTAGGCTGAGAGGCAGTGACTGGCCCCCAAGGCCACCCAGTGAGCTTCATGACAGAGTGGGGATTGGAGCCCTGGTCTCCCATGTCCTGGGTCCAACGCTCTCTAACCACTACACCACACTGACTTGGGCCTTCCTTGAAAAAAATATTGGTTTGTATTCTCCAAAATTGAATTTCAATCCACCATTCTCATTCACATTGAATGTATGCTTGTAAAAAATACAGTGACCCAGTTCAGGTGTTATTTTTAAGTGCTAGCTAACTGCTTCCCTCATAGTGATTTTTGTCATTTTTCAATGCATGGAAGGTGACTGTATTGGAGAACCTTCTGTATTTGTGGAAGCTTCTTGCATGTTTTTAGAACCCTGCATTGCCAGGTTTCTGAAGCTCATCTCCAATGACACCTGATGATTAACACCTGAAAGCCATGCCTGATTCGTGTTAAGAATGGAAAAACATTGCATTTGATGGTTGATACATAATATTTATGCCTTGCAGTACAATCCTTTGCAGAAGTAAGTTCCACTGACTTCAGTGGGAATCTCGGGTTACTGTGTATTGGACTGCAGGCTCCCCTTGAGATTGTGTGCTAATGGGCTTTGGAAGAAAATTCAAGTTATAGAGAGCTTTCAGTTCTCAGATGGTTGGTGAGCATTATCCTGATAGGGAAAACATCTTGTATAAATGCTTATGTATATTTTTATTTATGGAATCTAGGGATCATTATTTTTCAAGGAAACGGAAACTAAGAAAAACATGCCTATGCTGCTAGCCTCATTAGTTTTTACACTATAGACATTGTGTGGATATAGGCCATTGTTTTTCAGTTCGGATCATCCCAGTGTGCGTTGCAGAATGTTTACTAATTACAGCACAGCTTTGCAATGGGCTTTCCCCCCATTAGCTGCAAACATGGTAGTTTGTGAGAAAAGCACCTTCATAAGCATATGATGTTTGATGCATGAGCATTATGCAGAACCATGGTAGAGCAAAGGACCATGAGGTATTGATGATATGGATCATCACACCACACGCCTATCGCTGGTCTCCACATCATCAGTTTCTTGTACTTGATTTACTTGTATGTTCAGGTTTTGTTGGACTGAAAGCATTGTCCAGTAAAGCCGCTGCAGACATTGCAACCCAGAGGTGGCAACAGAGTAGGACACTACTGAGTCATTCAGATGAGATACTTTCCCCCCCACTGGGCTTCTCTTGCCCTGAAACCGTAAAGGGTTGAAGTGAAAGGCAATGAGAGTGGAAATCACTCAGTGCAACAATACCCATTTATTATGAACCATTGGTGCAGCTGTAGGCTTCTGTGGGGAAAGGCAGGGCTTTCATGAGCTAATCCTAAACAATTAACACATTTAGCTAGACTATAGAAACTAAAAGAAAGAGAGCAGGAACTGTGCGTGTATGGAGGGGGAATGGAACGCACTGTAGGATAAATTGTGGCTTAATATTTAATAGATGTAAATTGGCCGAGAAATGGCAAATATATATGGTAGAGTGGTACCTGGGTTTTCGAATGGCTTAGTTGTTGAACAAATCGGTTCCCGAACGCCATAAACCCAGAAGTGAGTGGTCCGGTTTGCAAAAGTTTTTCGGAAGCCGCGCTTTGGTTTTCGAACGGTTTAGGGAGACAAACGGACTCCCTGAATGGATTAAGTTCAAGAACCAAGGTACCACTGTATATCCCTGTAGTGATAATCCTAAACCTGAGCTGAGTCTGACCTCATTTATAACACAATTCTCAACATTCCTACCTGGAAGTAAATTCCATTGAGTTCAGTGGATGTACTCCCAGGTCAGTGTTACACCCTGCACTTTGTGTTGCACCTTGCATGCACTATGTGTTCACAAAATGCCTGGACAGAGCATCAAATCACTTACCAATTTGGCAAGAGCGATTTGCAGTGATTTGTCTGGAATGGGACAAACCGCATATGCAAGAAAATTAGGGGTTAGTAGAGGCTCCCACATTTGAACTTTTCAGATATTAACTTGAATGCATATGCTACACAGGCTACCTCCACTCCAAACCTCGAGGCATTCAACCTTTTCAAACGTGCCAGGGGCAAAAATGGGCTGAGCAAAGGAAGTGACTCTTACCTTTGTAAGCAAAAGCCAGAGGTTTCTACACACACCTCTCCATTCTCATTCCAGGCAAGCAATAGGCATTACCATAGCTAGAGAGTGCCTTTCAGGAAGGCAAAAGCCCTCAAGATGGCAGTGGAGCGGGGCTGGTCAGGGCTATGGCCAGGGGAAAGAGGGAGAGGTCCGAGGGCTGGAGAAAGGTTTGCAGCTGGCCTCTTGACTCTGCGTCAAAGTGTTGAGTAGCCCTGCCTCATAGGATGTTAAGCCTTCATGCGACACACAAAAGTCACCATTCTTGCAGTGTTCACACTACATGCTCAGTGTGATTCTTGGCACCTTCCGTCTCCCTTTTCCCTGTGCAGAGCAACGTGGGAACTCTAACACCTGAAGAGGGCTCTAGTGTCACATGGACACAGCATTACTTCAGGCAGTGGGGTGAGGGGAGGCTCTCCTGCCCTTCTCTTTCCTCGACAGAGATGTTTAAGAAGATAAATGAGGAAGGGCAGAGAGACGTGCCTCAGACTTTCATCTCTCATCAGTACAATCTTGCAATCCTTTCTGCACAATCTCTCTCCCTCTCCCTCCGCAATTCATTTCAAGGGAGGAGGAGAGGAAATAAGTATTATTATTTTTTGCTATGGAGATGAAACTCTCCATGGGTTGTCTCAGCCTTAAAAGAATCTAAATGACCTCACTTGTGGGGGCATGAAGAAAAACAGTCACCGTGAAATCCAGATGGGGCACTCTGGTATAAAATCAGCCAGGAGAGAATGAACTCTCTGAAATCCTGCCGTATTTTAAAGATGCCCTTAGTTCCCAAAACACACACGGAACCAAAAGGAGGAGAGGCATGGCGATTTGCAATCTGCATTAATAGCGTTATGAATAATATATGGCTGATGTCACGGTTTCCTTTCCTGTTCCTGGTGCAGGCCCTTTCCTGTGTTTTATATACCAGGTTCCATTAATGAGGAAGGCAGTGCTCCACTCTTTCAATAAATTATTTCCCTACAACATCAAACATTTGGACAGCTAAGCCTCAAGGACTCTCGCTGCATGTGTGGAAAACGTAGGCTGCGTGGTGTGTGGGGTCTGGGCCTCACGGAGCACAAAAGGAACCATTTTATGTTACAGGAAACCACCCTGCAGTCTCCAAAATTAATTCCTTGGGATGGATCAGAAAGAATCAATTGTGCTCAAGCTGCCTTCATTCAAATGACTAATGGTTTTGTTAAAAATCACACTGTCAGGCTAGATGAGGGATATTGAGCCAGATAAGCTGCACGGAGGAACTCAGCCTATGTGCCTTTCCCTCTCACGACTTGAGAATAGGCTCTACAGGAAAACAGCTCTTGTAGTGGCAGAACCTTATGCTATGTCATCAGTGAGCGCATCTCACCTTTCTAACTAATTTGATGTTTAAGTATTCCTAATTCTTCAACTAAGTGAACATATAATATTGTCTTCTTAGCTACTTTGAGTCCTCGTTTTGTATCATTCCACAGCAATGTGCTTAAAATAACCACAATTGTTTTGTTTCGTAATGGGAAGAAATGTGTTGTTGAGGCTTGTCACTTCGATGGGGAAACTTTGGTTTTCCCCAAAATGATATCATATTCACGTTGCTTTCATTTTCTGAACTCAATCTATGTTTGTTCCCTTTTCAGGCTATCATCTCACCTTCAGCTGTTTAATTGAAAAATTAACTGTCATAATACTATATTATTGTATCTCAGTACAAGAGATATTTTTAGGACTTTTAATTAAGATAGATCCTCTTGATTAACACAGACAAATAAGTTTTGTAAAAAAAAGAAAAGAAACCCTTTTCAGAGGAAAAGATGCATGCAAACTGTTTACAGCAGTGCCATTAGAACAGAAATATTTTCTATTTTATGGATGGTTTAAATTTGGCCTTGATTGGGATATTGATTGAACACGCTGGTTCTATACTATAATCTTAGAATGGTTTAACAGACATTTTCTTTTCCCTGGGAGCTGTAGTTTGGGATGAGAGATATCTAAGAGAAGATACCAGGATTCACACCAAAATATGATCCCCAGGATTCTTAAGGGAAGCCATTAAACCATTAAATTGACATATAACTTATCAGTTTGTAGAGTAACTAAGCTATCATGTAGGCCTAATTCATCTATCTGAGCCTCTGGGTTTTAGAAATGTAGGGAAATGTTTTTCACTATTATGGACAAAATTATTCTGATTCCTAATTGATTCCATCTTGGTTGCTGTGGACATCATCAGTTGCAAATCCCCTGTAAAGAGTTTTAGTCAGTCCACCAATGGTGGGGGACCCCGTCCATTTGTTTTCACCAGGGCTTGAACCCTCTCTTAATGACCCTGGGGCATAGTGAGGAAAATGAATAAGACATTTGCACAAGAATCCGCAGTGATGTACCCTAAAGCACTATGGTTTTTCTCCAAACCTGATTCTTTAACTGATATTTTTATTTGCAAATATAGTGTTGAAGGTTTCTGAAACAATGGACTCGCTTCACAAGGACATCTTGGAGCTGCATGAAGAGATGAATATCAGGAAGATTCAAGGCGGTGCTCCATGAGAGAAAAGAACTGCGCAAGCTGTTGGAATATCGTTATGTAATTTCTTTTGCTCTATGTTGCAGGCACCGTACTGCAGTACAGTGCTAATAATTATGTTGTTTTTATAAAGTGTGATTCCTTGACAGCACCTGTTCCACAGGTATGCCTCCCAACAGATGCTGTCAAGGGAACAGTTAGCATGTGTTTACCGTTACTAGGACATGTAACTAAGCAGCCTTCTTAACATTTAAGGTAAATTGTATTTGCCACCCTTTTGTGGGTGAAGGTGTACATTTAACAGAAGTGCAATTTATTTATTTATTTATTTTTATGTTTCATCACCGCCTACTTTGATGTTCCTTTGCAGTGAAATGCATTGAGCGATGTTCTGTCAAACATCTGATTTGAAAGGAACAGAGGAGGCATATATATCAGACAGTCCCATGAAAATTTTCCTTTTATGTACTGTTTAAATTGACATTGTGGTGATTTGTGTGCTGCAACAGAAGCCTTAATTTAAGAAAACATTTACTCCTCTGGAAATTGGTGTTGAATGGAGAGGTGTATGTTTTAGTACTATCAGAGTTTATTTTTGTTTTGTTTTGCAATGACACTTTTTGCGCTGGAAATGGGGGGGGGAGTTATGTAAGAAGTAATCATTAAAAAGTTGCATTTTGAAGTATCTTCTTTTATTGCAAGTTTATATGTCAGACAGCTAGCATGTACAAGAGAATTGTTAACATCACTGAACTTCTCAGAATGCTGGATGTCAGCAGCAGTAAACGTAT